>NC_047148.1:10732791-11085291 GCF_009829125.3 Periophthalmus magnuspinnatus
AGCAGATGCCACAATAAAGCAACAAGCTTGCTTCTCACTTCCTCTTTGTGTTTCAGTGAATCTTGTAAAATATTACTGGAAGCAAGAATATTAAAAGCTAATAAAAGCTGTACACCAACTAAAGACAAATCAGTGACTAAATAAAATCTAATCTAATTACACAGTCAGTCCAATACATGTTGAACTCTTATTGAAAAGAAACAACAGATGTCTGCATCTGAAAAAGTAGGACTTTGCTCTGGGAACTGAAAGATTCTTAGTCACGCTTTCTTCTGTAAATGTTTATCTTTTTGGTCAAAGCTGCAGTGGGCGGATATTGGTGTAGCTATCTCAATAGAGAAAAGGATTTTCTTTCTTCAGAAGAAGAGGAGGAGAAAGGAGGGAAGCGAAGAGGGAAGAGGGAGGAGGGAGGAGGAGGTGATTTGGTTGTGACCCATGAATCCTCAGTCTGGAGCATTGGCCTTCTCCACATTTAGTCTAGAATCTAAAGCTAAATAATCAAACAAAATGTTTACAACACATGTAGAAGATAATGATCAATTGAACAATAAGTTAGTATTACAGACATTTAATATAACAATAATAAACACTAAATAGGGTTAATAAGTACTGATAATTGCATTGCACAGATGTGGTATTATGAAATAAAGAGTTACTACTACACTGCTATTAAAGTAATTGCTCCAAAATATAAAATAATAATTTGTACACAAGTAAATCCATAAATCACGAGGTAAAAGTGCATATTGAAATGCAAGTCAATGTGCAAGACCAAACTGTCTGATCATAATAAATAAGGCTTTGGATTTCTATAGTGCCTTTGAAGCAACTCAAAGTGCTTTACATTGCATTAATCATTTACTCCCCATATTCTGTGGTGGTAAGCTACTTCTGTAGTCACAGCTGCCCTGTGGTAGACTGAAGGAAGCCAGGCTTCCCAATGCATTCACATACATCAGTGCATACATATTTCATCAGAAAAAACTGCTTCATATATTAACTGTTAACTGTACCCTTATCTGAACTACATCATCAGAGATCAGTTTAAAATGCACCCTACAATGGAGGCATGGTCAAGAGTTGAATGGACAATACTAGAGCATTGTGTTGAGTGCATTTCTCAGGATTCTGTTCTGGCGAAAAATTTACTTTCGGGGTAAGACATTCAGAGTCTCCTGCCTCTGTGTACTCTTGGGCTATGTAAATAATTTCTACAACATCAGTGAGCATGTGCTTCTTGGTAGTAACTGACAGGTGGGAGGGGTGAGGGAGGAGAGCCACCTTTATGTTTTTTTTTTGTCCAGTGAAACTCGCTTGTCCACTGCTTCCTCCTCCGGTGTGCACGTGTCCGCCCAGTCCGGCCTAACTGGACCTGATCCAGTCAAAACAAACATTAAACAGCTCATCAATCACACACACGGTTATGAGCAGGAAGTGGCTCGACCGGTTTCTGATAAGTGGCTGGGGCAGGAACAAGCCAGCTCTTGTACTTAGTTCCTGAATTTGCCTTTAACTGATACTCTTCCTTTTGTTCCAGTGCCATTTTTTCCCCTTCTACTTCTGCTACCTCAACTACTACAATATGTACATGCTTGAAATGCATTTATTTGTTGGTCTCAATCCCACAAACCAAACTTTGGTGAGTCAAATTTTCCACTAGGAGAAAATCAAGCCAGGATATTTGCAAAATGCCTCTCATTAAAGCAACTATTGTTTCCTGCCATCATTCAAACTTCTCTGATAAACACTGTGACAAGGTTTTCATGACATATGAAATATTTGGTCAAAAGTCATATGTATTTGCTTTGCATATGAAACCATAAATCAAAATTTGTGAGGAGTGTGACGGGATCTTTAGGAATGTAAAGAAAATGTCAAGAGAGTTACCGACCCCACTAGTCCAATTTAAAACTTTACACCCAACAGGTTGCATAAAGAGGGACTGACAGATAATCATCTCTGTTGGAAATGCCAGGATGATAGTGGTACACTCATTCACATGGTCTGGGAGTGCTCAAAAGTTCAGGAATTTTGTCCATCAGTTCATGCAGTTGTTGAGAAAGTTGTTGGTAATGACGTCCCATTCTGTCGCAGACTTTACATTCTGGGGGACACCTTGATAATGAGTATTTTGCCTGCATTTCTTTCACAGTGTGTCCAGACAGTCATTATGTTGGGAAGGAAATTATTAGTATATGATTGGAAGGCCACTTCAGTCTCATCTTTTACTCATTTGCATACTTCTTTTGGTCAGCTAGTATCTCTAGAGAGATTATTTTACAGACTTTTGAATAGAGTAGATGATTACAACAACAAGTGGTCATCTTACTATTATATATTCAATCAGTGGTGTCTCCAGCTCAAGGAACTAACTCAGGTGTGTGAGTTTACTTGTAATGCTGTAATTATTTTATGTTTTGTTATTTGACATCCCTCAATGGTTAATGTGTTAGAAATGTATGTTTATGTATAATACAGTAAATTTGCTCCATATCATGATGCTTGTCTGTGATCTGAGTCTGACCTTATGTGGAACTGTTGCATTTTGTTTATTTGAAAATAAAAAGTTCAACTCATAAAAAAGCTGTGATTGTTCAATATTAGTAAAATAAAATGTGTATATACATTTTTGCCATATTGCCAACCCTAGTTTAAAATACCCAAGGCCACACAAATCTCAGTGTATTTAAAGAAAGGCCAAAAGGTCATATTGTGTTTACAAGGCAAGAGTAAAGGGCAACACAAAAGACTGAAACATATCCACTGCGGTTGGAAAAGCAGCACTACCCACACAACAGTAATTATACAAGCGAGAGCTAAAATAAATGTGCAAAATAGGAACAAAACTGTTCAGTGGTTCCCAAATAGGGGGCCCATGAGGCACTGAGTTTGGGGTTGTGAGAGGATTTTAAAATATAATAAAAAAATATATATATGACACTATATGTAATCTACTTAACTGAAAACTAAAGCTTTTAATGAAGTCCATAACACAAACAATTCATATAAACATATATGAAACCTGATTAAATAATTTTTTTCACATTTAAAAACTATTATAAGTTATTCATTTCACAGTGGGGGTCCCCAGTATGGTTATTTTAGAAGTCCTAGAAAGGTTTGGGAACCCAAATGCCAGGAACTTTGGGCCTTATGCAGGATATAGAAGTTTGGGAATATGTAACATTTCTTTTTAAAGTGTGTTAAAGATTTACACACTTCATTAGATGGGAGGAAGACTTTGAAAACACCATGTGGTGAGTCTGAAACTGGGAGAAAAGGGGGCTGTGCCATGTGTGAACAGTTTCTCTTTCAGTCCAGAAACACGCACACAACATCACCAACGGCAACATTTATTCAGGAAGCCCCGTCTAACCACTCAGGAAATTCCTCAGGACAAGAGCTGCTTCCAGGGGCAGGAAATTTCCCCTCCAAAAAACTCCAAACACTTACATGCTGGACTCCATCTGTGAGAGGATATAACACGGAGATGGATTCATTTCCTGGAGGCCTACAAACCATAACGAGCCTGAATTTCAACAGCAGATTCAGCATTTTAAAAAATCTGAGGCTTTAGAAAATGTATCCACTATAAAGTACAATGTCCTCAGAAGGGTTGTGTCACATACACATGAAATAGTATGGATGTTTTAGGAGCATCAAAGTGGCAAATTCCTCATGACACCCAACAAGAGCAAAATACTATAAGTACATCATGTTGTCTGAAACCCATCAATGCCCACTTCTTTCTCAAAGATAGAATTATGAAATTCATGTGCCATTTGTAGTACTTTGGCAATATCAAGCATGCTTTTTTATGAAGATTGTCAAAAAGTACATGAAAAAGTGAGTTTAATAGTCGGTGTGAGTATATTGTGAGTTAAAGGTGCCATAAGAGATTTTTGAATAATTTAATATAAAAAAATACCCTCTTTTTTGACTTATAGTTACTGAGATAGTAGACACATTTATTTCTACTGACATTTTAACATTAAGAAAGTACTGTTTAAGTCGACAGATTTTACAATACATATAATACAGTGCTGTTATTCCTCAAAATGAGAAAGCTGCTGTTCTCACTTATGTATGGGGGGCAGATAGGGTATAATCATTTCAGAGATCCCTGGATGTTCTTCAAATTAATCCCACTTTTGATGTTCTTCAGATATCTCTCTACTGTCACTAGAGAATGTTGAATGTTCTTCAGATTTGTCCCAATATCAGGTAGATGATCTTGGATGTTCTTCAGACATGTCCACCATGCATTTAAAGGACTTTGGATGGTCTTACGACTTGCTCCAAAGGACCCTAGATGTTTTTCAGATTCCTCTCTATAGGTTCTAGAGGACTTTGGATGTGCCTCAGACTCTCTCTACATGATCTTGGATGTTCTTCAGACATGTTCCTCTAATAGCTAGGTGACCCTTGCATTTCAATAACTGGGGATAATGGAGAAGGAGTGGGGCTAGTGGTGGACATCATCAGTGTCCTCACTTGACTCCACCAGGTCAGTACGGTGTATTGAGCAAACTGCTGGACATCTCCCCCCTCACGGTCTATAACATGGCAGTCAATAACAACGAGGAATCCAAGTTCAAGTTTTTAGCGAGAATCCTTTGTTCCAGGCCTCGACGGGGCCATCAGCTTCATCCAAGCCAACATTTTATGAATTTCCCTGAGGGTGGATATAAACCAGAAACTTAAGATAGCTAGAACACATTTAGTATATGTAAAGAAATATGTGTGCCCTTATATATACTGCCCTATACATCCTACACTCAGACCAAAATAGAGTGGAGTAAATACAAATCCATTTACCATTACTAAAGACCTTAAACCAAAAATCATAGTCCTGGGTTGAATTTAAATAAACTTTACTATTTGAGAGAATTCTTTTACAGAAGCTGGTCTCTGGTCAAGTGACAATGTACAGTAAACACATATTCCACCCTAACCCTTTATTTTTTCAGAAAATACAGTAACAAATTTAGATCTTCAAAAGTACATTTTTTAGTGGTTACAATTGTGATCGGTGGGTTGAAATTACTTAAAAGAAATCAGCTAACATTATTCTTCAACAAAAAAAATAAAGGAAAAAGAAAAGTTTCATAGTACACTTTTAAAAGATTGAAGATTCCCGGTGAGAACCACAAACCGCACTGCTACGGTTTGCACGTTTAAATCATAAACACAGACTTTGAAACGGCACAAAAATTTGAAGCAGTTAATGTCCAGCGACAGAAAAGAAAACATAAGAGAGTATTCGGTAACACAGTAGTACATGTGGAATGAATTGCATATACAATGTACACCTACACCAGCTGTGGATTCACACAAAGATTTACTCACTCCTCCACCCACTGAAGCCTGCCGAGCCAGCTGTGCAGAGACAAGACACACACACATGCCAACAATGAAGGAAACCAGCCCATCTTGTTTCCATGGCTTCTATTAACTCCTTACTAAAGATATATCTAGATAGTAGCAAGACACACTATTCATTGCAGCTCATGTGTATTCATAGAAAACAAAGGGTTATGGTGCAACTGACACTGTCAAATAATACAAGCATTCCACTCAGATCAAGTCTAAATTATGGGTGTGACAAGTCCAGACATATTACTGACTTCAATTCAAAATAAAACAAAAGAAAGTCAAATGAAAGCCTTGTAGCCTACTGATGCTGTGAATCATGTAAATTACTATGGTAACCTATTCTTAATTGTTAAGAGAAAACAAAAAGAGACCCAAAAGTAATGAATTCACATCCAACGGCACTCTAGTGACAAAAGTAGGAGTCAGTTTTTGCTACGTGCTTTGTTGAATAAGTGATTGAACGGGTAATAATGTCTAAAATGGTTAAATAGTGTCATTATTCTGAGAGGCGAAGGTTGTAAGTTTCTCCCTGATCTAATCCACTTCCTCTACAGGAAATGGAGACTTCTGCCCACACTGCAATTTCCTGCCTCATTTTTTTCTTCTTCTGGCTCTTTTCCCTCTGTCCTCTCCTCTCTTCCTTCCCACTCCTCCCTCTGGACTTGAGTGTCTGTAAGGATGTGTCAGTGTGGGTGTAGAGGATAAAAGCCAAGGAAAGCAGAGGTGGTTTTGCAACTCAAAGAAATGTCGCCATAGGTCCGAGAGTTTAAAAGGGACATTTTGTTCCTATATTCGATTTGGAAAATAAATATGAAGTAGGTGAATAATCATGTGGATCATAAGAAACCACAAAATCAAATTGAAAATCGAGATTGAAGAAATATGATTTCATAATAAGGTTCACAAACAAAGAGGAAAAACTCTAATGTCAATGCCATTTAACACATAATGATTAAATGCATTCAGTATATTCTGAACTCCAAAACAATGTGCTTATACTGCCACAGGATTGGCTGGAGAAAATGCAAAAAATAAAAAAAATAAAAAATAAATAAAAAGAACATACCAAAGAGATAACAGCGATATTGATTCAGTTAAAATGTGAATAATTGTCCATCCCAAAAATCTTTAAATCAGGCTACAAATTTGTGGATGACACAATTAGTATAGCTTTAAGCTCCATAAATGTCAATACATTTACTGTCTGAAAAAACACCAAATTAGACTTCCACCATAGTGCGGATGTGATCCGACCCAGGGCTCACTGATCAGGAAACTGAACACGGACCTGCTGAGACTACTTCCTCTTTCAGTAACAATGTAAAGAGGAAGTGGACTGAGGGGGTTCCCTGTGCCTCATCCACAGCCCTGAACTTCTCTTTCACATCGGAAAAGATAAATAACAAAGTTAACTATTGACCGACAAATGGAAAGTGGCAGGAGGTTAGTCTTTGGACAGGTTTATCTATCTCCTGGCAGTATTCCAGCCCCACCTGCTCTGGGATTGGTTAAGCAATAATCAGCCAACATAAACCTACAGAGGTACAAAATGATATCCAAATACTTGCGAATTTAATAATAATAAAAATATAATAAATGCGATAGTAGAATAAGTAGTAAAATAAGATAAGATAAGTGTAGTCATATTTTAAATAGTATTCTCTTAACACAAATAAAGCTTCATGAAAATCTTAAATATCTGCATATGCTGGAGTTTTAAGACGGATAGCCAACATGCTAAAAATGAAAATATCTGCTGATATATGGATCTATCTCTTAACCCTATATGTTCGTACTGTCTGAAATCCCTTTATTATTTATTATATTTTTTTACTAAGTATGTGCAGCATGTCATAGTTCCAATAAAATGTTTAGATGTGCTGCCTCTCATGATAATCATGATAATCAGTCCATCATGCCCATTTTAAATAATGGGCACGATGGACTTTAACTATTAAAGTTAGAATCCACAACATCTTTACTTATTCATGTTCTCGCTCCTCTGATGTTTCTGACTGGGATGCCCATTTGCTCTTCTACATTTAGCAGTTCTTTCCTTCATGACCAAAGAGGGAAAAGAAAGCACAGAAAAGCTGTGGAAGCTGGAGAGTGAAGCAATCCACTCATTAGTCCTACACTTTCTGATGTTTCTCATTGATAAATAAGATCAGCTTATGTTCAGAAATGTATTATTCATTCTTATCAGGCTTGACTCGACTTACTGACTCAAAATACAGCCACAACAACTCATGGTAACGTCATTTGGACCAAAATTTAGGCATCATCCTTTAAAATTTAGTCCCTTTAAAAGGTTTGAGTTTAAGTCAAAGATGTATTTACATTAAATTCCACAGGTTATAATGGGGTTAAAATGCACATTTATATAAAAAGGCATGTACATTCTGCAGGTTTTAATATACGGCTGACCCCTAATTGAAAAGCCTTATCTCAGTGGACCTAAGTGGAAGTGTGTGCAGTGGTGTGACTCACGCAGGTGTGCCGGCAGCCTGTTGGGCTCGTCCTCCATTCGGCTGGCTGGCCTCGAGGCGGGAGCATGGACGGGGGAGGAAGTGGAGTTTGGCAGCGGGTTTGCGGAAGGACTGAAAGAGCTCCTCTCCTGCTATGAATAGACACAGAGACACAAACAGGGCTCAGATAGATCCCAATGCAGTAGCAGTGAACCCAAACAGCCATGACAGTCCACTCATCCCACCTCCTGACTCCTGAGACAGCATCTTAATAACTGTAAGGTTATTTTCCTGATACTAATATTATTGCGGACATCTAAACACATCATGAGGTTTGGATAATGAGTTAATGAATGGCTAATGAATGGCCATTGAATATGTTTACAAATTAGAAGCCATTTACATTATTAAAATCCTGTTTTGCACACAATATCTTAATAACCAATGCATTAATTAATAGCTACACTGTGAAAACCTTTGATCCTGCTCAAGTTGTCCAAATAGGCAGCTACTCCATATCCAAGTTTTTTTTTTTCTTACATTCACCCCCATCCAGAAAAAAAAAAAGAAGAGGAAATTAGTAATATGAGTTGCCAAAACACAGTTTTCCAGGTTTGTGAGATCAGTGTTAGTGACATCATCATTACTTTAGAAATAAACACAAAACTGGAGAAACAATGTTTAGATCACATGGTTATCTATTATGGATGTTGTAACCTTGTTTTTCTGTTACAGGTATTTCAGAAATAATTGCACAGCTCTGTTATACATGAAATATTGTAGTTTTAAGCCCAGCTTTCTCCTGTAATTCCCTGTGATCATGTCTGCATGTTTAAGGAGAGTAAAATTTCATTCTTTGCCTGCCCATGTAAGATCACAAATTCAGATGGGTAATTTGTGACGTTCCACACTTCTGTCTGAAACAAACTGGCTTTTGAACAAGGAATTTCCTGTGGAAGTAAACTAGCAAAGCAATACACTCAGAGGAAATTGCATAAAAATGTATGCTAGATGGTTGGTTTAGCTCTCATCTAGTTGTTCAAACTGAATTCTGCAACAATATTTTATGATTAAAAAAATAAACTTCAGTAATTAGTGCATACCTGCAGAGAACCGAATATACATCACAATTATGTAAAAATGTTGTTGGAAATTATTAGACATTGAATATAAGAGTGATGCAAGAAGAACTGAAAAAATATAGGCCTTTGTACTCACTGTAAGATTTATTATCATTATTATTATTATTATTTTGGTGAGTATGGATATCTCTAACCCATGAAATTGCATAAAAAGCACACAAGTTCATATTGTTCAGTTTTTGATTATTGGATGAACATGTTCAACATTGTATTTTTAAGTAGTTAACATAAACAGCAAGACACAAATTTGAGTCAGCTGAATGGAGGACAAGATTGTTACCAGCAAAATATGATCCTCTAGCTGCCATGAACTGTTGAATTATTCTTTTCAATAGACACAGCGTTTTTGATAAGGAATAATATTTCAATATCCAGTTCATTCTCACTGTGTGTACTCCTCATAAAATGTTACAGAAGTCAGTGCAAAAATGCTCAACTGACAGTGACAAAAACGATACAATTCAGATGTCAGTCCGGTAAGCTGCATAATAACACTGTTGTATAGTATAAGTGACGTCTAGCATGATACATTGTATTTAGGACAAGCCAAATGCATGAGTTGAAATATGATTTTGGGTTTAAATAAGCAAACTATACCTTTAATATTGTATAAATTATGTCCATCAGAGTGGGTGGATTCAAACATGTGTGCCAAGCATGGATCTATACTTCCAAGCTATGCCAAATCAGCTTCAGGGAACATTGTGTGTGCCACCGTCACGACATCAACAGCAGCAGAGCCCTCTTAGCGGAGTGGAGGCGAGCAACAGATGAGTGTCCAAACAAGCGCACTACAGTGTGCACATCTGTAGGAGACGAGCCTGCAAATGTAACCTACCGCGCGTTACAGCAGTATCCCAGCGTGTGCAAATGTGTGCTGGAGGAAAACAAAGAGCCAACCGAGCCTGTTACCTTGGCCACAGCGGGGGAGGATTCAGACATTATCTTCCGTCAACTTCACCGCGTCTCCTTCCTCACTTTTCCGCGGTCCTCCTCGCCTTTCGTTCTCTGTTTTTCTTGACCAAAACAAGCCTCTCGACGATGGCACTAGCGACTGTCGACTTGTTACTGACAGAGAAGTTTATTCCTTTGCAATCCCGTGTATTTTCAATGTACTGGCCGTCTCCATGGCGCAGCTATCGATTAGGAAACTTCTTTTGTCTCTGTGCGTTTCCCGTCGCAGCAGCTCTGCTGTGCGCGCGTTAATAATAATCCCTTCCTGGAAGCGCACCACAGCTCCCTCTCCCGCGCTCATTGATCTGGATGTGTGTGTAAACGGCGAAATGACGTGAATTCCCAGCAACGAGCCTTGCCCCCTTTTAAAGGGAAACCCGAAGCAGGAAATCGCGGCAGGTCGTGTTGCAGCACAAGGCGGAGAGACAGATGACGGACAGGGAAGCAGTTTGCGAGTGTTTTTCGTTCGTTCTTTTCATTATTTTGACCGAATAAATGTGGTTACACAAGTAAACAAGGCAGTGTTATGGAGACGCCTGCAGATCTAGTTTCCTAAATAGGCGTAAACAGGCGTTTTTATTTAAAAAGAGAAGTGAGAGTTTTTAAATATTTAGGCGCTGTTAGCTCAAGGTTTTCAATTTAATTTACATCTTACATTTGTTTATAAGATAGATAGATATAGATATTTATAGATCAGTACATAAGCACAGTACAGAGGGCCATCAGCAAACATACCAGGGGAGCCAAACACCAGTTCCCAGTAGATTGAACAGTCGCCCGAGACTGCAGAACCCATCAGACCAACCTTTACACCGCCTGTATTGATTACAAGAAAGCCTACAACTCAGTGCCACACACGGTTCACTGCAACCTCAATGAGGTTGCAGAAAAAAACCCTTGATGCCAATGGCAAGCCACTTGCACAAGTGGCCATCAAATGTGGCATATACCAAGGAGATGCACTGTCCCCACTGCTTCTGCATAGGTCTGAACCCCCTCAGCCAAATCATCATCAACACTGGCTATGGATACTGACTCAGGAATGGGGCCACCATCAGTCGCCTCCTCTACATGGATGACATCAAGTTGTACACTAAGAATGAGCGAGACATCAACTCACTGATCCACACCACAAGGATCTACAGCACAGACATTGGAATGTCATTCGAGCTTAAGAAATGTAGTCAGATGGTGACAAAGAGAGGGAAGGTAGTCCACACAGAAGGGTCTCACTCTAAGAAGGAATAATAGTAGACATTGAGGACAGTACCTTGGTATCCCACAAGCAAATGGCAACTTTGAAGAGGAAACAATGAAAGTAGCCACGGCCAAATACCTCCGACGAGTAAGGCGAGTCCTAAGGAGTCAGCTTGATGGCAAGAACAAGACCCAAGCAATAAACAGCTACACCCTGCCAATAATCAGATACCCAGTAGGAATCATAAGCTGGCCAAAGGAGGAGATACAGACCACAGATGTTAAGACCCAAAAGCTCATAACCATACATGGCGGATTCCATCCCAAATCCAGCACCCTGAGATTGTACATTAGCCATAAGGAAAGAGGCCGAGGACTAGTGAGTGTGAGAGCCACAGTCCAGGATGAAACATCCAAGATCCATAAGTACATCAAGGATAAGGCCCCAACAGATGATGTGCTCAGCAAATGTCTCAGTGGAGCGCAGAGGAAGAGGTGCTGGATCATGGAAGAACAAGCCTCTACATGGGATGTACCACTGGAACATAACTGAAGTGTCAAGAAATACTACCATTGGCTTGAGAGAGCTGGTTCTGAAGGACCGCACAGAGGCACTCATCCTGGCTGCACAGGAGCAGGCCTTGAGCACGAGAGCAATAGAGGCCCAGATCTACCACACCAGACAAGGCCCAAGGTGTAGGCTGTGCAAAGAGGCCCCTGAGATAATCCAGCACATAAGTGCAGTGTGTAAGATACTGACAGGGAAAGCATACATGGAGCGCCATAACCAAGTGGCAGGCATAGGGTACAGAAACATTTGGGCAGAGTATGGACTGGAAACCCCAAGGTCAAGGTGGGAAACACCTCCAAAGGTAGTGGGGCCCTTAGTCATCGGAGCACTCAGGGCAATGACCCCCAAATGGGAGAAGTGGCTACAGCAGGTCTCAGGCAAAACATCAGACATCTCAGTCCAGAAAAGCACAGTATTAGGAACAGCAAAGATACTGCGCAGAACCCTCAAGCTCCCAGGCTTCTGGGAGAGAATGCATACATTATACATATAATGTGTGTATATGTATGTATGTACAAAGTAGGGTATTATTACTTTGTACATATATACTTATTCATAAGTAAGTATACCTAATCAAAGTGGCTCCTGTTCTAAAGATTCAACCCCACTGCAAAATCCCATTATTAGTTTCCACAAAGTTAGGTTTTTAGTCCAGCATAAATCAGCACATAGGCTACACTCTCAGGCGTCTACATTTTTGGTAATCTACAAAACAAGACTGCATGGAGACTGAGAGCTAGAGAAGCTGACAGCAGATGGTGGGAATGACGGATGGAAAATCTCTTTCATTGAGAGCTGATCCTGTGTTTCGCCGAGAGGAAGACAGGAAGCAATAAGAAAGGAAAATAGGCTGCCAGTTACTCATCTGTGTATGCAAGAAGCTAATGATCTAATGATTATCAACAAGATCTGTTCATTTTTGTTTGTTTGTTTTTTTTTTTGAAAAAAAAAAAATGACATAACTGATGCTCAGGCTTATCAGCCCTAACCCTAACTCCTAACTTGGATTAGGGTTAGGGTCCAGTTTTTTCCTGATTTAGACTTGTCTTAGTCCTGTTATAGTCCTGGTTTAGTCATGGTCTTGTAGTTGGTCTTATAGTCCAAGGGTGTCCAAACTATGACCTGGGGGCCAAATGCGCCCTTTGACCAATGTTTGTTGACCTTTAGGTCCCCCTGCTTGTTTATGACCAAGACAGTACTTTTTGCAGAAACTATTATACCATTATAATCTGAATAACATCATATTAATCGTGATGCGCCTTGTTAAAGGTATGGTGGCTCCAACCAAAGTGCTCTGAACACAATCTAAATCACTCACTGCTTTGATCAGTGGCTGCCCTCCCATTCAAATATGGCACCCTGGTCTAGTCCAACTTTATTTTGTGTGTGCAAGTGTGAATGCAACTTTAACATAAGCCGTTTCATTTGTTATTATTTTATTTTTTGTTATGATGTTGACTTGGTTTTTATTTATTTACTCATTTATTTATTTATTTTAATTTTTTTTTTTTTAATTTATTTAGGCACATTTAATGCAAATATTTTAGTATGAGGATTTTGAGAAGAATCAAGTAGCCTACTTACAGGCAACTTTTTTTTTTAATGTTGGGGTCTGTGTCAGTTACATTGTGTAGTGCAAAAAAAATACATTTTTATTGGTGTGAAGAAACTTTCGTCATGTTGCTATATTCTAGTAATGTCACTTTAGAAAAGCGTAAAAAAGCAAAAAAACAAAAAAACAAAAAAAACAATAATAATTTTTACTCACAAATGCAGTTTACACAACACTTTATTTAGAGTAGTTACATTAGTCTACTACCGCCATGATCCTTTCAACGTCATAAGGCGAGCACTCCCCCTTGTGGAGATTACGTGGACTGCATATATCCTATACCTGTTAAGTTTCGGTTTCCATTCATCAGAACTGATCGTGAACCTTCCATAGTCCTCACGTATGTAGATCTGTTATTCCAGTTGAAGAAAACCCGTGACCTGCATCTTGCCTTAATGGAGACGGAGATTTTGAAGTATATTTTGGACAATCAGGGAGCTGTGATCACCTCGGACTTGTTGTTTAACTTGTGCAACACTTCAACACTTTCAGAGATTATTTGTAATAACGACAAGTTTAAGACGTGTTTATTCAATGGGACGCCGAAGGTTGTCGTCCGGAGCCCAGTGAAACTCTGCTGGCGTAAGGACTGTCCGGGCTGTGGGGGCCTGCACCTCTGTAAAAGCTTCCTCCTCACAGAGTCTTGTCAGTTTACTTACACGAGGTAATTCGACTGGTAGTAAGTAGATGCATGCACTCAATATCTATCTATCTATCTATCTATCTATCTATCTATCTATCTATCTATCTATCTATCTATCTATATATATATATATATATATATATATATATATATATATATATATATATATATATATATATATACACACACACACCCCTACCCACCCCACCCCACACACACATATACATATATATACACACATATATACATATATATATATATACACACATATATACATATATATATATATATATATATATATATACACACACATACATACATACATACATATATATATACACACATACATACATACATACATACATATATATATATATATACATATATACATACATACACTGCGCGCACACGCAGACCACCTTTAAGGTCTCTTGCCACATTATGTCACATCACAATATGGCATTTATATGTGTGTTTGTTTAAGCCAGACGGAAGTGGAAATGTGGGTGGGTAGGCTAAACTCAAAACAAATTGTGCAGCACCTATCATCACTTAAGCTATTATTGTTTTATAGTGTAATCATTACTTTGGTAATAAACGTATTTTTTTCTATATGATTGTATTTTTTATACAACTTTGATTAGCTTATAGACTATATACTCTAAAGAAAACATGAAACAAAGTTTTGTTGTTATTAAAATTGAAATAAAAAAATTCAAACTTCTATCCAACGATGTTCAAGACTTCTGATATGATTCTAGTATTGCCTTATTTCACAGGAGAGGATGCATATTCTCCCACGACCTCCATTCAGGCCACAATGAGATCATCCTCACAAAGTTTGGTCTGGAAACACTGTCCAGGGCCCAGCTGTGCCTCCTGCTGCTCCAGAGCAACAACAACAACCTCCTGCCTCCTGTATGTATGGCTGCCCTTAGATATAACTAATAGACAATAGTAAATAAATGGTTACTGTTTAATATCCCTTTGGTACATGGACCTAGTTAAATTTGTATTTCATCTTCATCTAACTAATTTAAATGTGCAATATGTAGCTTTTCTGGTAAGCTTTTCTTCTTTTCTCCATGGAGATTGTTATTGTTGCTTTGCTCATCAGTATGTTATTTATCTAATCTCCATGGAGACAAGCAGGTGACAACACTGGACTTAGTTAAATAATGTAAACGCTATAATGTACTTCATGTGTTTCTCTTCTTTAAGATCTGCCATAATTACAATAACCGTAATGGATGTGAGGACACATCCTGCACGAGACTGCACATTTGTGAGAAGTTCCTCAATTCTGACTGCAGCTGCTTCAGGACACATGACTTTCTCGCCCCCCAGCCACTAAAACTCCTGCAGGACAAACGTATCCCTGCATGTATGATTAGATCTTTAAAATGTGTCTATGCAAATAAACAGGCACTGTGGTTGGCTGACAAGTTAAACAGTAGGAGAAATGTAAATAGTGATCCACAGGCAGCCTCTAGTTTAGATCTTACCCATGACAGTGACGACAGCCAAGACAGCCATAACTCTGGCCATCACACTGATTCTAATACAAGAACAAATCCGAATTCAAACAGGGGTCGTGGTGGTCGGGGGAGGGGAGGTCATATTAGAGGAGGCAGGGGCAACAGTGATAATAGCCAGGATCCTACCAAAAAGTCAGATAACATAAGTCATAATCCAAAACGCAACAGAAAAAGTCAAGGACAAAGAGGTAATGTCATATTTTTACAACTTTTAAATTGACTATATGTTACAAAAAACGTAATCGAGCACACTTTTTTATAGATAAAACTGAAATCTGCATGTACTTCATCAAGGGACACTGCAAATATGAAGGTGAGAAGCAAAATATTGTATTGTCACAGTAAAAGGGTTCTGGGTTCGATCCCCAGGTCATCAGGGCCTTTCTGTGCAGAGTTTGCATGTTTCTCCTTGTGCCTGGGTGGGTTTGTTCCAGGCACTCCACTTCCATTATCTACTGAAAAAATATGCCTGTTGAAGTGGTCCTGGCCAACCTAGTGACAAGATCATGGAGATGTTACTAGATTGGTTACTAGGTACATGTTACTAGGCACTGTAGTGAGCGCTGCCATTCCCCAGCGGCATTGAAGAATTGGCCAAATGAAGAGGACACATTTCCCTGTAGTATCTTAATCATAACATTGTCCATATGTGTTGTTTTCAGATCACTGTTTCAAAGCTCATGTTAAGATGCCATACATGTGGGAGATCAATGTGAATGGCAAGTGGACTCCTATGGCTGATAATGAAAAGATTGAGCAGGCCTACTGTGATCCTGAAAATACATACAGGTAAAGAACTGGAACGTTTTTTTGTTTTTTGTTTTTTCTTTTTAATGAGTATTTGTTGTTTTATTCTTGCACCAAATTGCCAAAGCATACACAAATACGATAGGAGCCTTGTGCACCAACAATGACAGTATAGCATCTCTGATTATGGATACAGTTGTAGAAAATCAGATGGCCTTAAAAAGGATAAGGAAGGAAAGAGAATATGCTTTTGTAAATAAGTAAAGCCATAGCATTAGTTGTATTATCAACACAGTGCTAAGTATCATTCCTCTTCATAGTACGACCTCCCCTCCTGTGTATTTTGACACAATGAAGAGTGGAGAAAATGAAGTGAGACGCCTCTCAACCATAAACTCGGTTCTGGAACCAGATTTCATTCACACCACTGACTGGCTTTGGTACTGGGAGGACGACAATGGCAGGTGGCAGCAGTATGGAGCGAATGTGAGTGATTTTAAACTTGAGCTGTCCACTTAACTTTTTTCATTGTGCGTTGGGTTGTTTTTCTGCTACGGGAACGTGTTAGGATTAATATTATAGTAATATTAGGCTTTATTTTTATATATATATAGTGCCAACCAATAAATAGTGTCATAAAACTTACATAAACAATATTGATCACGATACTATGTTAAAATATACAATTGAAATATACAAAATATATAAGTGGACAACAGCTTTGAACATTCAGTGTGTTGTTTCTAATCTTATCTTGTAGGCAAGTGTGCATCAGCCGGCCAGTGTCACCAGTAAATTCCTGGAGGAAATGTATCTGGAAAATGGCAAAGCTGTGATCCCGTTCAAAGCTGGTTCACAGTCATATGAACTCAGTTTTCAGGGTATACATGTAGCTGCAAATCGTTCACTTTAAATGTGCTCATTTATTTCAGTTGTAAAATATAGATATGTGTTTTTTCTTAGACATGATTCAAACCAACGTAAAGTATTTGACAAAGAGGGTGGTGAGGAGACGTCCTCAGTTTGTCTCTGCAGCTGAAGTCCCCACAAAGAGGTACAGCTCAGTGCTTATATGAGTTCACTGTATGATGTATTTCAACTTAATTTAAATGTACTTATTATAGGAAGCGTTTAGCAAACACCACTGCTGCTGTACCAGACTACTGGGACAAAACACAGATTTCTCCAACTGAACATAGGGTACGCATATTTATATGGAATCAAATATATTATATAATTACTCATTCCTCTAATAATGACACATACATTTAATAAAATATGTGTCTTTTCATAGCGTATCTGTCTCCAGCCATCTCTTGCTGAATATAAAGAGATCCACGAACTTTTCTGTCAAACCATGAAAGGATTTGAGATTCTGAAAATTGAAAGGATTCAAAACAAAGCTGTCTGGGAAGCCTTTCAGCTGTATGTGTTTAAGTCAGCTGATCTGATAATGGTTATTTTGTGCTTACATATTTGTTTGTTTTTTAAGACATAAGAATCATATGAAGAACAAGAACAATGGACAACCAGTGGCAGAGAAAAAGCTTTTTCATGGGACCGAGCCTTCACATGTAGAAACTATATGTGCCACTAACTTTGACTGGAGACTCTGTGGAGTCAATGGGACAGCTTATGGTCAAGGTGAAGAATTTCTGAACTTAAGATACAATACAATGAATATTTAATGTTGTCATTTCTACTATGGGACATAAGTATCAGAAATTCACCTATACATCCCACAGTGAAAGAGCTTTTTACTACAGAATTATATCCAAGATTGTTAATTGTAGATGATGGCCATTGATCTTTAGCTCAACATTAATACGTACACTATATACACTCAATACATTTTACCTTTCTTATGCTCCACTTTTTAGGAAGTTATTTCGCACGAGATGCCAAGTACTCCCACAGCTACACTGGCACCTCTCAAGACCGGTTCATGTTTGTGTCTCGGATTTTGGTCGGACAATACACCAGAGGCCGCTCTGAATATAGAAGACCTCCCTCTAAAGACGGAAGTGACGTGAATCTTTACGACAGCTGTGTGGACGATGTCATGAACCCGTCCATCTTTGTTGTGTTTGAGAAGCAGCAGATCTACCCTGAATACATCCTTCAGTACAGAGATAGGGCCCAACAACATACCACCAACCAACTAGCGGCCACACCAATAGTACCACCAACACCTACAGTTACAGTCTCTGTGCCACCTGCACCCTCAGCAGCATCCCTGAATCCTTTGGTGACAAATCTGACCACTACATCCTTTCCAGCGTCCACAAAAGCTTCAGTAACAAATCCAGCCATTACACCCTCAAACATGTCCTTAGCGACAAATATGGCCCCTACACCTGCTACAAGGCCATCTGTTACATCTCCTACAAGCCCATCTAATCCTGTCTCCACATTCTCACCAAGATCACCAAACTCTATGCAAACAAGTCCAACTGCTGCATCCACAATAAGATCAGTTGATTATTTAGCATCAACTCCACACACATTTACATCTGATACATCATTTAGGTTTGCAGCAACTAGATTGCAGGCAACCACATATCCAACAAGTTCAAGTGCTGCATTTCAAAGATCATCATCAAAACAACAAAAGACATGTATTATTGCATAGACGGGTTTGGCAGTGTGAAAGTTTTTACTCGAAATCTAAAGGTGCACTGTGAAGAGGGCCCAACACCAGCTTGTATCCATAGAGATTTGTAATTGATTTGGTTGGAAGTTCCACAGCATGGCATTAAAATTATCTGTTTTCATGTAGCCAAGCAACTGACTACAACAGGCCATGTTAAGAAGAACTGGAAAGGCCATAAAGGTTACATAGTGCAACTGTAATGTTATGTTGTGAGTAACCCTCCCTGCTTATTGTTTTAAATCATTTTGTTTGAATTACTTGGAGGTGTGGTTTTTATCTGCTAATCAAACAAAGCTGTGTGCGTCACACTTTAATCAAATATAATTTCAGCTCGCCCTGCTGGTAGACAATGAAGATAATCGTGTCTCTTAAAACATTGAATATTTTGTTGCATCCATTCTATAGACATTAATATTAGATTTAGCACTAAGAACAACACTATGTACATTTAGCATTTCATTTAACACTGACAAAATACTTATATATAGTTTCACCATGAAATCTACATTAAATTCATGTTTTCAGTCTTGTTCCTATGTTTAAGAAAAAAATGTATGTATTTTGTAATTGATTGACATTTGCTATAAAAAATTGTGTTACAGTTCAGTCTTAATAAAACCAGTAACAGTTCTCTGTGGTCCAAGTGTTACATCCATAGCTTAAAGTTACTTGATTCAGAAAGTCTCTCACAAAACATCCACTTGTTACTGGTATGATTACAGCTAGTAAAGAGTTGTTTATTAAGGTGGAGAGGAAAGTTATATTATGTCATAAAGGCAGTGGGTGGAGACAAAAAGGCTTAGGCAAATTCCCCATAGGGCGAATAGAAAGAAATAGAATAAAAGTAATTCTGAAGAAGAGGTGATTTGTGCTGGTTATCCGTCACACACTGTTTACTTTTTATTTTATTTATTTATTTATTGTTTCTTTGTTGGTTGGTTGCGGCTTACACACTTTTAGGTCCTCACTTTTGTCATTGATGTCACAACATGATGCACTTCATATAGACCAGTAGATGGCAGTCCTGTGACATCATTATTGTAGACCTACATGGACCATGTTTTACATTTAAAAACCTCAACCCTATGCTGCTACATAATGTGAGTATACATTAATTCACAAAACACTGGATGCATTGATAATTTCACATTTTTCTTTTTATAATTTTTCTATTTTAATGGGCAGTTGCATGACTAATGGCCAGTGGTCACTAATACTAAATTTGAAAGACTGAACTTCATATTATTCTGTAACCTTAAGCAACAAAATGCATATTAAACATTATGAATTGATTAATTATTTAAGTCACATAAAAGATATTTAGTAAAGACCCTGATTCAGACAAAGCAGTGTCTGTCTGACCACAGACAGACACTCTTTTGTCTGAATCACTTCAGAAAATGCACTAAATCTGTTCAAAATAAGGCCCTTATTCTGCAGCCAAAGCACAGTTGAGAGCTGTTTAAATAGAGCCATTTACTGTATCACTTTATTTTCAAATAAAGTTATAATATTATATACTAAATACAAGATTTTAACCAGGACATTTCCCCCAGTTTTCAAAGCATGTATGTTTGTTTTTTAGAGTATAAGTATTACATTTGAGACATGCTCTCATTCTATTTGTTTGACCTACGGGCTCCTTACTCTGGTAGTGTGCATAGTGTTCACAGCCTGCTATAATCACATGGTAATTAATCAGCATGAGGCAAATCCAGTTTCTTTTCTCAATGATGCTCTATTTGGAGCTAATGGTACTAAAACGCAGCTTTGCCCTCTTCCCCACCTTATTCAGAGGACTAGGGCTGGTGAATCCAAGGCTTAAACATCACAGGCACTGATATGCAAAAACTGCCTCATGTATTAAAAGGATTTCTTTCTTTCTTTTTTTTTTTTTTTAAATAAAAAATGTGTGGACATATAATAATGGTACATGTGATTCTAAATTAACAAGCATAATATAAAAATGCTGTAACCTCAAGCAACAAAATGCATATAAATTTTTAAACAGTAAGCATGTCAAGAAATTCATATTTTATATTGAATGTTCACAATGAGTCATACTTAGTCTGCACGATATACAATGGGCACACTACTAGTCCATGGAAGCTCAGTCAGTTCAATTGTATTAACTCTGATAGCAATGAATCACTCCTGAAGGGGTTAATGTAATAGAGCAAACAGCCACTGAGTAAAATGCATTAAGGGTGTAGTCATATTCTTTGTGTTCAATTTCTCTGGACAATGGTTTATGTTTACATATTGTTGCAAAATGTTGTATGAGTAAGTAAGTATGAGAGCTGAATAGTATGTATAGATTCATAAATATACATATTAAGCATTTGTGGAAGGGTCTATTTTTTTCCCCCCCAAACTGCTTAAAAAGGTGACAGTATGGTCTGTTAATTAATTGCCATCTTGTTCAGGGTCATTAATAAAGAAGGGCTTTGTAAGTAATTAATCTTTCACTGACATTAATTACTTTTTTCTTGTTATTTATGTCTCTAAAAAATAATGTTAAAATGTCCTTGACCAAGTGTTGTAATAGCTTTTATATGATAAGTTTGAGAGATTTATAAAATATACTGTCTATACATATGAGTAATGGGGTAAATAAACATCGCTAACCTTCTTGTCACAAGACAGTTCGACCCTACAAGCCTTGTGTATCTGTAAGCTAATTGCTGTTAAAGGTTGGTAACCCCACTTCTAAAACAGGTCAATGTTAAGCATTGGTTGGTTCATTTCCAATTTCACTTTTAACAAAATTAAGTTTGACTCCATCCAGCCACTCCAGTGTAGAATACTTTGAATGACAAACAGGGTAAAGCATCCATGGGCTATATGGATTAATATGAAGTTAAGTGCTCATCATCTGTAGGTCAAAATATTTATACCAACATCTTGCTGACTTTCTGAACAACTCATTTGAGCCATAGCAATGAGACAGCTCTTTGAGGCAACAATTGACCTGTCTTCAGAACAATAGTTCTGAAGACAGGAACTACTTTACTGAATAATGTAACTGAGTCTGTGACCAAATTAACTTCACCTGTGGAGTTTCCCCCAGGGACCAATCCTGGGACCACTTCTGTTCATTATTTGCATGCTCCTAGTCCAATTAACTAACAGTAGGTGATTATGGACTGGTACATGCATAATCTGTAACGTGGCCTAGTGGGGTTAACCCTTACCTGCTTGTCTCCATCAGAAATGTTATACAGTGCACCTTCTAGGAGAGTATGATGACATACTGTAACCGCCTGCTCACTGGCCTATCCAAACACTGCTTCTCTCACAAGAACCAGGAAGCAGAGCACATAAATCATGTGCTCAGGCCTCTGGTTTCCAGTGGCTCAGAGGACAGACTTAAAAGCAGCTCTGATTTCCTCAACCTAGAGTCAAAATAGTCTACATCTTTGACATGTTAGTGCCATATGAACCACCTTGCACAGTGAGGGCCTTAAGTATGGGGCTCCAGTAAACATGTGAAAATGGCATTTTAGTTTTATGGAGTTAAAATCTGGATAAATAAATGTGCCTGGAATGTTCCTCAGAGTGGCATCAAGATTATCTTGCATTTATCTATTTGCAGGTGATTGTTCAAAAAATACCATTGCATCAGTGGGTGGAATCGCCTCCTCCGTTATTACTAATCAACATGTACAGTAGATTGATAAATTAAGCCTAAATTCTCAATTGTAGAACATTACAGGCAAAGCAATAACATACCCCATATAAGCCCATGTCACATACAATGCACCTTTAAAGCATTGAGATAAGTAATAGTAGAGCTTCATTTGGGTTTATTTAGATGGTGGTGTCAAGTGAAAAAATATTACATTTAGAGCGCATCAAACAACCTTGAGCGTTTTCCGTGCGTGCTTGCGTCACTTGTTCACTACGGCCCCGCCCCCTCGTTCGGCTGCGCTCATGCCCGCCTGGCTCAGCAGCAGTGCGAGAGAGAGAGGTGTATCCTGACCGCTTTGCCCGCGCACGGTGAGCGTATAGCATCAGAGCCGCTGGGTCACTCACAGTGCTACTTCCGTCTCTCAAGCAGGCACCTCCAGGCGGGTTACGCGAGCAACACAGCCCCGGTTTTAGTGATGGAGAGTCTGCTGGATAACCCTATGAAAGCCGTCCTCTACCTGAAGGAGCTGACTACTATCGTGCAGAACCAACAGAGCCTCATCCAGACGCAGCGCCAGCGTATCGACGAGCTTGAGCGGAAGGTGGAAGATCTCATCGGCGAGAACCGTCAACTGCGGGACCCTCACCACTACGTGCCCCAGCCACCAGCGCCCACGGCCCACCAACATCACCACCACCATCACCCCGCGACCACTACAACCTCTCACCGCAGCGCCAGTCCCCAAGCACCGGGGCACCTGCACCAGCACGCGGCCGGAGCTAGCAAAGCCTCCTCGGCTCATCACCAGCCCGTGGCACAGCCGCCGCCGCAGCACCACCATCATCATCACCATCATCCGCAGACCGCCCCTGCCGCTGCTCCTCCCGCCTCCCATCATCACCCTCAGCAGCTGCAGCTCGTGCCAACCTCGCCCCAGTCGCCCAAAGGAAACCAGGCCAGTCCCGACCCGCACGAGGAGGACAAGAGGAGCCCGTGCTGCAAGTCCCTGGTCCCGCAGACTCCCACCACGCTCTGCCGCTCCGTGGGAATAGCCCGGAAAGCAGAGTAAGTCCACACATGAGCAGCAGTCACCGTGAAAAAAACAGATTCACGTGCCAGATAAGGCTGACCTATCTAGGTCCTTAAAGGTTATCACGACGAGATAAATTGTGGTTACCTGAAACCCAGGCAAACAGAGCGGAATGCTGGTGGAGTGACAAAAAATAGTACCACGCAAAATAGTGCTTACAATATTTATATAAAAGGCTCTATTAAAAGCCACGTACATAGCTTAGGCCTTTTTTAATGTTTATAAAGAATCTATATGTTGAACTGATTTTTTAAAATCACTGCATCACTTGCTGCTTTGTCGCCCAAGTCTTTCTGCATACTTAGGTTGCCCATATTGACTACAGCGAGTGCGCTAGTGCAGATGTTTCTGTCAAAACAGATTAAATTCCAAGGGTACTTTAATTAGGAACCCATGTGGATGCTTTGCAGGAACATTATTCTGTTTATGACATAAGAAAGCCATCTTCTCCTGTCCTCAGCAGTACTCACTGTGATCCCTGTGTCCTGAAATGCCTGTGCTTTGCCTTTGATTAATGCTTCATCCATTTGACAAGTAGGGCTTAATTTTGTGACAGGTAATTCAAGCTTCTCCTGTATTTTCAAATTATTCAGTCTGTTGTGGGCCTTTTAAATCAATTGAAGGCTTAATGGATATTGATTAGGAAAACTCAAACTGGCATCTTAACAGAGGTAGGATTTGTTAATTTTCCACCAACAAACATTGCATTACTGGGTGACAATGTATGTTATCAGTATAACATAATGATAATTAAAAAATATGGGGTCATAATAATATTTCTTATTTGATATAGTTAAATATAACTGATAGAAAACTGGTGCACAGTATAGTTTCTTGTGGTTTTCTTTAGTTTGCGTTCTTCATTAATACACAGCAATATGTGAGATGGAAAAGAGAAATGAAAACTGAGGACCTGCATATGAACATTCACTGAGTGTCTGTCAGTGAATATACATATTGAATTTATGAGTATTAGTTTTAATGCATTTTAAAATTAGTCTTTACCATAGATCTGCAAAAAAGTAGAAGACTGCATAATAGTATTGTTAACCCTTGGTAAAAGCAAATAATCATGGTATATTGAGTTTTGTAGCTTTGTGAAATATACAGATTTTGTTTAATGGATTGAGTAATGAGCATTCACCTCTGAATGAAGAGATCCTGTTTGGGTCCATGTCTGTGTCAATATAGTGTATAAATGCTTTCTAACAACCAAGGCAAGGCATTTGTTTTGTACCTAAACTCATCTAACAGCTACTTTGCATGTTTATGCCATACTTCTGGCAACAATCCAATCCTTGAAAATGTAACCAAATTGTTACACAACACAAGGAGGAGTCTAATTTGTCTAGCGGATTTCAAAAGTATTTACTACAAGCTATACCTGCCAGTGTCCCATTCTAAAACATCAATTAAGGTTGTTTTCTGCTTTGTCCTTGGCCATTGGACTACAGTGCACTGCATTTATCACCAGATGCTTGGTCTGGCATGCATTTTATTTTGAGTAATGAGTAAACTTGTTCTCCCCCAGTATATTAATAGTGTTAGTTTCTTTGGTGCTGTCCGTGGTGCTGAATCTTATTTTGTCCCCATTATCAAGGTCAGATGAATTGGCAGCACTGCACAAATACACACAAGGCAGCCAGCTTAGTCCCATCTGTTCTACTCACCGCATTTGCATTGTTTTGGTTAATCCAGATTGATTTGATGTTTCATGAAGACGTCATTCCCAAACTGTTGATGTTCAAAAATAATATAATATATGTAATATAGGCCTACAAGGTAATGATAATGTGAAAGTAGCACTGACCCCATGATATGCTACACAAACTAAATCTCAAATGGGGTTTAATCATTGGGTTTATTCCAGATTTTTGAGACTTGCACCTGTTAGCTTTTGGAAATGATGGACAATGACTGAGGACAAAGAGCATTTACAATAGAGTAGCTCTGTTTGCTGAGTGTGAATATTTAAACAAAGGGGTAATTTATATTTGGCACGTGTAATTAAGTTCATTTTTATAGCACCATGTTTTAAAATGGTTAATGAGTTAAAGTAGTTTGAAAATTCTAATTCTAACAAATAAAAGTAAAAACAAGATGATCAAGATTTAGTCCATGAGTGCCGGCAGATGAGTTTGACAGTATTTATCCCTTAAAGTGGCACTAAGTAACTTTGCTGTTATTTAATTTTTGGTCATTTTTGTTGCTCAAAGATGCCTTAAAAAGCATGCATTCTCATTATCAGCGGGGGCATCTCTCTACATATATTGCCATGGAAATGACTAAGTTTAAATGCTTTGCTATGGAATATTCCAGGCCATAACTAACCTGGCTAATGTCAGATGTTGCACGAATTGCATTCTAAACAAATTTCATCAGCTCTCGATGAAAGCGACTGGGAAAAGGCAGAACTTCTAGATATCCAGAATATTTGAAGAGGATTAGTCAGAGGATCACTACTGTGGGACAAGCTGGTAAATCAAACTTTTGTTAAATGCAGTGGAGAGGAAAACACCTTTCCCCATCAACAAATGCACAAAGCACTTACCTCTGCATGGTTTTCAAAAAAAAAAAATACTCCATATTTTCTGTAAATATCCTGCAGTACATCCACTGGCTACACGTTTTTGTTTTAGTTTGGTTGGTCTGCTTCACCTTTGGCTTCTACTCAAACCATAATGCTGCCCTGTGATTGGTCTGAATCATTGGTGGCCCAGCAGTTGCAACAGCCGGAGCTGGGCCAGATGGATTCTCTTGAGTTTGTGAACTCAGAAATATGATATTATATGTGACATATAACTATAATGTTTTCTGAATGGTGTAGACAACATGACCCCTTAGGTGATTATAGTGGAAAAATACACATCTATAAACATTTAGAATCGTTGCTGTATTGCAGTTGTGTTCTCTATTTTAGGGGTTGGTGTGATCTTAGGGAAGCCTTAAGCAATGTAACCGTTTTCATCCTCCTACTCTACTACATGTATCCAGTCATTTCCTCACCATATTGTTCTGTTCCTGGCTGTCTGCAGTGTATGGCTCACATTTTCTATCCAAAATCTATTTATCCTCGCTTCTTTCTTTTTCTCTCCTGCAATTAGTAGCTTCTGCTACAGTAGAAACTGGAAACCTCTGCAGTCTGATTGAGCATTCATGTCCATCCTCTAACTACCACCACGCTTGACAACACTTAACCAATCTCAAGGCTGCACTAAAGAACTCAAACTATGCTGTCATTTGCTCCTTCTTTTTGGAGTTGAGCTTCAACAATTAATCTGAACAATCGTGACCAGTCGACTATCATAAAAACTGTAATTGAATATGATAATCTCTTAACCATACGCCTAAAAAATAGACAGCTGGGTTAACTTAAAATGTATAGACTGCTTTCATAGGGTAATTAATTATTCATTAATAATACACTTTATACATAAAAAATATGTATCTACAAGAATTCAGAATAACTAACCAAACATATTATCTGTGACTAGTGGATTACTAAAATAATCTCAAATTAATTTACTGCCTACTGTTACAGTTAATTTTGGTGTAAAAAGGTGCTACAGTGACATCCTGCACACTAGAATAACAGTAATTGCAGTGGACAGGTCGAATGATGCGTGAGTGTGTGATAGGCATGGCACCTCAGTAGCCTCAGGTGGATATCTCAGCCTTCTCATATATTGCCCTAGGTCCTCTCTGCTGCTGCCACCTACACACTCTCACGGACAGAGAGAGAGAGCAAGCACTGGCTCTCATAGACAAAACAACCCTTGTGCGCCACATGCCACCTGGCAATCCAGCTTGTTTTTGCAGTGTTGGCCCTGGTCTCCCTCTGCACCCATCATGCCCTTCTTTTTCCACCCACTGGCTTCCTCTCTCAGCCAGATTCACTGAAAGTATGCCATCTTGTTTCTTGTTTGCCATTTCCTGCCAAAGTGCAAGGCTCATCCAAGATTCGAGTCAGGAGTGTTACTGCAGGCTCATAAAAATTCTTCTTCAAAATTCTTACAAAGATATAGGTGTTTGGCAGTACACTGAGAATTCACTTTCATGCTGTTCTTGAGGACTTACTTTGGGCCTGAGGTGCTCATTTGTTTCACATGGAATGGATAAATAGACAATTTCATCATGAGCTGGTGTAGGACTAATTAAATTAATTTTGTTAATTTGTATTTTTAATAATCAAGATTTTAAAACACTGCAAAATTGTGAAATGGGGGGTTATAATGAAACACGTTTAGTCCTGACTTTCTTACTTGCAAAGCAGTGTTATTGTTGCCTGGCAAATCCTGAATATGTCTCTGTATTTTTTATACAGATTGATATCAGTCTGATTCCCACACCCTCCGCTGCTTCTCAAGCCCGGTGTAAAATGAAGGAACTCACTGGTCGCCTATCATTTACAAATAAAATCTAATTGATCTCACCTTAGATTAACTGAGTTTAATGCTTTGCTCATTGAATCTCCATTTTTCCTTTATTTTTTCTGATACATACACAAATTGAGATTTTAGTTTTTGGCCATATCACCCAGCCCTAGGTGGGCAATAGTGTTTCTTGTCAGGTTGGTCAGTGTTTTTCTTTCCTTTAAACAGCTTTTTAGTAAGGTGAGATAGGTTAAGACTTAAGTCAAGGCATCACTGGGGAAAAAACAACTAGTTTTCAAAAAATCCACCTCAACAATACCCCTTTACCATTAAACTACAGTATTCATAGCTTGGGTGCATATTTGGGACTATACACTTGAGCCTCCCTATAAGTGGTTCTTAGTATGGTTCAGACCATTGTGTGTAGGGCGTCTTGTTGATGCGGCAGTGCCAGGTTCCTCCAGGATGTGAGTGGGGGTGTGTATGGACAGCACCTTGCAGCAGGAACACTGATGGCCGCTGTGCAGCATACATAAGCCTGCACTCCTGCTGAGTGGCAGTTGGATGCTGCAGTCTCTCCTTGTTCACATACCCCTCTCACATCAATGGGCCTGGAGCACTGCCAGCACTAGGCTCACCCTTTAGCGCTGTCCTATCTCTGAGGGATTTAGCCTGCAATGCACAGTGAGCATACGCTTGGACTTTTAACCTTAACCTCCCCTAAGCTTTTCATTCATTGCAGATCACGATACAACATTAGTTGATTATAGATATGTTCCTGATTTTATGCATGATGCCCTTCCTGATACTAGCTACAGATACTGAAACATTTGCGGAGCGGATATTGGCTTCCAGATATTCAGCTGATATCCTGGGAACATATAAATTAATGTAATAAAGTCATTTTCAGGTTGAAGTTGACTCAGAGTTTGAATTTGTATTTACACAAAGTTGTTGTGTAGTTACTTGAGGGATAAATATCAACTACATTCAAACACATTTGGATCAGTTTTGTTGTATTTTATTTTCGTTTAAAGGAAATAAATGCTATTTTCAGTCTCTGCACTGGTATTGGGTATTGGTAGATACTTAGTTATAGCTATAGTATTGGAATCGGTATCAGATCTGAAAAAGCTGGATCAGTGCATCCTTAGAGAATATGATCTCTTGCTTTATTTATTTTTAAAATACAGTCTGGGATTTTTCCCAAATCCCAGACTGTATTTTGCTTCTCCAACCTGGCATTCCTCCTGGATGTGTGGTATCTCCCCATGTGTAACCCTCTGGCCTTCTCTTTTCCTTTCCCTCCTCCCTCACTCTAAATGAATGGGAATCACGTTTGTGCAGTTATGACAGTGTGGCTTGGCTCTGCTGCTGCTGCTGCTGCGAGGAATCCAAATCATGAATATCACATTTGGTGTGTAGTGCTTTTAAATTGCTTCATTTCTCAGAGGATGTAGCTGCTGGGGTGATTCCTTCCCTGTGACAATTTTAGCGATTTTCATGTACAAGTTGAGCAAGAAATAAGATACTCTAGTTTGTCAGTATTCTAGGTGTGTGCATTGTTTTTGCGTTATAATGCTGAAAGTGCTGTGTCATTGCTTTGTGTGGGACATGTATATATATATATATATATATATATATATATATATATATATATATATATATATATATATATACATATATACATACATATATATATACATATATATATATACATATATATACATATACATATATATATATATATATATATATACATATATATATATATATATATATATATATATATATACATATATATATATATATACATATATATGCATGTGTGGCTTATCTTCCTCTTTTTATGTAATTGTCGAGAGCTGTCTGAGAATAATGGACTTCTCCTCAGGCCTATATTGCAGTGAATCCAATTTACTAAACGCATTGTGTAATTTTTGCATTTATTCTGCAGCACTTTTTTTTTTATAAATGTGTTTGCTTGGATTTTTTGTTTTGTTTTGGATAAAAGACAGCGTACAAAAAAGTAATGAAATAGGGTTTACAACCATTAATTAAGTGAAATCCTTATCTAATTACCACAGTCTTGATATCCTTGACCTACATCCTCATGAAGCTCCAGGTGCTAAATGCTGTCTGTTTGCTGACATAGACAAATAGCTGACATGGGTCTGGATGATGCATGCAGAGTTTTCATTGAATTTCAAGCAGATATGTGTACTATATATTGAAAGCCTTTTAAAAAATCTTAACATACCATCACCTGTTGGATATGTTCTTATTTCTTTTTCGTTTGGATTTGAACAGTCACCACAGAACCAGAAATGGCACATTAGCCTTCCAAACATATGCACACATACATGCCTTTATTTCAGTTATATTAAATACCGGTATGATTTTTAATTTTTTTTTGGTTTGGTCCATTCAAGTAACAATGAAGATTTAGCTTTGCCCTTAAAAATAAGTGTTTTACTTTGATGCTGTCAGGTCAAGGTCTATAGCATTACACTGCACATATTGTTGAAGTTAAAAGGTCTTTTCTTTCAACCCAAGCTCCTTTTGTAGCATTATCCATGTTAGCTTGTTTGATATACACATTGGAGCAACAATCCACACACAATCCTGGTAGCGCTGTAGGAAATGTCAGGTGCGGTTAACTTTGCAACCCACAGTGATGTTCAAAGCCATTGCTCCAAGACTGGGAGGCATTCCCAGCCTGATTAAAATAGGCATAGCATGTCCAATCGGCTTCTGCAGCCCTCTTATAGTGCTACCATGCCAACATAATCTTAAAGTATCTTCAAAACCAACATCTGCAAATTGTGTACCCATTTTAATTTGAATTCACTACAGACACAACACACACTCTATTCAACCAAACCAAAAGCTGTGGCTCTGGGTTTTCTATCATTTTCAGGGCTGTCAATTATGCCTCTTTTTATTAAACATTATTACTGCCACAAAAGTGTAATTTTGTTTTCACTTGAATTTAGTTTTTTGCTCAAGGCTATTGCTATGTCCATCTGTCCTTTTATGTGACAGAGTTCATCACAAGGACAGATAAGAAAAGATCATTTATTTTTTTAAGAATTATTGAGCAGGTTCCTCTAAGGACAATAGTGCAAAGTTCAACTACTGACTGTCCCCACTAAATGAGCCTGGACCAGGTCGTTTATGGGTCTTGCAAACCTTTCATTGTGACTGTGAGGAGTATTTTCAAAATCACTGTGGACGTTGTGTTGCTTGCTCGCCTCTTGATCTTCATTACATCATCAGTGGACACAAATCAATCTATGACGCTGGTACTAGGTCACGGTCTGCGTCACACTATAAGCGAGACAGTGCAGTGGATAAAACCAATACTTAGAGCTTGTGGGATGAACTGCACTTGGAAGTTAGAATGAGTCAGTGTGGCGCAAAATCCTTTCAAGTCAAAAATACATGCTCATATTTAATAAATGCCATGCAGTACCATCTTTCATAAAAGCCCATGTGCTCTGAGCCAGATTAATGAATGTTATTTACTCCAGCACAAAATCTATGACTGCATTCACTGAAGGTACATGACTAGAATTTCCTCATCAGCTCAAAGGCAGGGTGATATATTACAAGCGTTGCCAGTTTGATGGTTGTTAAGAATGAGCGCAGAGCATGGAGATATCTGTGTAATTTGACCCTGTGCCAAATCTTTAGCAGATGGGCCGGCAGAAACACAGTGAGGCTCTGTGGCCAATAAGATGCAAAAACTGCTCAATAGTGTTGGCAACAGCAGCTGGTGTAAAGAGAAATGCTATTTTGTGGTAGTATGTTTTTTTTGTTTTTTTTACAAGTAAAGGCTCAGTGGTGCAGAGCCAATTGAAATATGTCTTTTTAACGATGTCAAAAGTCAATAAGGCATCAATAAGGCATCTTGTACATGGGTAAAGGCCCCTCCTACTCTCTGATCCAATGCGGAAATGTCATCCATCAAGGTTTTTTGTGTATATCCATTCACCCTTTTTTGTAGTGCTTGTAATGCAAGAAACATCCTCAATATCCTTCTTATCATCCCAAACAGATTATCTGTATATAGTGACTTCTCCCACCTCAGCGTAACGGCATTTAGTTCCTCGACCTATTGATTTGGGAGATGTCTAGCTGTTTCTCAGTTCTGTTTTTTTTTTTCACTCGTAAGAGACCATGTTAGTTTTAAGACCAACAGACCGTGCATTATTCTGATTGGTGAATCCAAGGCTGGTGAAAAGGTGAACTAAATCTGGTATATGTTTACAGCAATCAGTGAGGAGTCATGCTTGAGTGTAATTGATAAAAGCTTACTGTCTGTGGAGTATTTAGTCACACATACAATATGAACTCTCCTGTCAGGTGATATCGGACGTTTTTTTTTTTTTATTTCTTTATATCAAAGAGTCTGTTGGAGGTTTTGGACAAAACGCTTATGGAGCCTGTAGTCTGGTCTGTGGTACAGGCCATTTTCAGTCTATCTAGTACAAATTAGACTGTAAGCTGCTTGGGTTTGCTCTCACACAAAAGCCTTCACTAGGTTAATTTCTCTTTCTCAATCCATATGTAAAGGGTTTGATATAGTTTAGCCTACTAGACATATTTACAGATTAGAGTAGATTAGGATTATGTCTAGTATGGGTTTATAGATCTGAGTTTAAGTATATTACTTATTTTTCCCGCACTGTCATGCAACGCATACAACATACAAGACTGTGAGAAATATGGCACAAATACATTTACATATAAAGTGTCTAATATTATCTGCCATTGTTCCATATTTGCTGTGTATGAACTTGTCTTTGGTAAACTGGTTTTTATTATTGGTTGACAAAAAGTCTGTTTATACAGCACCATTCTTCTCTAAATGTAATGCATAATCATCCTGAAAAAGAGATAAGCGCATTTCATTCTACAAGTTAAAATCATTTTCTACCATATTCATCATCATATGTTTATGACTAAGGATTTCCCTTATCCACAAGGACCCCCTCTGTTCTGTACAACAAAGGGTAGATCTTTCTTCTCATCTCTCTTGCCCTAAACAGTATCTCTGTGAATTTGAATTGAACCCTGGGAAGAGCAAACTGACAAACACATTAGAAGTTAGAATTATCAGAAGGGTGGTCGTGCCGATTACAACCAGTCTAACCAGAGCTAGGGTGCATGAGGGCTTATGAAAGCTTATAGATTTTTTATAGGCTGGTATTAGTGAGCTTAGTCTGTGAGGGTAAACTGAGTTGGTGGTGTGGAAGATCAGAATCCAGGCCATGTGGGCTGCTTTAATCTTCTGCACCCACATTGATCAAACAGCATTCAAGTGTGTGTGCAGTCAAGTCTACTGATTTTTGTAGATACTTTGTATGGGAAATGTTTTTGTAATCCTAAGAACAGGAACGATTGGCTTTCCTACTTGAGGGTGCGAATAAAGGCAATTTAACACCATGGAGAGCTCCTAGAGTGTAAACAGTTTTCACCACCAGATCAAAGATAAACCAAGATTTAGATGCCGCCAAGTTCTTTTAACAGCAAGGATAAATATGCTTGAATATTGGTGAGAACGGTGCAAAGATCAAAGATGAAAGGGAGGCATATAGTTGAATCACATCAAAAAGAAGCTACGGTAAGAAGTGGTACAAATCAAACTCAAAGTCTGTTCATTCTCCACTTGTGTTACTTAAAATGTTTATTCTGTGTGCATTTGTGAGTTAGGTAAAGCCCTTTATAGATTCTTGTGTCTCAGCTCTGCAGTGCCACCATCAGAGGAATATACTGAGGCAGCTTTGGCCCAATAAAAGCCATCGATTGGATTCACGAGTGCTCGGCTGCTCCCAGATGTGGTCAAGGCAAAAGGAGAGTCAGCACTAAAGGCCGTCACGTACTGGGATTTCACTGGTCCATTCCAATTAAGCCAGAATAGTCAATATACAGTGTAAGGGATTAGTGTTGTCACAATCTAAAAATTCTAACTCGATTTCCACGATTGCACAACTACAATGAAAAAAAAATACAAATACTAAAACGATTGTATATGATAATTTTCAACACAAAATAATGGTTCATCAACATTGCTATGTGGTTCTTTTCTAGATCAAGACCACTCCAACTTAGTCCTATTCAATTTTTTTCAGTATCAATACTTCAAATGAGAATCTAGTTTCTATACTAGTTTTAGAATTGATTGGTCTCTGTTTTTTTTGTTGTTTTTTTTCTACGTTTTGTCTAAGGTTTTGTCATACATTCTAAGACAAGCACATTTTTTGCAGCTTTTTTGTGTAAAGGAAACCATGAAACTATGAAATGCTTCATAATAATACAATAACCTTTGTTTACCTCGTCCTAAATCAACTCCTTGGTGTTTATGGGAGAGAATAGTCCAGGCTGTTGGTGAGGGCTCTGTAATCTGCCTCTGTCCTCCGAGACTCATCTGTGGTCTCCTTTACACACGACCACAGCAGTGTCACGCTTGTTAGGGCCAACACAATTACACCGGCCATTAACAAAGTGAATTAATTTACTGACACACCCTCCTCCACTGGGTCATTGTCACAGTCAACCTCTCTTTTAGGACCTGCTTTGATTTTCCTGTTGTCTTTGTATTTGGAAACTCTAATTTGCACATCATTGTATTGCTGAGCTAGAATATGGTTCAAAGAAAACAGGGTCTTATAAACCAGAGTTTTTTAATAAGATTACTTGGCCCTAGAGGTGGACAGTAAAAACAAAAAATGAATATCTATATTTTTGGGAGCATCTTAATAATAATATTATTATGTCAATGAAAAAAAAAAAAGTATATATTACTTGCGGTTTAAATATCAGGAAAATGTGGAATGACTATAATTGGCCAAAAATACCTTTACCTTTATATAAATAACATTTGTGTTTTTGGTTCATTATACCATATCTTACATTTTATAGTACATAGAATCCCTCGAACATCAAACATTAGCAGCCCCTTGGTGTGTTACATTGCAGAAAGTCTTGACCAGGAAATGGAATGAAGTGATCTCTTGGTGGGCTGAGAATTGTGGCCTTGGGTGCTCTGTAGCAGAAGACATATAAGTCTCATAGTTTTCCTGTTCTCCCTAGAGAAACAAAATGGTGAGATTGACTGTAAGCTCGGAGCTCAAACGCCAACACAGACAAGATAAAAGATACGCACCTCCTCTGTCACATGGTCCCATCTCCGTGGAGAGGCTACAGCACAGGTCCTTTTTACTGCTTGCCTTGTCTGACATCAAGAGTTATGGATCAAGTAGCTCTCCTTTATTTGGCCCAACAGTGAGGAATGAGGGGGATGGGGCAGTCAAAATGATGGAAAATCAGTGTAAAGGGGACAGAGGTGAAAGATGGGGGAAGGGACCCTGACTGAGCACATGCAGAGATGGATGTATAGTGTTCAAAAAGGTAGAGCAACAGCATTGGTGAGAGTAAAAATAAATGCATTTGTACTTTCTACATGCACTGCACACATTAAAATTTTATAACCGTGCTCTTAGTCTGAAAGATTTCACCTTCACTGGAGATGAGTCAATGCGCCAAGCAATTTCCAGGTGTCTTTAATAGGTTTTTGGCTAAAAGGAATTCTTGAAATAAGAGTCATACGCAAACAAGGAAGAAAAGCATTATTTAACATTTATGCAACAAAAATTGCATTACATAACATTGAATCCAGCATCAACAAGTCATAAAACAGTGCATTGTTTGTGCTGGGCCCAAGCCTAGATTAAAAAGGAGTTTTATCAGGAAAGGTATCCACTGTCAGACCCCTGAATCCACATTATAGACAGAGCTAGTAAACCCTTGTATGAAATAGCCCCCTCCCATGCGTGTGAGCTCACTGTGGCCGTTCATCTTTCTCTCGCTGACTATATTGGTGTGTATAAATCATGCAACAGTGCTGTCCTTGCCCCAAATAAATCCTTAGGCCAATCAACCAGCATGAATCCACTGCAGTAATGCTCAGTGTTTTCAACATTGTCATTAAATGCAGATATTCATACAGTAAATACTGTACAGTTTAGATTTTTTTGTCTTTATAACTAAATAACCAAAAATGTTTTATCTTTTAAATGTAAATATATATTCTTCTTACATGAATAGTCAGTTGCCAGTCTAAGCGCGAGAAGGGTGAAGGACATTCCATTCAATAACTATAATCAATAAACATCTAGACTGTTTAGAAAACTGATTGTCTCTCTGATTGTTTCTGCTGTTACTCATTTAACATGTCTTGTCTTGAGTGATCATAAGAAATAAAGGATGTATCCCAACCTCAGAGCCAGAAATATGAAGACACCAATTGAATGAGCAGAAAATACAAAATATTTTAATGTTCTTGAATAAAGCAATTGAAACACGATCAGACTTGAAAGGACAAGACAAGTGTTCATGCCTCTGGGTCCCACACTGACAGCAAATAAACTTCTCCAGAGTCTCCTGATGATGATGTCATCATTTCAGATGGAGGACAGGGGCATATACAATTCTATGGTAGATTCACTTTTTGATTATAAGATTGTTTTTTATTGATTTATTAATTTATTTTGGATTGCAGCTAAGTGTTGTGTCATGGTGCCACCACATTCTGAAGCAACTGTGAAAAATAACTACTGTATTTACATTTTCTATTTTCATTTAAATCTATGCTGAACATTGAACATTTTAGGGTGCCAGTTTTTGTTTCTGGACAGGCCCAGTAATTACAAAGATATTAACCATAAACCAGAACAACAAATCTTTAATCTGACAGATTCCACCAATGCATTTTGAACTCCTCCAGCTCAATTTTAGGCATGCTCACATTGATGCAGCCTAATATTTCTGAAGCATTTATCTTTCTGTCCTGCATCTCTCTTGTCAGGAACCAGACTGTTCTGCACCAGTTCTGTTGCCCCGCCCCTGACGCTCCGGAGGCAGAGACCTCAACTGCCTGTGTCCCCAGGTAAGACCCACAGCCTGCCCACAAACAGACATATACATACACACATTCTCCTGCACTTGCTTATTTCTGTTCAAGGGTTGATTTGCTGTAGCTTGCAGCCACATACATACCATACATTTGGTTAATGCTGTAGTTTAGTTCAATATTGAGGCAGTCACAGCTGAAGTGCCCCAGAAGGAATGGCTGAATTTGATGTGGTTGTGAAGCTTATGGCAACAAATAAAAGACAATGAGCCACAATAGGCCTATAGTGACAGATACTGAGTGACCTTTGGAGGCCACTGAAACACGATCTTGGGCTTTGAGTCTCGGCAAAATTGTTTTCTATGATGATGCTTTATTGTAAGAGATAAATCAACTAGAACACTAAAGTAATACTCAAATCAATCACCGCAAGATCCCATTTTCTAATCAGGCCCGTGGCAGAGCTGAAAAATTAACCAATCTGGAGAAATTACTTTAAGCGTTTTGAAATGACAGTGCGGTTATTGTCCATCGTAGATTAATGCATGACAGTGACACATTAGATGAAGCCCAAAAGCTGTTTAGTTGCTTGTAAACAATATTGCTAAAGGAATTGAGGAGCTTCAAGCAGAGCAAGTGATTAGCAATAAACACTAAATACTGCAAATTGTGAATAAACAAGAACTTTTTACAACAACCAAACCAAACAGCTAGTTGTGAGTCAAAGTTAAATCCTGGTTAGAAAAAAGCTACAATTAGATTTGACACAATAACACATTTCAAAGGAAGATATAGTGGTACAAGCATTACAATACACAACATTATTGAAACTACTTTATGCCTAAACAACAGAATGAACTAAAAATTAGCTGAAGACGTTACCGTATTTATTCAACCCTTTACAGCTCAAACTGTACAACATAAATAGCAAAAATATCACCACCAATGCAAAGAAACTGTACACATGATAAATATTGATCCCCAAAAAATTTTCTTCCATCTTTCATGTATTAGATGATAAGTCTCTATAGTAATTATGTCAGGCCTAGCTCAAATGACTTCCTAAAATACCACTAAAGAGCTTCTGCTACAAGTATTGAAATGTTGATAATAACACAAGAAATATCCCATTATGAACAAATTGATTTTTCCCATTTGTATCCATACAAAATAAAACAGTAATTTCACCCAAACCTATTACAATCTTGTGTATCAATACAAATTAAGCTATAGGGCTCCTCATATGGGGGCTTTGTATTTCACAGGATTGCTTTGTGAAGTATTGTCTGGGCTTGGCAGAAAATAGCACTTGTGTATTGATAGTAAATCACTGCTCCCTGTGGCGCCGGACACAATAATAAGTGGCAGAAGGCGGCGGACCAACAAGCTCTGACAGAATCTCACTGTAAATACTTCAGAGAGTAGGGAATTAAATCCACCACATTGGTAGACTCAGCATAGGCCCAGAAGAATGGCAGTCCACCATTATTAACTATAGACTGGACAGAAATGGTAATGCAATTTGTAAATATTGTATTATGTGTAAAGCATAGCCACTTACTAAAGATGAGTGTTTTCACAATATGAAAATATCTGACTTGATTCTGATACTGAGGCATAGGCTTATTACTCAGTACCAATCTAGATGCCACATTATTTTTTTTTTAATACAACATAATGTAAAAACTAGCTGAAACACAAACTAAAATAAGTTTATTTTAAATTGCTATGTGCTCTTATACTATATATACTAGTTATGATGTAGAACTTAGTAAAAGTATTCAAGAAAAAACTTTATCCCATTTTTAAAAATGATTGCTGTATGCTAAATTCAATTCAATCAATTTTGTATAGCCCAAAATTACAACAGCAGTTGCATCAGAGGGCTTCACAAAATGGTTAATTTTGCCAATCGAAAGTTAGAAACTCCAACTAAATGATTATAGTTTTAATGATGATTAGTATTGGTTGTATTACTATTTCAGAATTAGAAATCAGAAAAAAGTTTGTTGCCATTGTCAGTGAACAAAATTCAGAAACTAGGAACGTTCAATGATGGAATATGTTGTACCATACCGCTGAACATTAGGAGGGCTATATATTAGAAAATCTTTTATAGATCATTCTTTGTCCAAAACTCAACTTCTTATAAAGGATGATGACATCACTATTGTTAATCCACTGTACTACATATGTCACCAGTACTCAAAACTGTCTGTCACCAACGCCTTTTAGCAAGTAGCTCAAAAAGTGCTTACAGCTGAACCATGAGTGACTTTCATATAGATCAAACTTGTAGAAGGAAATTGAAAAGCTTGACAAAAAATAGAAGGAATAAAAAAAAGGTTGTAAAGAAAATCAATATCACAGCGGCTTACCTTGAACTTTGTCTGATGGAAAGAGTTTGGTGGTGGTGCTGTGGTGGGGTGTGATTGCTCTGGGCTTTGGGACTATTAGCTAAAGGTACAAACAAAGTGCACAACAGAAGGGCCTGCGCTCACCTGTCAACCTCCTGCCTGCTCCAACCGCTTCAAAGCCATCATCTCTGGGGCTTTAGACAGAGGCAAAGTTAGCACCAGAGGCTTGTGTTTTTTTTGTCTTTTGTTATTACTTTCCGTTCTGGTTGCAGAAGTTGTTATTTCTTGTATTTCCGCATTGTTGTCAGTGATTTTACCATCTTCCACTCCTTTAACTGCAAACTATATTCACAATGGCACCCGCTCCATATACATCCATTGTCATGATAACCACTTCATCCTTCAAGCTTGTCTTTTCTACTGTGGTTACGTTTAGTTTTGATATGTGAAATCTAGCTGTATATAAGCTATTACAATTCCCATAATGCATTGGTGTGCGTGTGCGTGCGTGTAGAGTCTGTTCAATGCCATGCCGTAGACCAGTGAGCCGTATTGTCGACACATGTAATGCATCTGTGTTCATGTGAAAAAAAAAGTTATTTTCATGTTGCATGTCTGATCAGAGCATAGCCCCTGTTTGTGTGTATGTTTGAATATGTGCTGTTATGTGTGAGGGATGAAAGCCAAGCACCACACACACTGCACATCATGGTACAAACTGTGGAAGAAGATTAAATATCCCATTAAATAAGTGTGTACTTAAGGGAACACTTTGTCCACGTTGACTAATGTATTACTTCTAAAACTGCAAAACCAAAATATGAACAACCCAGACTAGGGGGTGTAAATATGCTTTTTATTTTACTTTCTTGCATATAATAATTAATCATTTATTAATGAAATGAATTAGTAATATTTCAAAATGTATATTAAAACACTTGTTATTTATTACCTTTGAAACTTGGATTGAAATGTTGAGGAAAAAATGTCATCCTGTGTCATTTTCTAAGGAAAGATGTCCGTTTAGCTAACAATTTTATACTTTTTTATACTGTTGTTCACCACTCCTGTCTGACAAAAAAACCCCAATGTACTTAATAGTTTAACAGAATGAACCTTTACCGAAGAAAGAAGGTATATTTTATTGATCTGCGTGGGGAAATGTCTCGTTTGCATTTGATTTGACACATCCTTTAGTGAACAGTCAGGAGCAGGGACTTGGAACTAGGCAGGACTACCTTAGCTGGAGGGTATTACCCGCATGATTTTGAAACCCTCCCAGATACGAGGATAACCTGCAAAATGTATTTCACACATTATTCTCCATTTTATGTTCATTGGATAAATCAAACCAAATCACATTCCTATGAAGGTCGTTATAAAGTGAGAGCGCGTACATTTTTCCTGATTACCTGCTGCTACTTCTGAACCACTCCCCAACCACATAATCAAGCATCATTTTACACACACTGCCACAAATGGAGAGTCTAAATGCAATCATTGATATTTTATTTGCAGCACTCTTTTTACCGAGACTAATCCTCGGCTCTGTTACTGGGGCCAGACATAGAAAAGGGCAGCGGTGGTGTGGGTTTCTGCACTAATTTGAAAGCACACATTGTACCTAGGAGCTCTGTCAGATCAGTTATTAGAAAGCATACAGGTAGTAACGCGGTGTACCTGGTTCATTTAAATGAGTGGACAGAAGGGAGGTGTGTGAGGGATTTCACTGTCACTTATAATGAGGGCCCTATGGAGGTGCTGAACTCTGCTTGACATCTCCAGACATTCTTGTGAGACTGTGAGGAGTCAGCGGAGACACACTCGGGTTTGTCAGGTCTGTAATCGCTATTGAGGTGAATGGCTGGATGGTTCGGGGATTGGGAAGGTCATGATGCGTTGATGGGTCATAACTTTAGCTTTTTTTTATTTTCCTGTCTGCGATATGTCATCGAAGGGGTGATAAACGCGATCATCCAAATTTCTTCTCAAATGAAAATAAAAATAAAAATTGACATCAACCACGCTTCAGTGAGTTTGAATAAGGAATTTGTTACTTAGTCCCAACAGAGCCACACCATCCACTTTGAACTGTTATGGCCAACACTCACATGAGCTCAGGGTGACAATTGAGAGGGAAGTCTTGAATATTTTAGCATAGAAAAGCTCTGCAGAAATGTAAATAATGACACCCCTGAGGATGCCTTTTGGACCAGCCACCACATGATTATAGGGTTGAATGGCAGCTGTGCACTAGCATAAATTGTGAGATACAAGAATCATGATAATTGGTTGCCATTACTGTTTGTCACTATATTTTTAGTTAGCATTTAAAGTTTGATAAGGCATATTTTTATTTCTGTTCAGCTATTGGGTAAATGATCGAAATCTTACATGAATCAAACCATCATTCATTCTGATTCACATTTCTTCTCCATTGTTAATGTGCATAGTTACGGTTAAACAGCAATGTAATCCCCAAGATCTCTGAATATTCAAATAATTTATAATGCAGTTACTAGTGTATAAAAACAAAACAAAAATGTAGCGTCCACAGCAGATTTGGCACAAAAGGCTGGAACACGTTTCTCACTTTCCTAGCATAGATTTTATACCTCCCCTTTTTAGGTCTTTGTAAATAAATACATCGGAAGATTGGCACATACTTTGTAGCACCTGCTCCCTCTTGTTTATTTATAAGTCCATCTTCTTTGAAAAGCATTGGATGAAAGCAGGCCTCTCTTGTGTCTGAGTCACGGTGGCCAGCTGGGACTATAGTAAACACTCACACTTTTGTCTCACAGTTAAATATAAAGCACAAGTCACTGTTGGCAGGTGATGCTCCATAATTTTGGCAGCTCCAGACTGTCACAGATCAGCCGCCAAATGGACAGGCTTTTCCAAGTATTCAAAGACATCTTCGTCATCTTCTAAAAGCATCTCAAATTAGGCCTCCCACTGTTTCTCCTGACAAGTGACAGGAACATACATACGCTAAACAATACCTTAATGAGCTATCCTATGCTAATTATCACAGCCAATCCGCTGCAATCATTTACCTTGTCACAGGGAAAATTACAGGCCACGCTCAGTGCAGTGCATGCAGTGAATGTAAAACAATTAGATGCATTTGATGTGATTTGTTCCTTTTGAAGAATGAAACTTGGATTGTTAATATTTCAATCCTTTCTTACAAGTGAATATGTAACATGTCATATTTAAATAAAGATTTCTCTAAGCTATAATCCAACCACTGTCACAAGATGCTATTTGTGTCTCCTTCAACTAAGATGGTTGTCAAGGAAAGCAATCCTGTGCAAAAACATTATGCCAACTTAATATGCAAAACACTACTGGCTGGAAGGTGAGTTGCTAAGATGATTACTGAAGATTGAAAGTTGAATGTAATTTTTCTACAGTGCACTTGACAACAAATAGAAATACGTTTGAGTTTTGCGAGTTTCAGTTTTAATTTCAGTCAAAAATTAGACATCTATTTAGAGCAGCCTTCTCTCCATCACTGGCATTAAGAGGTTAATGTGGTACACTAATTAACTTGAGTCTTGCTGTTCACTGAATGCAATGGTGACACGAGGAAGATAAGGACACAGGCTTTGTCACTTTTGCTTGTGACCAGGACAAATGAAGGTGCTGGCTGTTTAAGACTACAGGGACCATGATGCATTGAGGCAGAAGGGAGATCTGATAGAATGATTGATCTATTTAGTTGTAGGACGTTCAGGGGCGTGATGAAAAAGTATGCCACAGTACTTTTTATAGTCGCCCACATGTCAGAGCCGGGTGGTCTTTCTGTAGATGTGCAAATCACTAGGTCTTCACATGCCTCCCTGTGTTTGTCTCGCTCTGCTTAATTATAGTGATTATTCTTTTCAGAATGTTTAATCACACATTTGGGCAATCGGTCAATTTATTAATTTACTTTAGATTATACACTAGAACAGCATCAACACAACAGTAAAGGTAATTTTATTCAAAACTAGAGCTGCAAGATTAATCTCAATTGAAGTGAATATTTAATTTGCATGTATTTCCATATACTGTATCAGTTATTATGTCATTTTTTCTGAAATCGCTAATGCAAAGACACAAGTAGAAAAAAGAATATTGACCCTTCTATTAATTAGATCTTTCAAAATATTGTAAAATGTAATTCTCGTTGTACATCTGTATTTTTATTATTCATTTCTGATTTCACCTTTGGAAACCTGTAGTTGAATACTTGTGCCCATATTGGTGTTTTGGCAGCTTCCCTGTTGCATGCTGCTCATGCTCGAGAAAGTGACCTTGCCTGCTGTCCTGTTGTCATGGGAACAGAGACTAAAGCAGAGAAGTGTTTGGTGACACAACAATCACAAACTGTGTCATTAGTTTCAATGTTTAACTGGGAAAGTACTCAACCAGAACTTGCTAAAATGTATTGTGTTTCATGTTAATTGTTACATCAGCCGATGCTTACTCGTCTCCCTATTGGTTTACAGGCTGCTCCTATCGACCAATCAGATGAGCCCATGGCATGGCTTTCCTCTGAGCCCTATCTACCCTGATGTTGGGCATCCTTCACTGTCACATATTTAATACTAGTTAGATGACAGTTACCTCCTAAACTCACAACAATACATTTGATTTTTGAATTCAGTGGTATTGTTCAAATGTTTAATAAAACATGTTGAAAGCAAAAAAGAAAGAATAAAGTACCTTAAAAGTTAGTGATTTTTTCTTCTCTTTTTCCCATACCTATGCAATCAACACAATTCAATACTATACAGTATCAGTTTAAAACACTAAAGTATTATTTTGTAGAGATAACAACAAATCTGGTCTTTCTACCATCAAGATCAAACATTCTCAATAGCCCTACTATGTGAACTCCAACATTTTTTTTACATTTTAAAGTTACACAAGATATTGCAACTATTATCTTGAGTTGGTTTGTCCTGCTTCTGTCTTCCAAGTAATTGCATTCATGTGCTCTGCTTTCTAAAATGTAGCGAGCAGTGGCGTGCACATAACCTTTTGAGCTCCGTGGCTTCCTTTCTCTCCGCTCCACTGCGGCTTATCTCAGCATTGTGATGCAGGCACTGAATTTTATTACAAAGGAGATTTCATAAAAGCACAGCATTTGATGACTTTGCAGCAGCCAAAGCGAGTGTGTGCTGCTTAGTATGTCTCTCGGCGTCATGAATCAGCAGGCTTTTAGATACCCATATAAATAGATCAGTGCTGACACTGAGCACAAAAGACAAACTTCTAGACAACTTGACATATAGGCTGCTGACATGTTTAATTTATAATTCTGCTGCAGCTGTGTGGAAATAGTACTCATTTATTTCCCATAATGCACTGTACTAAACAATGGCCATTTTTGGGAGCGACTGACGTGTCCCTCGGGGCACCGCCAGCACCGTTACTGAAATGTGCCACGGGCAGATTTTGCAGTAATAACAATTCAGCTTCTGCCAAACAATGAATCTACATTTCCCATAATGCTTTGGGGTTATTTTGCGTCGATGACCATTGCACAAGCTATATTCCTTTCCCTACAAAAAATAACACTTTTTTTTCTTTGATTAGCCACAGACGCTATAGTTCAGTAGACTTTAGATGCTGGTGTTTTGGCAGCCTCCCTGTTGAAGACTGAGGAGTTTTATTTTAAGGGACACATTTTGTTCAGTGCTTCGAGACTACAAAATGTGCCATAACAGCAGCTGTGTCCTTCTCTGTCCCCAACCACTGCCCTTAATAGTCTGCCATTCTGTTCTGTTACATTAGGGCCATCCCCCAAGTCTTTTAGTCATATCATGTAGTCAATACTTTAAGCTTGTGGCTGACTCTGCGCTGGCAAAATGTCCCCAATGTGTAGTAGGTGAGAGATGCTGGACTGTGTAATATTGCAGGTCATTGAACAACTCTATAGAAAGGTCCCCTCTGAACAGCAGGTGGAACCGATGAGAAGAAGGGGCAGTCTCACTTGCTGGTTTTATCTCTGGAACTTTCCCAATCCATTGTTTTTGCGACCATAAATTCTACAGTTTTATTACCTTGTGTAATCTGGATAAAAAGCACCAAATCTTAGGTAAATTTTAAGGTGCACTTTGTCACGTTTGGAGGAGGGTCAGTCTCTTGCTTGACTTTATGGAAATGTAACTGGTGTGCCTGATGTTAGAGTATGACTTTAAACATACATATCCATGGAGACAACGAGGTGACGCCACCAAATTACATGTCAGATCTGGATTAAAAAATTCTTAAAAGTTAATGTCGTGAAAATAGAGAATAAGTCACAAAAGAAAGAATTCTGGGATCAGCTAGGTACTGTAGCCACCAATCAAACTCGTATCAGGGCAGAGGGTGGAGTACCTTCTCCAGTTCTTATTATAGATCTCTGGTCTTCACAGGTGTACCCATAGTGTAGTTCTCTAAAGGGTACAGGTTGTCCCCATTGTTCCCCGTGAAGGGCCATTAGGCACCTCTGTCACACCAGCCTTATGTCCCGCTGCAGTTCTTGTTCTGGCATACCCGTGCCAATCGTGTGGAGCTACATCAACTTCAAAATGAGAGGTGACTGAGGAGGAGGTGAGCAGGAGGGGAGGAGAATACAAAAATGCGCTGACCGTGCAACCTGCCACCGCTCAAAGCTCCTCACTGTAATGAAACTGTGAGGAGGAGGAAATGAAGACAAGGAGGAGCAGCGTGGATACATTATAAATCATTATGTCCAGTGTTTGTGTGGAGATGAATTAATGAGAATCACCCAGACCTAGGAATGCTAATTACGTGCGCTTTGTACTGAGCTGTGCTTTTGGATGCTGCTGCTACCAAAGGCTTTTGTGAGTAATCTTTGTTGTGTCACTTTTGTGTCACAGACTGGCATTGACGTGATAATAGTCACAGTGAATCAATCCATTATCAGGCCACACATGCCTCACCTTAAACTGTCCAAATGAACGGATTGTACAAAAGCTGCAAGCCTATTGATATGTTTTCAATTCAGTCATTCATTGAGTTGAATCAATCAATTGTGATAAAAAAAGCTGTTATTTGTATACACCAATAGCCCCATGACAAACCCTTCAAAAACTGGTATGTTCATTTGACCATATGATTTACTCTGAAGTCATTTTAAGCAAAGAAACACACAGCAAGGAAAGTCATCTGGAGTCCCCAGGCAGGATCATGACCAATGAAATTAATCTACTTTGCGTGTGTCATATTATTGGACATAGTTGACATTTGCACATAGAAATCCACTGTGAAATGCTAAAGTTAAAAGAACAAGAGAGTTACACCTCAAGACGCAGTAAAGCCAATTGTGGATATTACCAAACAGTTTAATGACTAAATATAATGTCTGGAGATACTTTGGATAACTTTTATCTAAGAATGAACTGAAAGCATTTCTTCTTCCCGGTAAAAGTAATTTCATGCTGAGAGGAGCCACAGGGGAGAGTGTATAAGGGTGTATCAGAGTAGAGACAGTGACAGATGAGAGAAAATATGTCAGAGAGTGACTGGAGTGCCTAATACAGGACTAAACAGCGTGTGCCCGTGCTGCATCTTCACCAGCACTAACTTTGAACGTTATATGTTATTGAGCAAAATGCGTCTTCCCCCAGTACAAATATATTGTATAAGCAGCTCTTGAGGTCAGAATAGGTCAGCTGTGTACTATCAGCATCTAATTATAAAACATTTTACTGGCCAATAATCAGGTGTCAGATTAATTAGGATGCCCGTAAAGCATTAAGTTAGGTGAGGAGTAATTTTGGACCACTGCAGACTATTTACAATGAACTAGTTCTGTTGTTCACGTTTTAAGATGGCAAAAATGAGGTACAGTGCTTCATAGCTGCTCATTTCCTAAGATAATTTGGTTTTATACAGCTGTAGTTAAACTGAAGTTGCGGAGTGGTGATGGTATTATATTGCAGTGTGAGTCCTAGTGTTGGCTCATTTGGGATTTGTCCTTGCTCTGCTGACTGTGTGTATTTGAGTGGTCAAGGGCCTTTCCTCTGCAAAACATTCAACCAATGCTTAGAGAGGCTTTAACTACATGTCAGCATGACTCCTTTAGCACATCAAATATGATCAAAGTGAACACAGTGGTTCGGAAGTTCAAAGCTCTCATGAAAGTTTTAGCTATATCTCAACAGCTTTATTATTTAGATTGCGTTAAATTTAATTAATTACGTCTGAATTACACCACCTTGCTACTTATGTATTTTTTTCTTATGTGTGTACCATTTTCTAAAATCTCTCCAACAGTTATAGCTCAAAGGTAAGCCTCATAATGTTATTTGAGAGAAAAAATGTATTTTAATTTTTTTAAAGTGTAGTTGCTTCCAGGGGACTATGCACAGTAGAAAATGTTTTGCATATCAATGTCAGACACTTTGATATAAAAATTGGTAAAGTTTTAGATTCTCAATGCATAGTTTTAAATTCTTGCTGCTAGAAAAAAACGTCATCTAAATAATTATAACTTGTGTGAGAATAATGAACTCTACTGCACTGCATACTGTATATATTTTTTGAGACATTGTAGCAAACAGTCATTATGTGATCTCTGCAATGGAAAAAGAAAATGCACTCCATATTGAATCAAAGCAATGTAAATTTGACATATGATATCTGCCTTGGGTTATTTCTACTTACATAGGGACAAAGTGCAGAATAAAAAAACTGTTATTTCTCTTTGACAGCCCACATAATAAGCAATTAACTCGTGAAATCATCAGGGTGAGGGGGTTCGCTCCAGTCACAGTGCCTCAGTGCAGCTGCTTTGAATCCTGTCTTAAGGCAATGTTCAAGACTGTTTCTGTCTCTAAAAACAAGAAACCCTTCTGTTAGTATGAAATTGTCTTTTTATACTGGTACATTATATAAGCTCTACAAAAAGAAAAACATATTGGTGGGTAGAAGGATGGAATATGAGATTACTATCAATCAATCAAGCTTTATGTCAGACTCCAGTGGGTCCGTGTAGACCATTAAAAAAGACACAGGAGACAAACACAACAATAATAGTCTATAGTCCGTATAAGCAGTTTCTCCAGTGTCACCAGAGTTCAGAGGTGTACGTAACACTGCTCTGCTCAGGCATTATTAAAACATTTATAATTTCATTTTGTGAGTCCTCAAGGTGCTTCCTAAATTTATATACAGAGTTTCTGATCACACCATTCAATGTGGGAATATTATTCTGCACAAACAGCAAACTGGCACCTGTCCAACAAGGGACTTTCAATAAAGTACAAAGTGTAGCATTAATGCAACCTGCAGCTTCTTAAATGCACTTTTGTAACTGTAACTGCACCACAAGTGGGCAGTATAGTGTGGTGTGCAGTAAGCTCTAAACAGAGCTATTTTACTTGTACACACATGAACTTTCTATGCCAACATACTAGCTTGTGCATACAATTTGCAGTACTGCCTCTGAATGTCATCATCATCCCTGAGATCACTACTGATGATGTGACCAAGATATTTGACCTTATCCACAACAGATACCTCCCTTTAAGAGAAATGAAAAGCAGGAAACACAGCCTTTGTCCTCACCACCATCACCGCACTCTTTTTAGAGTTAAACTCGTATTCCTCCCCATAGTTTGAGCAGAGCTGCAGTAAGGGGACCTGCTACATGATGACCAGGTCATCTGCCTCGATCTCCCATCATGCAACCTGTCTTACACTGTGTTAGTCTCAGGGGTATCTCGTCCATATCCAAATTAAAGAGCATAGGTGACCACCTTTCTCACCCCTTTTCTCACAAGGAGCAACTCAAAAGTGACAGTTCCCCATCTAATTTTGATTGTTTGGCGAGTAAACCAAATATGTAGAGCCAGGATTGAATAAAGGGGAACCCCTCTTTGCTGTATCTTTTCAAACAGTTGATGGGCCAAACGCTTTTTAGGCATCTAAGAAGCACAGGAACATAGTGCATTCTGCACTTGCTTAGAGCCTTTAAAAAGTTGATGAACAACTTAAGTTGTCAAAGACAGTGGAATTTTAGAAACATTCATATTGTGTACTTCTAAAAATCTTGCACATTAATTTGTAACAACAAGAATCAGCCCTGAGAGTTTGTTCATTCCGCTTTATGAAACACACAACATATTTAAATTGTCTACCCATTTGCTTCTTTAACTCAGATATGGTCCTCCTCTTTGGTCTACCAGTAGAGACCTAGTTACTGAAGGCCTCCCTGGCAACCTGATGGACATTACTCGCATGCTCATTCTATACTGTTCTGACATTTTGTGGCATGGACCTCCTGTGACAGAATGATTTGCTTGCATTGTTTAGCCTGCTTACTTTTTCATCATAATTATGACAGAGACCTTCTCTATGGTTTGGATTTACACAGTTGATATTGCCACAAATTAACCACCATGAGGGATTTTAACACTTCAAAGGTAGTTGTCCGTCGGATTATAGTAGTTTCGCAGCTCATACTCCGTGGGCTTAGCCAATCCAACTCTCTCATTGTAAGTATGGTTCTTGTTATTAGGTTTCTTTATTACTATTCTTCCATAAGCTTCTGCAATGCATACACAGTTATCCAGCCATTCCAGTCCTCACTCATATATGTGTAGCTGTCATAAGGAAAAAGGGCCTTGGTTGACAAGCTTATTTTATTATTCTGACAAAATTGGATTAAATGCTGACTAAACAAGGACTTCACATTAGATATATCTGTATTAAAATCACCCATTAGATAAATACAAGTACAGTCACTTCTTCAGTGAAAGAGCTAATAAAAGGATTTGGAAGTATTCTCCTTCATTTTCAGGACATTCATATGGTGTCTTGATGTTGTAGCCTCCATCCCGGCTCCACTCCCATTCACCAGCCACTGTGCCAGTGTAACACGTTCACAGTCCCCATTATCTTCCTCGGCAGCCTGATTCCGTAGAAACTTTCACCTGCGCATTTATTTCCTGTTTTCCTGCAATCGCAAAACTTTAGCAGGCAGACACAAGATGTCTGTACTGTTAAAGGGTACCACCTACAGTGTAAATCTGAGTGTTGTTAGTGTATTAAATTCAGTTTTTGACTTAAGTTGCTGATCAGTGTTGGGAAGTAAATATATGTACTGAAAATATATATTAAAAATAGGAATATTTAGTTATCATATTCTGCTACTGTTACTCTGGTGGTAGATAGTTTTTCTTAAAATCAAAGAAATACAAACTTGATCATAAAATTTAGGCGTCCAACTGCGCAACATTAGAAAAAATGTGTATCTGCATTTTTTCCTTTGCTAATCAGTGATAAATAAATATAAAGGTGCAACAAGTTAGCTTATTTTCAATACTGTGACCCATTTTGTACTTTAATAATGCAACTCAATGTGAAAGTATTCATAATACAGTACTCTGAATGGACCAGGCACCAGAATTCGAAAATACAAAATACATTTATTGGGCTCTAGCACCAGAAGCTGTCTAAGGGCCTATTAGAATCATAATGCCATGCAAAGCGCTCTTTCTAACACTATAGCTAACATATGTCCCGTGCTTAAGGAATGTATTCCTATATTTTTGTGCTGCTTTTATATAGGTGTAGATTTATCTTTGACTGTTGGTGTCATTGGCAGTTCATCCTTGAAGTTATCCAGGACCTCTCATATTTCATCTCCGCCTGTTCCCCTCTTTTCACTATTTTTCTTCTGCAACTCTCCTTCTTCCATTTTCCCAACATCCCGAGGCTACAGCTTCTGAAGAGATTCGATTTGAAATCCTTCTTGCATATTTTACATGGCCAACCTGTTTTAAACTCGGTGACCTGTTATTGTTGAAAAAAGACCCCACTGACATTGCACTCCTTTGCTCTCAGTCACAGTAAATACATGACATACAAGACTTTTTAGCATACTCTTTGTTTTAACAATTCCCCAAACCTTTTAGGCAAATATTCTCATTCACCTTTTACATTCACTGCAACAAGAAATACCTCGTCTGCACCATGAGCCAAGAGCTATTGTGCCCTAGCCATACCTATACTTTGTGTCGCTAATACACTCACACCATAAAACTTGATCACAAGACATGAACTGTTTTATATTTTTTAAACATTGATTTAAATAATATTTCTCTATATAAAAAGAACATAGATATTTTGGTCATTTAATTTCCCAGTTACTTGTTGAAAAATAACAATAAAAAGATGCTGGATGAGACAGTTGGTGAACAACCCCATGGAGTTAACAAAATCTCAAGTCTCTCAAGTCTATAGTAATATTTAGCTTTGAAACTTCCCCTTTTAACTGATAAAAAGTAAGCCAGTATTGCACCAGCACTAAACAAGGATTGTATATAGCCCAATCTCAATGATACAGTATGTTATAGAGAAATTGCATTTCTGTGTTGTGCCAGACCCACATTGTCAGCTCAGTCCTTGTGGAATTAGCCTACGTTATAAAAGGTATGAAGCATTCCCAGATTAGACTAGACTGGAATACACAATGCTATCACAATGTCTTGAGGGTTCATGTCTCCGGGTTCCGGGTCCTGTACTGATGGTCAATACATTTCTGTGTTACAACTCCAGCCTTATACCACTTTGCTTCAACTCTTTGACTACTTCTTGGTATATGAATTAGCCTGTCTAATTCCTTGTACCACAAATTCTATAATATGTCATTAAAATATAGTTGAAAGGTAACATTATATTATATTCCTGTAGTCCTATTAAACACTTATGCCTGAGCTCTATCTTTTCAAGCATGAGAACTGTATTGATTGGTATCTTCATGATGATTGATCAGGTTTGGAAGGTAGAAATCATAAAACCTCCTAATACACAAGGAGAATTTCATGTACCGTAATAACTAAAGCGCCTTGTGAAGGACCTACCACAAACTCAGGTATAGATTTTTGCTGTTTGGTGCAATACAGAGACTTCCTCTTGCTGTGCTTTGGGGACAAAGAGAGCAGAGATAGTGTAGCCACGTGACCAATTTAAAGCTCATGATTTAAACATGTGGGGACTATATTTGCTGCAGGATTGGACATTAAAGCTTCTGCTGCCTCGGCACTGACTGCGTAACATGGAGAAATCATCTTAAGGGTTCTTTTCTGGGACACATTGTTTGCCTTGTTATAAAAATAGCGAAACATACAAGAAATTGTTTGACCAATCAAAACGCTGGATCAGTTCATCTCTCCTCTCTTTTTTTTTTTTGTCTTGTCAAAATTCCATTCTTTTATCTGACTAAATGTCCATCCCATGTAAAAATCTTGTTAGGACCAATGATACATTATTTGTTCCTTCACTGTATAATTTATATTTATATATACCTTTCTATTGCAAATGTATCTATTTATCCAGGTTTTCAGATAATATGCCACGTCGAAGAATACAACAGTTTTCTATGATCTTCACCTTAATAACTTTATTTAGACTGTAAACTACTTCATTCAGTTGTCTTGGCTAAATCTATCTTCCATAGACTACATTTATACTCAGTAATGATGTTTGTTGAAACATTTTGCAGAAGGCTGGGGCTAACAGTCGTATATTTGAGTCAGAGTTTTGTCTGGGCTCCTGTCACCTTCATTCTCCTCCCTCATTTCTGATGCAGTACATCTCACTTCCTGACTGTCATTTTGGATCTGCCACAAAACTCATCCTCCCCATCCGCTCACAGCAGCATGTCAGGGCATAGTTATTAAATAAACAAAATAACTCATTTTTTCCATAAACCGGGAAAGATATATGCAGCCATGGAAATTATATTTAGTGTGAGTTAAGGAAAGAAATCCCCTCACATCATAATTTTAATTTACTGTAAATGCAAAAATATATTCACAAAAAGATTGTCTTCCTCTCTCTGTGGACCCTAATTGCAAGCAATCATTTTGTTACAATGACATTTTCTATAGTGTTTTGGATGTCTGCCCTGGCACAACTGTCTACATTCTTGATCAGACTGCTACATACTCTGCTTATAACTCTCTAAATCAGGGGTGTCAAACTCATTTTCACAAAGGGCCACATCAGCAAAATGTAACCAAATGTAATGTAAAATAAATGTAACTACTTTTTAACTTGTTATTTAAGTGTTTCTGTATTTATTACTTATTCAAGTTACAAATATTGCATTTGCATTTGCATAGATGAAAAAAATATGACTGACATTTTAAGACAGTCATAAATTTTAATTTACCTTGTCACTGGTCACATAAAATGACATGACGGCACACTTTTGGCCCGTGGGCCTTGAGTTTGACACATGTGCTCTAAATGGTTTATTCATAATACATTTGGAGAAGACAGATAACTAAACTACAGTTGCTTACCAAATTACACACATTACATACCAAACAGCCACTGATTTATTTCATTGAAAGACCTTCCTCTGAGTCTGATTCTGCATGTAGTAGTAAATCACATTTTCATGCTCCCTGAGACAATGATGAATTTGTACAGCACATTTACCCCTCTCATTATCCTTTACACAGAAGATACGTGCTTATTTATGCAGAGACGTGTGCTCTCCATCTGCCCTTGTTCTCTGATGAACCGATTCATTCTACAGGAAAACTGATCAAGTGCAAACGGATCAGGATTAACAGAAGTGGCAGTGATTAAATACTGGGGCTTCTCTATTTATGCTTTTATTACAGATATTACACTGTAAGACTGTTGTCTAACATTTTTTTTTTTTTTTTAATTAGAATTAAATCTAGATCAGTTAGCTGAAGCAATCTCATTTGTGATTTGGTCTTTTTTGTCCTTCTAGTCCTGTCTTAGCCTGTCTGTTTACTTTTTCTTAGTCTAGTTTTATTCCTGCTTTAGCTGTGGGACATGGTTTAGCATTTTCTGTCTCTAGTTCAGCCTACATGCTTAAAATGGCAGACTAGCTGTAGTAGTCCAGACAGGCAACGTCTTCTTTTGGGACCTCATTTGGGGTGACTTATGCTGATGCATTGCTGTTGGTAATGCCCTCCTCAGCAGCTCTCTGGCTCCACTCCACCAGAGGAGTGACCCTTGAACTCACTTGTCACGAGGTCCAATATATTTCAGCTCACCTCCTGCACGCGCTAATGACAGAGCACCAGCCCTTCCACCAAGCTTAATGAAAGTCACCACCACAGTAGTGCTATGTTAGCACTGTTAGCTATTCTGTTTATGCTCAAATCCCCCCTTACAGATGTTGGGACTTGATGTCATAACCCAGCGCTCAGTGCAACATATGTTCTGTACCTTTGGTAGACGCAATAGCAGCAGGACTAGTACAATTTTAGCCATCACCCACACATGGAATGATCTAATTTTAAATAGCACATGCTGTTTGCTGTTGTGTATAGGCTTTGCCCAGGTGCATGGGAGGACACTATTTTTTTCATTAGTGTGCAAAACAGCAGTCAGCAAAAACACTGGAAACAAAATCTTCACAGCTGCACTTGTACGTAAATACCGAGTGTGGCTGTACATAAATGTGTGGTGTACAAATGCACTGAGGGCAAACAGAGTACGCAGCATCCCTGCAAGGCAGCACAGCAGTGGGCCAATAATAGGCTGTACATTTATGACAGGAGGATCCGTAGTCTCTCATTAAAATGGATCTTTGTACTCTTATCTTCAGGCTTATCTTACCACTGATGACTATGCTATGATGCTGGAGTATCACACATAATTTGAATTTCAAAGTACGCAAGCTAAGTCACATGAAAAGAACTAAAACAGGATTACCTTGGATACACTGGGACTACCTCTTGGATACACCTAGACTAAATGCAAACCAAACCACTAAAATATTCTTACACATGTTTAACCAGGATCGAAGTATAACAAAACCGAATCCAGAAATCACACTTAACCTACATATTCACCAACTAAAATACTACTGAAATCTAAAATTCACAAAATCGCAACATGATTCCAATTGCCATCAGACAGGGCCTCATACCACAGAACCTGACTAATTACGCCCCTGTTTGGCCTGTCACAACTGTGTATGTTATGTTATTATGAATGTGGTCCATTGAAAGCCATCCATCTCAGACACTGACACACAGAGAAATGAGAGGAAGTTTGTCTCCTGGTTGACAGTCAGTTTAACATTCAGAATGGCTCAATCTCCAGAGCTGCAGCATGATGGCTGTCAGACAGTGGGAGAGTAACAGACTGAAACTAAATTATGCCAGGACTAACCCAGGACTAATCAGGTGGATGGAAATACAAAGGCAAAACTCGTCCAAAAATATCCATTTGCTATTATCAGAGGATAGAGATCAAAGTGTTGAGGCACACATTTTAAAAGCAACATCACCAATCATACATTTTACGCAATGGAGGTCTTTAAATCCTGTCCATGTGTGAGAGATGAAAATGAGTGCAAAAGTTATGAATTGTCAGGGTGGATCAAAGGAGAGTTGTTTACAATAGGTCTGGAGCTGATTCACATTGCAGGCCACAGAGATGTATTACTGTATGTTATCAGTGACAGCATGTGCCACCTCATGAATAATCCTCTTTGAACACCTTCCATACAGCACAGCGACTGGAACTTTTTCACTTTATCACACTTAAAGCCTGTTCTTCCTATAGATTACTCGGTGTCAGTTTATCAGACACAATGTAAAAAAGTCTACATTTGCATTCAGAACAATAGCACTGCAGTGTAAAACAGACAACTCTCCCTCCAAAGGAACTTGTTTTTCCAACCTTATCTATTTTCGTGCGAGAAAGCCTCACCTGGAGTTGAGGGTAGAGGCATCAGACTTTTTCCCTATTTATTATTCATCACCCATAGAAGCTCTATTTTAAAAGTAGCGCTTGTTAAGACTTTTTTCCCAGCTTATGCTCTGTCAAGTGAAATGAATATGAGACTAGGGTGTGGAAATGCATAGCAGACTGGGTTTAGGTTTATTCTGATGTACTGTATGTGCCTGTAAAACACCAGAGTAATTGAATAAACATATTATAGAGATTGCAAAGTTTTTTCATGCAAGGGTATAACTTTACTTCAAACATTCCAATTTAGGCAATGTGGGAATTAATAGAAGCTTCATTTGGCAAGATTCTGCTCAGAAATGCGCACCTACATCTGCTGTTCACTTTTGTCTCTTTTAAAGTGTCAGTTCCAGTGTAATTGCTTTTCTGCAGTTTTTTTTAATGATTGTTTAAACTCCACAAAGTCCAGATTCAGGGCTTAGCAAATGTGATCATTTATCATCTCAACTACAGTAGCTATTTTTAATACTGTAGACAACTATAAATCAATGAGTGCTATTGCAACAACACATCATCAGTAGGGTAAAACGAACCTGTCTCACGACGGTCTAAATGGATTGCTAAAAGTTTGAAAATTCTACAGCAGAGAACCACACTTAAAATCCTTGTAAAACTGCTTGTACTGCAAGAATAACAGAGACTGTGAGCTAACTATCGATCTTTGGCTGAAAAGCGCTATAAAGGATTTTTTTTTCTTAAAAAAGTGAAAAAACAGAATTAGATCATTTTAAATTGTTTGCAGTGGTTTATGGCAGTTATTCCCCACTTACCTTTGAGGTTTCTTATTACCGTAATGAGTTTATGAGTGCTTTTCACAACTTTCATAGACCATAGCAGAGTTTTGCTGTCACTGTAAACAACAGCTTGCATGCTAAAGTACACTTCCTCATTATTTGACAATTAAATGCTTTGGACATATTTGACAGTAAGAGCTGCTTATGCAATAAATCTGTAGTGCAATACACATTTTCCTCAAGTACATGGAAAGACAGCGCCTTTAAGGTATAGCCACTGATGACCTTGTCCCAGAAGTGAGCAATTTCTTCCATCTTACATTATTGGTGAGAGTAAACTGTTACTGATAACACAGGGGATAACTCTATTTCTTATTTTTTCAATACCATAGTGAAGATGATTACTCTTTTTGTCATGTTACGATGAACAGCCACTAACTGATTATACATACAGTATAAGCCACACTGATTGCATGACAGTCCTTATGTCCCTGTGTGTGTGTGTTGGATGTCTGTTCTAAATATTGTCACTTTTGATTTTGATATTATGTTTGTATTAAGTTTCTATCATACACAATGGTTTGGTGGTTTACGGTATTAAGCTTAGCGATAGGACAGGGCAAGTACAAGGGCAGAACGAGTGAGGCCACACACAAACACAGGTGAACCCAGGCAGCGTCAAGACGAGGTCAGAGCTCACCACGGATCAGCAGCACCCCTGACTCTGAGTTTTCTCCTCCTTTCTGCAGCGATGACCAATCTCCAGCGCCCTCTGGTGGGGAGGAGGGGAAGGGAGGTGAAGGCGAGGGGGAGAAGATTGAGATCCTGACACAGCCCCCACCAGAACCTCCCCAACCAGAAATCCCGCCACAAGAAGAGAAACCACCTCCGCCAGTGCAGCAGAGCAAACCCGAAATCCAACCACAACCCCAAGAAGAACCAAAACCTCCCCCAGAACCGCACCCTACACCCCCCCCTTCCCCTGACCCTGAGTCTGAACCAGAACTAGAATCTGCCCCACAAGTTCAGATCCCAAGCCCGATAGAGCCACCACAAGAACTGCCACAAGAACTGCCACAAGAACTGCCACAGGAGCCCTTGCCTACTCAAGAGGAGATGAAGACAGAAGAAGTAGTTGAAGAAGTTGCAGAGATTAAGACGAAGCAAGAGGAATCTAAACCACCAGAAGAGGAAGATGAGGACGAAGGTGGCGGAGCAAAAGGAGGCATGGCAGGGAGGAGGGCCAGTCTGCACCACACGGCATCCCCTCTCAGGGTACAACGAAACGGAGCCGGATCGCATCCCAAAACATCCGACTATGAGCTCTCACTTGACCTCAAAAATAAGCAGGTAGGGTGTCGGTGTTGAGTGGTTGAGGGGCGGGGTAGAGGAGGGAGTGTGGATGTGTGTGTTAGTGTGTTAGTAGTGAACAGTTTGTGGTTTGATAGATGTGACTGGGTTTACATTGGGGAGGGAATCAATGGAAATATGTGTATTTTTAGCATGTTATTTTTACAAGATATCTGAATAAAATGAGCTTCCTTATCATAATCATTACCATAAACACCATATTGCCCATCAGCATTTCCATAACATTATTAATACATTGAATATTCTATCTCCATGCCAATGGAAAATCTCTTTTTAATATATTTTTTTAACCCTAAGACTCATTGTAAGTTTAGATTTTTTTAGTGACAGGTATTTCACATGTTGAATTCATATACACAGCTGCAGAGTTGTCTATTTGTTAACTGTGAGTTGTCTATACAAACATAAGTTGTAGTTAATAGTAAAGGCTGTTTAATGTGTGTCTGAAGTACGTGCATTGTCATGTTATCTGTCCTGTTGCTCTTCACCAGGTCTGCCATCCCATAATAACTCCATTAAGACAAGATCCACATACCATTTCATTTCCATTATCATTCTTCTAACCATCCTCCTCTTCATGGACACCCAATCAGGTAAGGCAGCCCAGCTTCTGCCGGTCCGCATTACACAGTTATATTTGGTTAAACTTAATAATAGAATAGCGTGCTAAAGCAATATGCTGAACAAGAATCTCCCTACCAAGAAATTGAGGAGATATTTTGCTGAGATTGTATCTTTTACTTTCTTCCCCTCTCCGTCCACCTAATTTTTCTTGAGTTTTGACTTCATGTCCTAATTTATCATTTTCCTATCTCAGTCTACAGGTCCTTATTTCTCTGTGGCTATTTCCAGTTTCCTAATCTATGATCGGAAAAGCTAACTCCTCTATGAGGCTGTCGACGGGCCTTGAGATAGTTGATCAGTGCGATTGATCAGCTGTCATTGCGGTGGGGGAAGGTGCGACCAAAGATCAATGTCAGAGTAATTGGATCTGCACGATGGTGCCTTGATTTGCTGCTCCTGAGACATTGACTTAAACGTTAACTTCCTTCAAGCCTCCTACTTAACCTCTGTGACCATATTGTTCAGTGAATTCTAACAAAGCTTAGAGATAAGGTACCCTCTGCAATATACAACATGTTTATAGTCATTTAGATTGTGTATTCTCGCAAAAAGGCCATTCAGTTGACTACTTTTTGTTTCAATGGAACATGATAACAAAAAGGATTATATTTTGAGCATTTAATACATTTTCTTCATCCTTACAACAGCCAACAATGTGATTACAACTAAATAATGGCTATAGTTTACATTAATGCCGTATTCATTACAGCATTTGTAAGTATAGCTTCTTTTTTTAATTTAAGCTTTGAACACTGAACGATTTTCATGTTATATTTTATTTCCACTAAAAAAGTAGTAGTAAAAGCCATAATGCTTCATTGTAAAACGCTATTTTGTAAACAGCTTTTGTCTAAATAAATTATGTGCGAAAGCAAACATCTCACATTTTGTAAGTTCTCGTTAAGTAAGCAATAAGTAAACACATTTTTCAAGCTGTAAACATATTGTCAATGTTTCACAGATGGTACTGTCTGAATAACCTAAAGTCACAAACTTTGGATTTTAATGATAAAACTTTTGAATTTGCATTATGTTTCCATTTAAACTTAAGCTTAGCTCTGATGCTATCTAACTATCCCTCACCAGAGCTCCATGAACTCACATTGTGAAGCCTTACCTATTTAAACTTCATTTGCAAATTTATGGAAAGTCATTAAGGGAAAGGCTACAGGGGTAAGTCCTCAGTGTCTACAAACCATTGTTTTAGACACAAGATAAAGTGATTGCTAATGAAAAAGACCAGCTTTAGTGATTGCTGCAGAGGCATAATTACCGCTAAACTCTGCAAGCAGATTTACTATGTATCTAGCAACATTTATCACCAAAATATTAAATACTTCTTTCAATTGTCCACTCTAGAGTTGAATATATAAACCGTATTAGACTGTCTACATTTTGCGTGAATTTTAATTGAATTGTGCACGATTTAACTTTTCTAGAGAGGGCCCTTCTGCTTTTCGCCATATAGATGGTATTGCTTTCCCTGGAATATTCCACAGTATTGCATTAAATGCATCTATCTTGTATTTATTCAAGTGTTTGATGTCTCAGAAAACATCCATTCTAACAGCCTTCAGGAATTCCATTTCACAGATTGGACCTGTAACTTGCACTTGTACACCACAAGTGCACCTGCTTCCTTGCATGAATATAGTTTTAATGCCATACTGTGGAACATTCCAGGCAAAGCAATGCCATATAGAATTCCATAAAGATGGAGTACCCTCCTCCAGAACATGACCTTGTGACCTTTAAAGTCTCCAGTATGTTTTGAAACTGCAATCATTATAATTAATAAAAAGCATATAGTAGTGTAATGACTGACACCAGTCTGTTCCTCATAACATGCTTTAATCTACAAGTAAAATTGTGAGTTCAGATATACGAAGCAGTTAAAATTGTGCAGTGACGTCAAGCCTTATCGTCTTCATTTTGTAATCCAGTCAGCATTAGTTGTGTCCCAGTTTTGCTCTTATATAATCGTCTCATTAATCATGCTGATTTTTCTGTGCTCTGAACGCAGCACATATAAAAACTAATAATTGCAGATTTGCATTTTAGCCCTTAGTTTTTGCACCCTCTGAAATGGGATAATGGGCACATTTAGATACTCAGACCCACAAACTACTCATTAGGGGTGACAAGACAAATGTAATTGTTTATTTCCATAACCAAACACTACTTCAGGGAATAGCAATATAGACAGTGTGCTTTGGGGGTGGCTCTTTTAGTAACTCTTTTCAAGTTCTATCTATATCCAATCACAGAGTAATTTTAATACTATTAAAGACTGAATATTTCATACATTAAGTTGCACTTTATTAAACTAAGAAGCAAGAAGTTAGGGTTTATAAATCCTTTTGAATCTTTTTTGAATGCCCATCCACATTAAATATTTATATTTACCCTTCCTGATTTATTATTTTATCTTTCCCATCCGTTAGTCTGTCTTTCATTGTGCATTTCCATTATGTTTCCACCTGCTGAGGTATGTCCAATGCTGCACCGGAGAGCAGAACATGGGGTCACTGCAGTGCTAGTTTGTCCATCACAATCGATTTGGAGACCCTGATAGAGGAGAGGTGTCATGGCGACTCTCCCTGAGTAATCTCTCTCCATCAGCGCTTAGTGAAGTGATCAGAGGCAGCAGTGACAGACGGATAACAGGAATTCACTTGCACCATTTCTGGTCTGGACATTTTCCTCACCCACCTGCCTCCTTTTATCTACCTCCCACAGTCTTTGACATGTTTTAGTTTTTGTTTTAATTCTGCCTTACTACTTTTTTGCCCTAGCTCAGACGCCTCAAATACTCCTCAATTCCACTCGTCCAGCATGCATTTTTTATTTTATTTTTATTTTTTTTAACCCAGAACAAAAAAATCTTGTTAGTTCAGACAGGATAGGCTTGCTTCTCTGTTGTATTTGTATGTAAGGTTAATCAAATAAAACAGGAGATGCTGGACTACAGATGCAATTTTGACTTAAAGATTAAATCTGGCCTATTCTTTTTGATGAGCTATTTATTAACATGCACTGTACCTTTTTGAATAACTAAATAAATTAAGGATTTCTACAGGTAGAAAGATTGATGGGTGGGCAAGAAATAGCTAGAGCTGATACTGAGTTCAGTTCGGCTATAAAGTATTTGTCCATTGAACAAAAATGTCATGCTTATTAATAATAATCTAACCTCTATCTTGGCCCTTCCTGAAAATTCAAAAGCTCAACCTATTGGTCTAAGGTAATAAACAGCTGTCATACTCAATCAAATCCAGAGTATTGGTGACTTTCTCACTCTAAAGGTCACCAAAAACCACTGCCAAAGACCATGGTCGACGTTTGGAGAGGGGACACCTTAATAAATACCGAGGTTAATCTTACATAACCTATGCGGCCATCTTTAAAAGTTAATGTCATGACTCAAGACATTTTTTTTACAGCATAGAAGAGAAAGTGATATATATTCACCCTGGGTGCTCTAGAATGGATGGAAACAGGATCCACAGAGATGTCCCTATCAAGCAGAGGTGCATCCTATTCAGAATGCACCTTAATATTCTCACTCCGTCCCACTTGGCCCACAGTGGCACTGCAGTGAAATGTAAATGCTTTAGATAAGATGGATTTTCAGTATCATTGGTCTATTCTAAAGAGCTTTGTATGCGATTGCGTATCTTCAATGACAATGAGGGAGGCAGTGTCGACTTGAACTTACCACTTACCACAAATTGCAAAGCCCCGAGGCATTACAGCCAATCAGCACCTCTTTGCGGCGAGATATGTGCACGTCCTGGTTAACTGACCTTCACGAATACTTAAAAAGGTTAGAGATTTCAGTGTAGATTTAACTTGTAGTTCATACTTTGATAGATTTAGAGCAAATTTGATTTAATGCATATATTAATGCGGTTGCTGCTGTGAATGGTATGTTTTGTGTTTTGCATATTAATTGGCATAGCAATAGCGTAGCATTACGTTACATATCTTTCCTACTTTCTTCTCCACCATTAATGCATTGTAGACACACAGTATTATGACTTTAGACCCCCCGTGGCTTGGATTACCTACAGAAAGAATAAAACATCAACCTTTATGGGAAAGAAAAGCTGGTGTATCTATATTCTAAAATTAAATCTCTGGTAATTGCATCTTCTTACGGTAAAAACACATTTTGTTCTTTTGTTTAATGCAAGAATTATGTAAAAAGTCTTTTGGTCTATGATAAATTAGATCACAGAGAGGACTACATTCACTGATTGAACTTAAGTAAAAAGGATTTCAAAACGAGCAGAGCAGTGTACGAATGAGATAAGGGCACTTCCACAACCCGATTGTTCTGGGAAACTCAAAGAGGTTTCATCCTACTGTTTGAGCCGCTGCCAGACGTACGTGGCTATATTACATCTCTATCTATTTCCCACAGCATTTGGGCAATTTTTCACAAGAAAGATTAATAGCTTTTTTCCACGTTTAGACAATTTTGATTTGTGAGGAGAATGCCTCTATGGGATATGAGGAGATAATGGCTTGTATTTGGTGAAGAAATGAACAATTTTCCAAATGTCGTGACTCAGCAAGTTTTTTATAGAGTTTGAGTGCACCTCAGTAACAAAACATTTAATTATTTAATTATATATATATATATATATATATATATATATATATATATATATATATATATATATATATATATATATATATATATATATATATATATATATATATATATATATATATATATATATATATATATATATATATATATATATATATATATATATATATATAAATGTACTATTAACCTGGGATATCAATACACATCCATTCTCATTACCTCAACAAATTTTAGGTGATTATGAAGGACAGTATATCTTTTGTACATGGTTTCTACTGTGACACAAAATACCCCTCTAAATGTGGACTAGATTTTTTTTTTTTAACTAACCATTAGATCCTTTACGGGTCTCTTGTGGTTGAGGGTTCCACAATAGTAATAGGCTATCTTGGGCAGTTCAAAAAACTAAAACTAAACTGTTTAAAACATCTCTTTTAATGTTACCATAACATAGTACATATCGAAAACTGGGGAGGCTGCAACCATTTTAATAATTTCAGCTCATTCATTTCCTTCTCTCATAGCCAACAATCATCTCATCAAACCTCAAAGCTGTACACAACATGTTGTTGTTAAATCATTTAACCTTTATTTTTACAGCCATTCTCAGTGAAATGATATTGAATTAAACAAAGACAATTAATTTCACATGTTTTCTTTTCTATTCTCTTGTAGATCGAAATGTTAGAGCAGAAGTACGGCGGGCATTTCATCTCACGCCGTGCCGCCTGCAAGATCCAGACAGCCTTCCGCCAGTACCAGCTCAGCAAGAACTTTGAGAAGATCCGCAACTCCCTCCTGGAGAGCCGGCTGCCTAGGCGGATTTCCATGCGCAAAGTCCGAGTCCCCAACACCGAGGGCTTCTCTGCTGAAAGAGCCCTGGCTGAAGGTTGCAACCTGGCAGGCATACCCCTTGTGCGCTCCCCCTCGCTGCCCGCCACAGTGGGAGGCACCCTGACCGACCTAGAAGATTCCTTTACAGAGCAAGTCCAGTCACTGGCCAAGTCTATAGATGATGCTCTGAGCAACTGGAGTCTCAAGACAATGTGCTCTTTGCAGGAAGGAGGTGGATATCAATTTACTTCGGACGCAACTGGTGGAGGAGAAGGTGGCGAATCGCAAGGTCCTACAGATCCAAGTGAACTGTCGAGAAGTGCCAGCAAGCTGATGATGGCCATACGAGACGTGACTGTTCAGATAGACAACCAGAACATCACGGTTTCATCATCTGTGGTGGAGACATCAGCTTCAGTAAACCTGACTAGCTGCACACAACAACAAGCTACTTCAACACCCATGCCAGCTTCCACGGCTCAAGAGGAACCACCCCCTCCTCCTCCACCTGAAGTCCTAGTGAAAACTACAGTCCCACCACCTCCACCCCAAGAACCTCCACCCCCTCCCCCGGAAACAGAGATAGCCGATATAGATGAACAAGATGTAGAGTTTCCCGCTCCACCTCCCAGCGAAGAAGAGCTGGAACAACCCCCTTTGACACCTCTAGATAAAATCCCTCCAGTGGAAGACATAGTAATCCCTGCTCCACCTCCACCACCCCCCGTACAACCACTCCAAGCCCCTCCGACTACAGCCACACACCAGCAGCCTGTCCCGGGGCACTCTCCGGTGGTAGAGACTCTGGAGGTGAAGAGGTGTAGCTCGGAGATGGCAGATAACAGTTCAGAACAGATGAGCAGTAGTAGCGCGTCAACAGAGGCGCGATCCACGTCAGAGGCTTCGTCGAAAGAGGCTCTGCAGGCCATGATCCTGAGCCTCCCCCGGTACCACTGTGAAAACCCGGCCAGCTGCAAGTCGCCCACGCTGTCCACTGACGTCATGAGGAAGCGCCTGTACCGCATCGGGCTCAACCTCTTCAACGTGTGAGTATTACATTTATTTCAATTCATTTATGTATTTGGACCATTCTAATACATATTTACAACCATGGAGTTTCACCTAATTTCAGGCATTTCTACATTTAAACATGGAATGGGTAAAATATGTGAGCTGATTCTTTTAACTGGTCAGACCAGGGATGAAACAGGGTTAGTAAAAAAAAAAAAGAGAATGGTGTATGAATGTATATTTAAAAATTAACAAAACAAAAAAAATCCTAGAGTTCATAGAACTGTAAATAAACAAGGTATATATGCTGTATAGGTCCTAACACTGTGTCTTCACTTTGCAGCAGAATAGTTGTACCTCTTTCATATCTTCAGGAGTGTGGCAGGACATCAGCAAAAGTGTAGTTGGTTTCTGAACTCACGAGCCCATCTCTCTGGGGCCGTACTTGAAGTTTGATGGGGTGCCTCTGGGCTAACGCTGCAGCCAAAACGTTTTTCTTCACAGCTCCCCATCGCGCTCAAAGAACAAACAGTATCAGTCCCAGCTCCCTGATCGTCTGAGGTGCCTTCTGTTTTCCCAGAAATAGATGTCAGTGCGGAAAATCAATAAGAGAGATGCAATTAGATGCACTAATAGAATTACACTGTATAAGTTACCACAGACATGCCAGCTTTTTACAATTTGTCTTAATTCATGCTAAAAGCTGTGTTCTTGTTGTACCTCATTCCTTGTCTCACTGATTTAAAGAGTAAAATATGTTGTGTTATTTTCTCAAATGTTTCAACAAATGATGTTTGAATAAACAGATGTTTGAGTGTTCACTATAGCAACTATTAATTAAACAGAACACTCATTATACAAACAGTATGTAAAATAGTCATTAGCCACAAGTTTTACTTGAAGTTCTTTTTGAATAATGAGACATTGAAAACTCATAATTCAACAATTTGCATATTACTGCTGATAACAAGTCATTTCTCCATATGAATAAGATTTGCTGCCGTGAATTATTCAAAACTGTGTTGTGATCTAAGATATTCACCAACCTTATAGCAGCAGAACATTGCATTATTATATCATATTGCAGGCTTACTATAGAAGTTGATTAGCCAAAGGGTTAATATTGGAATGAAATACTATTTAATAGTGAGCTCTAGCATTAGGTTGAACCCAGCTTAAAATAAAGCATCGACAAAGGAGTTCTAAATAATTATAAACCCAAAGGAAAACAAATAGTCAAACTGTCGGGGACCCCATTTCCCACCAGAAGCAGTCCATACATCCACGGTTGAAACACAGTTTTAGACTATAAGTGAACACTCCTTTCCTCTGGCGAATAACTTGCTTAGTAGATAATAACTTTTAACTCAACGGATACATTGCCTTTTAAAAATAAGATAATTTAATAGTGAACATTTCTGTCTATCAGCAATCCCACTCTCCATCCTCTCTAATCAAACACCTTCACAGATAAGCTCAGATTTAATGAATTGGCTTAAAAGAGGAAGTGTGAGATAGTATGAGGAAGGAGAGCAGAAATATATGCGCAGGAGGTGGGGCAATAAAGCTGGAGGCTTATTAGTTCCACCAGTTCATATCCTCCCCCTAATACCTGTGCAGCTGTAGCCTGTGCATTTTAAACAGGCCGATTTGCTTTAGGCCAAAAGTGGGATATTTTCTGGTTGTTCGAACAAAGTCATGCATATGCAGTGAGTGTCGACTTGACAATGTAAAGAAAACATATTGTAGGTAGGATTTGTAAATTCTCCTATATTTGAAAGTGCTACAGAATGCATATTGTTCATGGAGACTTCTGTTAAATATTCACTGGTAATATATTTTAGTTTATACTTTACATAAAACTTTCATAATGTGATCACTGATAACCCCAAAAATGTATAAGATTAGTCTTCTAACTGGGAAATCATTGTCATTGAGGTGATTCTAATTTACATTTTATAACATGTTAAGGCACTTGGACTTAATTGCTGTACTTATCTTGGCAGCAAACCTTTGCGTATAGAGATAATATCTACTCAAATATACTCAAATATATACTACTACTACTATATCTACTCAAAGGCAATCAAAGAAAGTCTTCCAAAATTAGACCCAATCAGAATTAGGCTTGTTATTGAGTTTGAAAAAAAAAATGTAATTGCATATATTTGTAGAATACAGGAACTATATTTTAGTTTGAGGAGTTTTTGACGTGTTTATAGTTACAGCATCAACGGGGATGCCCTTCCTGCATAAATCTATCCGTGGTTAGTAATGAAACCTTAACATCTGCATGTGCACACTCTGAAGTGCAGGCAATGAAATGCTTGTATAGGCCATAAAATACAGTGCAGACTGAGCATGCGAACATCTGTGCATTAGCAGTAAAACAGACTCATAGCAAAGTGGATATTAAGGAGGGCTATATTTATGGAAGATGCAAAATAGAGCTGGGAGATGGGAATGGTGCCTCAACACATGAGAAAGGCTATGGCATTGGCAACACTCTCAGAAATGAGAATACCTAATCTATAATTTTATTATGATATACTCTTGATATACCGGTACTCTTTCTATTGCACATTCTGACCCAAGGGCATCTAAATAGTGTGGACTTCAGGCATCACTATCTTGCAATAATGAAGACATATATTTCTAACCTCACCTGGGCTAAACTACCTTAACATTGTAGTTTCTTTTTGTTATTTGGAGTAGTATCTTTGTTTATTTCTCATAAATTCTAAATTCCTATAGAATTTTTTTTTTTTTTTTTTTTTTTTTAAATCATAGATAGCTTTACTATTCTATATGTTTTGCTATCAAACTTTGTGAAATATATTCTCTTAAATACCACTTGTGAGAAGGTAATATAGTATATTGCCATGTGTAATGCAGCTCCCATTGCCTCTTAATGAAATGAGATTTAGCCATATTGCTTTGGCAGCTGCTCCTTGACTCCCATATTTCTGTTTCCAAACATCTGCTTTATTTGGTTCTATTCCAAGTCTCTGTCCTGCCCTGTACGTCACACTGTCCTCTCTCTATCTCTATCTCTCCCCTGCGTCCAGTCCGTCCCTTTAGTAAGCCCATTAGAGGGAGCACACAAACTGCCCTGTTACATAAAGGTTTTAAGCATTGCACAGAGCAAAAAGTTTGAGGCAATAATGGAGTATGTCCCTGGGGTGTCTCTCTTTGGTGTGTAATAGAGGTTATAAATAGTCAGTATATATAGAGGTATTTGAATGCATTGGGCTGAAAACTTGCCTGAGAAGGACACCAGTGTGAAGCATTTGTTTGTGAAAAGCAATTCATGGAAGGCAATGAGATGTTGAGACAATATTTGAAAAACCTTGAACCACCCAGACATATTTTTAACTTATATGACCCCTATCCTACTCGCTCCTCACTGAAAAACTTCCAGAAGCTGGAAAGAGGATGTGGAAGCTACAAAACTACAAACCTTTGAATGTTTTTATAGCATTGTTGCTCTTATTTGTATAGTCTGTCAAAGTTTATTTTAATTGTAACAACCTATTTTATTAATGTCTTTTTAAATCTTATTTTTTATTTTACAATTTTTTACTACTAATATTTATTGTTTAACGTTGCATCACATTGCCAATGCACATTCCTTAGTTTTGTTCACTGACAATGGCAATAAAGTTTTTTTTCTGATTCTCCATTGAACTGCTTAAAAACGAATTTAAACTGATGATATTTGTGCAATGTTCATTTTAGGGTGTTGTTAGAAAAGCATTACAGCCAATAAAGGGGAAAAATGAGACAAATAAAACTGCTCATAACCATGGGAAAGAAAACAATTACAAAGGCACTCTGCTGAAATGCATGCAGGGCCATTTGTTCTTTAAGTAGATTGTAGCAGTACATGTAATTGCTAATGAATGTTGCAACCCACTGAAGGGATGAATAAGATTATTTAATTAACCTTTTTGTGTCTCTTAGATTAAACTTCACTGTCTTCACCAGTGACAGGACAAAGTTTTGTAATTTTTAAAGTCACATCTCTCACGTTTTCTTTGTTTCCATAGGAACCCGGACAAAGGCCTGCAGTTCCTAATTTCCAGAGGCTTCATCCCGGACACTCCCATCGGTGTGGCCCACTTCCTGCTGCAGAGGAAGGGCCTGAGCCGCCAGATGATCGGAGAGTTCCTGGGAAACAGCAAGAAGCCGTTCAACAGAGATGTGCTTGAGTGAGTGCTTTCTACAAAATCTACAAAATGTTTTTATTGTTTCATTTATTTATTTATTTTATTTTATGTATTTATTTCGAGCAGATTAATAAATACATGTATCCAGTACACTTAACTTTGGTCTTAAATAAATTAGAAGAAAAAAGTACAGCTCACAAACAATTATATACACTAAAAATGCACTTTGTAACTTGTGCCTGCCACCTTCAGTGATCCACAGTATAGTGTTAAACTATTTAGCATTTAGTCAATTATAGGTGTTTGAATTGTTTAAAAAATACCTAGAAAAGCATTTGCCCATTGAGATAGATAAGTTAAATGGTATACTGAGGGATATTTCAGGCAAAGCAATAACATCTCCCAAGACAAGTAGATGCTGGATCCTCTGTCAGAAAAATTTACATAGTACACCTTTAAATAATAAACTAAAAGTATCAGTGATACTATTTGTTTATGAAGAAATGCCTTACATTTGGCATTTGGAATTTGGCATTAGTAAACATCTACATTTAAAACAGTGGATCATCTGGCTCCAAGCAGTGGTCTGGATATTTATTTTTCTTCTTTAGGTTTTACACTAGACACTTACTTATACTCACAAAAATGTGCAAATCAGACAGATATGTGCATAATTTATGTGAGGATTTTTGTGAATTCATAAGGTTATAAAAACCTCCAGTGATTATACTATAATGACGCTACATTAGACGTCCATGTACATAATGCATAGGAAACCTCAGTGGCTGTAGGTGTTACTCATGGCTTCAAACATATATGAGTATGTGACTCATTAGACCCTGTACATTTCATTTCAGGTCATTAACTCAATGACGTTCATTTGCTTTGAGCTAAAAAGAATCTTTGTCCTTCAACATTTATAACTCACATAATCGTCTTTACTGTGATTCTATCTTTTATATTATAGTATTAGATTGTGCCATTTAGCAGGTTGTCCCATTACTTCACCTGTACACTTTTCTCAAGGTTAGAGCTACACAGGACAGCACTTAGGCTAGCCCTTCCTGGTATTCTCACCACAGTGCCTCTAAGGATGGCCCAGTAACAGCATTATGCTTTTAGCTTCAAAACTCAGTTCTCAGTAGGTTGCATTGGCATACATAGACATATATTGTACCTTTGTGAGTGAATATTAGTGCTCAAGTTGAAATGATACTGAATCTGTCTATGATGGGAAAGTGCTCTCTTGTGTATTTATGGTAGATTATGCATTTAAGTATTCACTATAATGTAGAAATCACTCATAATATTTTATGTGTCAAGTGCTGCCATTAGCATGTGTATCTACTCATGCGTTAGACACTTTTAGACACGCAGAAGATTAACTGTGGCCAATGGCAGATTTTAATACTGATTTATGCTGTGTTAGTACATATTATCAGACTTGGAATAAGTAGTTTAATTCAACTAATAGTTTCCAGTAATAAATATAATTAATTATAATTTCTGCTAGCTTTCCTTTTACATCTATTTTGGTTATATATTGTAATTTAAGCACACTTGTAACTATATTATTCTTAATTGAAATCATTATGTCCATGTAAAAAAACATCAGTTTGCATTGTAAATACTTCAGCCATCTCTGTGATTAACTTGTCACACCAATAACAAGACACTGACTGGACCTGAACAGGCTGTGACTCAAACTCTGTGTCACTGAAAAGCCCATGTCCAGCTCAACAAAAACATCTTGCTGTAATACATTTCTTTTGTTGTGAGACACCTGGCCTGATGTGACAGGCTCTTTATGTGTGCCACAGAGGTGAGCCCCAGAGCTGCACCTTTTCCTATTTGATTTAACAAAAAGAATTATATGTGGAAGCCATAAAGTGCAGTGAGGAGCAAAGGACAGGACTCATTACACATTTATTAACAAAATCTTCACGACATACTGTCCCCAGTGACTCATAGACAGCTTAGTGCTTAGCAGGAAAACCAGATATGCCACCTGCTTGTCATCTTCTGATTGGGTGCTCAAAATATGGCTCCATCTGGCTTAAATGTTCTGTGCATAGGTGTGTGTTTGTGTGTAGCTGCCACAAGGACTTTGTAAACGTACAATCTAAGCTTTGCGTTGCTGACAGAAAGGACAAACAGCAGATACAGCAGTCTGCTGCAATGACAGAAGTTTAAAGTGTAAGTTTTACTCACAACATAAATATTCTTAAACATACTTTGTTTGCATGAAGTTAACCTGAATGGACTCAACTGATTATAGCACTTGTTTACCAACCAAAAGGTTGCGACTTGAACCATGACAATTGAGCCACCATACTTCTGTGTGAGTGATTTGTGATGGCTGGAGGGGAGATGCTGCGGTAGAGTCTCAGACTAGTGCAGGGCAACTCTGGTTACAGAAGTAGATTGAGTGTGACTAATGTCTACCATGTAACATTTTGGCGGGATTGTAAATTTTGTTAAAAGAGAGAAAAAAATACACATTTTGTCATTCTGGTATTTGCTTGTGTGTGCATGTTTGTTTGTTCTCAATAGTAAAATGTTATGAGGTTTTATAATCATCAGAATGTAGAATGAGTAAAGTTCTGAACTCAATTGTGTTGGCCTGGATATAGTAGCATCACTGTTAGGAGAGACCAGAGAGTCATCAAAGACACACTGACAGAGGTGAAAGAGATATGATCAAGTTCCAATTTCAAAGAGCAAAAAAAAATCTTAATCCTGTGTATTAGAAGCATTAGTTGTAATTAATTTGACCTTATCTAGTGTATGACACGCCACATGAAAGCCTACCTGAGTGTTCAAAACCAACTTTAATTTCATATTTGATTATCATGGTACTTTCTACCTCCACACTACATCTTACATCAAAGCTTTAAACTTTAATCCCAAAATGAATGTTACTTTCAAAGTCACCTTTAACTTCTAAACCTTAATTCACCTTGAAACTGCACACGTTGTATTTCCAGACCCTCAGACTCATCAAATAGGATATTTAGCCCTTTTTAATTAAAACCATTAAGCTTAAGGGTTGCCAGGTAATGGGTGGATTTTCTGCTCTGAGGAACTGGGGCTGTACAGAGGCCACTCTAAGCACTCACCTTAAATACTTTGCATGCATACTTTGCATATTATCAAACTCATAATGAAACAAAGAAAAAAAAAAAAAGAAAACTGAGATTCAAATTATTTGTCTTCTGTATAGTTACTATAATCCAGTACTTGATGCCATTATGTTTTCTCTCTCTCCTTACTTAGGGGACATGTTGCCTTATCAATTTCTCTATCCCACAGCCCCTTGAGGCAATTGTGATATTGGACTTCATCAAATTGTATTATAGACATAGGATATAAAGTAATAAAATTCAATTAAGCATTAAGTGCATATGTAACATTTCTTCACTTTTTTTGCAGCTGTGTCGTGGATGAGATGGACTTCTCTGGCATGGAGTTAGACGAAGCACTGAGGAAGTTTCAGGCTCACATTCGAGTTCAAGGAGAAGCTCAGAAGGTGGAGCGGCTAATTGAGGCTTTCAGGTAATTGCAACCTTTTTTATGTACAGAACTAAACAATCGGAGCAGAAACAGCACCGTTTAGGAAGAGGCAAAAACCAACGAACATCATATACTACATGTTCTATTATAATTTAAATATCATGCTTCATATTATTCAAGTTAGTGTAAGTGTAAAATATGACTGTAGGCAGTTGTTATTAATAATCAGGAAGAAGTGAGACAGGGTAGATTATCTTAAAAAAAAAGTAGGTATTACCATACAGTGACAATGGTGAACCCGTTTCAAGACTGCAACTGTAGCTTAAGTTTTTGATGGCCTAAAAAATAAATCCTACTTGTATTTTGTGAAGTGGTAATAATGTTATGTTTATGATATTCAATATAGTAGTAATACTTTCTATATTTCCCTGTTTATCTTCTTTATATGATATAACATCTTTATGATTCAACTCCTGTCCAGATAGCCAGTCTAGATGGTAGTAAGTATTGGGATACAGTTTGTGCAGCAGCTGTGACACCGTGTGCTAATGCTTACTGTTTAGCACGTCCCTCTGGCGTAACAACCACCTGTCACATTTGTGGAGGTGCCCAATGAGGAGAAGAACGCCATCACTGTCACATGGAGTGGGCAGAGGGGGCTGGCACTGTTAGTGTTTGGACATCAGGTTAGCTCTGCATGTTGGCATCAGCAAAAGGGGGTGGAGGAAAAGGAAGCAAGGAAGGATATAAGGAAACAAGGGAGAAGGGTTTATAAATAACCCCAGTTGCATAATCGTCACAGGCTCTCCCTGCTTGCCTCTTTTGCTTCTGGGCTTTGATATGTCCCCATACACACACGTTACACACAGATACAAGAGACAAAAATTAACTCTCCAAAATTAGTGACAGAGATTTAGGAGAGCATATTAACTCTGGTCTTTCTGTGTACACATGTGTATGATATATTCTATATGACAGGTATATCTTTTCTTTGAGGCAGCAGTAGATACTAATGTCAATATTTTTCAGTTTGGGTTTCAAACAAAAAAGGCAACCATTCACAGATAAATAAAAAAATAAATCTTTGTTACGTTTGAAAGTTTGCGTATACTTGACTTTTACATACCATAAAGCCAGTGTTTCAAATTTACAGCTATGGCATTGCCAAATTTATAATTTTTTCAGAAAAAAGATGGTTAGTAGGCCTGAAAGCAGTGGAAATGCCAAATGTGAGCAAACTCTTTCATTGAGCACCGACTAATGTGTCATAGCTGCCCTTTTATTATGGATTCATATTTTTCAGGGCCAGCGCAAATTAAATTTTCTGTCTACTGAAGTGTCTGAAGCCCTAGACATGATTAACCCTCAATCGTACCTTCACACATTTTTGTACACCTGAAATTAATTTGGCTATAAACAATCAGAGGATTTATATTTTTTCAAACAAAAAGTGTGCTCTACCAACATCTCATTTTATGATCCATATTTGAAAATGTGTATTTTCAAATATTTATTACTCCTAAATGTATAAAGTCATAAAGTCAATGCATTTCATACTTCAAAAATCACAAAAGGTTATTGAACTCTGGTGTATGTGAAAGATTAGCAGCCATAATTATTTATCTGCACTGATACAGTCAAATAAACACTTTGTGGGAAGTATGCGCAAAATTGTGCCCATCAGACCACATTCAACTGTGCATCTACTCTTTCTTTACATCATGTGAACCCTGTACCTCAAGTAAGTGTTCTGAGGTACTTTTTTCTGTTTACAAAAGTTCTTGGATATTTAGAGCAATGTAAACAAAAATGTACTTTTTTCCATTGGAGCCCTTATACGATCATGGTCTAAACACATATGAAACTATGGGAGACTTTGTACAAATATTTTTACAGCAACATGTGTTCTTTTTATTAACATTTAAAAAAAAAAAAGATCATCTGAGCATTTTAATAATGACAATAATCATTCATTGATTTATAGAGCGCATTTTGGGCACTCAAAGACACTTTACATTGCAATATTTTTTATATTCTATCCACACTGTGGTGGCATGATACTTCTGTAGTCACAGCTGCCCTGTGGCAGACTGATGCAAGTGAGCCTCTCAAAACTGTGCCATTGGCCCCTCTGACAACCACCAATTAGTTACACACCATATTTATACCAGTAAATGTGGGTGAAGTGTCTTGCCTAAGGACACAATTAGTATGTGCTAGACCCACTGATCACAGTGGGTACCACTATGGCATCTGCAGTCCCAGTGGTCTCCCATCCAGTAACCAGGCCCACCCCTGCTTATCTTTTGGGATAAAATGAGATTGGGCATTGACAAGGAGGTATGACAGCCTTCAGACACTAAACTGCCAAATTGTTCTGATAATATATAATATATGTAATAATAATAATATTATATATAACTTTGGCTGTTTGTAAATCTTTTTTAGCATTTCTGGTCACACATTTCATACTTCTGTTGTTGCCCCTGCATATGTACCTAGATCTTACCTCATCAAAAGCTAATGTTTACATAAAATACTACACTTCCTAGACACTAATTCTAGAGCAACTAATTTTTCATGCAGTAAAGTGTGTGCATGAGTAGATTTAATAATAATAATAATAATGGCTTACACTTGTAATGCGCTTTTCAAAGCCTCTCAAAGCGCTACACTATAGTCATTATTCATTTCCACACTTGGTGATGGTAAGCTACTATTGTAGCCACAGCTGCCCTGGGGCAGACTGACGGAAGCGAGGCTGCCAATCTGTGCCATCAGCCCCTCCGACCACCACCTATCATTCGAGCACACACCACTTTCATACTAGGCAATGTGGGATCCTCCGACCTTCGGGTTGGGGGACCAACACTCTAACCACTGAGTCACTGTCGCACGCAGTGTGGGGACTTATGTTTCTGATACTTTATGTCTGCTGTTCTTACACATACATGGTGTAAACGTCAAAAATACTGTCTTTCACTGTTTTCTGATAGTCTTGTAGCTCCACAAACACTCACCCAGTCACATACACCTCATGTTATGGAGCCCTGAGGGGAGGGGCTACTCCCAATGTCTCCCCCAATGCAAAATTACATGCATTTCAGCCACTTACCATATAAGGTAAAAAAAAAAAAAAAAGGACTTCTGGGGAATTACATACCTTTCTGCCATTTACCGCATAAGGTAAATCAACATCAATCCATCATCCAAAAAAATGTCAGAACTTTAATTTGGAGCCAGATGTTTCAGAAAGTATATAGACCTTAGATATTGTATGCTTACAATGGCAGGTTGAAAAATAGTGATTATAATGAAAGTGAATGGATCATTTTTGTGCAAAGGCTCCTACAAAGTCAATCCCACTAACAAAAACAGATAGGAAAATGTTAAAACACTCAAAGATGTGTCACTCTGCCAAAAATCAGCTAATTTGCATGAACAACAAAGAAGTTAAGTCAAAAAGTATAAAAATGTCCTGTGTGTTAAGCATAAATGTCCAGTATAATGTTGTTATCCTCTTGTTGAAAAAGTCTTGTGTTAGAAATGACAATAAAAGCGCATTAAAGCAAACTCCAAGAACTCTTTAAGTGTTGGAAGTTTTTTTTAGCTCATCAAGTCAAAATGGTACAAATCCTCTTAAATACTCCCAGTTGGTCATGTTGCCTAAATACTGGCCTTACTATTCACAAAAATGCCACATATTAAAGTTTTTACACCTCATAATTTTTGCTCAGTGCTTTGTAAGAAATAACATTTATAGAGACATTAGATTCCAATCATATGGCTCAGTGACTGAGCTATAGTGCCGCTTTTTCTGTGCAGAAATAATTACTTCAAGTACGCATTCACGTTAGTATAGAGTTCAGGTGAAGAGCTCCAGTCATTTATTTTGTTGTCTACATTGTTATGTTTTGTTTATACCTCAACTAGGACTTCATGCATTTTAACTAGAAACTATTTATCTTTCTCCCTTTGGCACTGTTATTAAACATACACACAGCACCTCAAGTCTACAAACTTGATAGATTCATGGTTTGTAATCTATAAACAACAAATATTTTTGGGGCACCCAGCTTCAAGCCAAGCCTCACTGTCTCACTCATGACATAAAAGTGCTCTGCAGTGAAGGTTCTAACTTTAAAGTTTATGCTTATTCTCTCTGGCACAGTAACAACCTAATAAATCCAGAGACCAACGGCTCTAACTGTCTCATAGTGGTTAAATGTGGTTCAGGAGTTTTTCAAATGTTGGGAATATAGCTTAACGGAAGAAAACTAAAAAGTCATTATGATGCGTGGTGCATAGGGCTGACCATAGTTGAGGACAAGGGGATGTACAGTTTATCAATATAGGATTTTATCAGTAGCTTCAAAACTAGCAGAAAAACAAGAGCTATAAATCAGTTTTTAACAAGCTTTTGTCACACGTTTTATCACCGTCTAGTGCTCTTCTTTGACCTCGAGTATTCTAGTTCTACTTCTTGTGGACAGATAAATGGATGTCTGCATTTGTCATAGCTGTCAAAATTGTGTTTCTACTAATAATTTCTTCTTTGTTTTTTTTGCCTTTGGTCCTGCAGCCAGCGGTACTGCATGTGTAACCCAGACATCGTGCAACAGTTTCACAATCCAGACACCATTTTCATCCTGGCCTTTGCCATCATTCTGCTCAACACCGACATGTACAGCCCCAATATCAAACCTGACCGAAAGATGCTACTGGAGGATTTCATACGCAACTTACGAGGTAAATGTCTTATTCAATGCAAGAAAATGTATAGGAAAAAGATAAATTTGCTGTTTTGCATTATGGAAATCAGTTGCGGTACACATGCAGCTTCATTTAATCAATTACCTGGTCTGACAGTTCTGGTCTCTTCATCCCTCATTTCACTCTGTTAATGTCCTGTCTAATAAAGCATATAAGCTTCTTTGTTATTACCTTCTTATATATATTTTTTTTACCATTTTCTTTCAACCTCTAAAAGTAACATGTTATGCCAAGCTAGTATAAAATGAGAAAACATGTGATTTTGCAGCCTGATGTTTATATAGAACCGTAAGTACTATCGTCTGGCAATTCATTGCAGATGGAGGCACATCTGCCCAGCAAAAGAGATAAATGATGCTTTTTCTCGTACTCTCTGAGCTCTCAATGAGCAAACACAGGTTGATACACAACAATTTAGATACATCTTGACTGTCTGCCACAACTAGATTACACTAAAAAATCTACTTGAGGATCTCATGTAAATTAAAATGATGCATGTCCCTTGTTTGTATCTGACTCCTGCTCCACACGTATGCATGTCTGTATATTGTATTTATGTTTATTTTGTTACACTGCATATAATACCAGGCCATCTATTTTTCCTCATTTTATTCTTAGCTCTTCCAAATACTGCTATACAAGAATACTTCACTGATCTAACTAACTGAGTTCAAATACAATTAAGCACAAGAAACCAATACCAATGGGGAGAAGCCTATTGCATTCATTATCTCAATTAAACAGACCAAACACTGTCACAGCTTGTCCACAAAGGCTATACTATGCAAACTATGCTTTATCCACTAGACTTGCTCATTAGAAATGCATTGCCTGAGTTACTATGTGCTTCTTTGTTATTCTTTAATATTAGCACAAGCTATGATTAATTTATGATTGCCAGGGTGAGATAAAATGCAAAAGAAGACTGCCACTTCTCAACCAAAACACGCACTACCCTCTGGCCTTATGGCAAGAAATCCTTAGTAACAGCCCACATAATTTTGACAGCTTCATTTTCTCCAAACTCATCCTGAATCATTAACTATAGAGCATGTATATAATGGGGTAAATCAGATGTTTCAGTCTGATGCAGTGGCAAAACTTGGGCTGTGTTACAGGAAGAATACCAAAATAAGGGCTACAGTACAATGCACAGTTCTATGCACAATCAATAAATACATAACTATACTCTAACAAAAGTATACTATATTTGTTATAGGTAAACAGTTACATTAGATACATGTTTAAATGTATCTTCATAGCCTGTAGGTGTTGCCTGTCGTTCTGCAAGCTTGATAGTTGCAAAGATTGAGTTTTCAAACTCACAAAAATCCTTCTTGTACAGACTGATCCATTCAAATCGACTCAACTTTAGAGGCAGAGCAGACTGTATATTTTTTGACAAAAACATTGTAGTAACACTAGCAATGTTGTAAGAATAGGGAAAAGTAGGTATGATGCTACACATTTATTTAGCCAAAAACACATATCAATTTGAAACTAGGGAGGTTATTGAAGGTGCACTGCGTAAGGTTTCTAGTGGGAGGGTCTGCTACTTGATTGTCTCCATGGAAATGTTACTGCTTTACCTGAAATGTTTGGAGGAAACACCTGCTTGTAGAATTTTTATGCCGTTTTGTTGAACATTCCAGTGAAAACAATACCAACTACATGGACAAAGTTTTAGAACGTCCACCTAAAATTGTAGTGCCCCTTTAATGCCTAAAACATTATAAATCCTAATAAGCTATAGTGTTATTTAAAGGCAGACCAGACCATACGGGAACGTGACACTGAATTTGTAAACCACGTTTGATTACCATCTGCTGTATAATGTGTGATTTGAGTTACAAAATAAACAAAAAAGATCCCACCTGCTGTTATACTAATGGAAACTGTCCCTGTGTATTGACTGTGTGTCAGGTGTGGATGATGGGGCGGACATCCCCAGAGACATGGTGGTGGGGATCTATGAGAGGATCCAGCAGAGGGAGTTACGCTCCAATGAGGACCACGTCACCTACGTCTCCAAAGTGGAGCAGTCTATCGTGGGCATGAAAACGGTGAGAATTCACTTTTTATGCCAGACCATCTGCTTCTGGGAGCTGGGAGTTTGTTCAAATGTGTTTTTGTAGCTGTAGAAAAATCTTCTTTATTTACTTGGTAGACTTATGAAGCAAACATTTCTAGCAAAATGTAAATATTGGGAAATGTATGGGTTGAAATCAAATTTTTAACATAAATGTTTAGACTTAATGACCAGATCAGAGGTTAAAAAGTAGACTTAAACTTAGACAAACTTTATTGATCCACAAGGGAAATTACTTGGACGCACACTAATTACAATGTAATTAAAGAGATATTGTATTCAATTTTTCATTTATTGCAGATGTTATTTATAATCATGATTATTTTGAAGTAATTTTGAAAAGTACTACCGGTAACATAATTAGATTGACATTTATTTATAGAGGATAAACCCCTTGAGATGGAGCGTGTCATTTATGAGGGGTCCTCAAAACAGATGTACCAGTAGCAGCAGCAATGTAAAGGCATTTACATTGCATACAATGTACAATACACAAGATATATAAGAAACAGGCGCGCGCACACACACTCACATACAGGGCTCTCACAGTTAACCAACCCTCTCTAAATACATGAATCAGCATGACACAGCAAATATAAATAAATAGATGTAATAGGAATCAGGGTTAGAAGCAATTACAAACATGCTAGACATGATAAAGGGGACAGATACTGGGAGAAGCCTCCAGTCAGTAGGGGTTTGTGTTGAAATGCATGCTTATCTACTTATTTTTTAATTCTGGGGGTATAAAAATAGGTGGTTTGTATGGCAAAGATTTTATGAGGAGTTAAATGGGATTAAATATATTGTTTTAAATATAAAGGGTAACTGAGACATTTAAAATTAAATTATAACCAGTGAGACTGCCTTCTTGTTGATGGTACAGAGCACCTTGGTGTGTCCTCTAGGGGCAGCGAAGAGTGAATCTGCACAAGCTATTGTAGATTGAGAGGTGGATGTAGTATTTTATTATGTATACATTTATGTATACAACATTAGCATAATCTAAGATTCTAAGTAGTAGTTGAGAAACAATTGAAGAAATTACTTTACTGGTACATTATTTTTAACGTGTAGGTAAGCTTGTTTGCAATATTGTAAGTATAAAAAGAGAGATCTGAATTTAACCAAAGACTAACTAATGGTTAAGATTGTTTTCAGGTAATTTATGTTTTGTTTTGTTTTTTCTTAAAAATCATAGAATAAGAATAAGGTTTTGCAGCTTATTGGACAAGAGCCAATATTGAGTCAAAGTAATTTTGTAGAGAGTTGCAGATATAATATATTACGTTAAGAACAATAAGTGTCATCGGCATTTAGTTGAATGTCACAGTCAGTGCAGCTACAGGGAAGGTCATTAATAAATATAGAAAAAAGTAAAGGACCAACCAAATGCCTTTGTCTATACTTGTGAGATTAGACTTGCTGCTAAAAGACACACACTGGGACACTGGTGCAAATAAGAGTTGAACCAAAGCAGAGCAGATCTGGAACGACCACTAGTATATAATTTGTCCAGGAGTAAATAATGATCAACTAAATCAAAGCTTCAGTGAGATCATTGAATACTGCACTGGTTCACATGCTATGGTCAAAACTAGAAAACACTCATTTGTAAAACTGAAAAGAGCTGTGGTAGTAGAAAAGCTTTTTCTGAATGCAGACTGGCATTGGGATAGTACTTCATTGTCAGATAAATAATTTGACAGTTGAGTAAAAATAATTTTCTCAAAACCTTTGACAATACTATTGGTGATAGAAATAGGTCTGTAGTTGTTAATAAAGTGGTAAAAAATATATGTGCAATCCCTCAGTAATTCAGCTATGATCTTTAGTCGAAGAAAATTTCAATTTTGTCAAATGAAAAAAAGTTGGACAACATTTTATCAAAGCTTTTTGTCTCATCCAAGCTGCTTCTTCAATTCTGGTCAGATCACTGGTGGACACTGCCTTATATCTATCTGAAGGGAGGAACTAACACACCTATTGTTTACAGTTTCTGTTTGTAGACTTGGTCTGATAACCTACACCAAGTGTGAACTGTGCCTGACTCATACTTAGCATAATCATTCAGGCCCCTAATGGGTGTTCTCACATCTAATAGCATACTGGCTAGCCCTACTGTTTCTTTGTTTCTTTGTTTGAATGGTTACACCTTTTATTTTAGTAAAGGGTTCCACGTTCTAGGTTCAGATTAATTTGGGGAGTTAAAGAAGCAATTTTTGTTAGGAAAGACAATCCTTCCTTGAACAGGAATGGAGGCCTTAGACATCATCTATCATCTATTTATAACTCCATCCTCAGACCTGAACCTAAACAGAGAAAACAATAGGGCTTGGCAGAACTGAAGAAGCGGCTTAGATGAGCAGCAAAACATCTTCACTCCTATAACTTTTTGTCCAGTTGACAGAATTGAATTTTTCTTTTAGTATAGTAAAACATAAGTTAAAGAGAGCAGCCAAAGGGGATGAGAGGACATGGGCTCCTAGTTTGGTAAACTTACTTTCAATGTCATCTGGTCACAGCACTACTGGAAGAGGAGATTTCACTTTTTGCCCTTTGGACAAGAGCAATTGCAGGGCTGGCTATGCAGGGCTGGATTAAAGTGACAACAGGACACTGAAGCTGTGGTGTTTGTGAAAAATGCTGACTAAATGCATTGGCAATAGTAGAAGAGTCGTTAGTAATTTCATTGTTTATATTCATATTGAATTCATATTCATATAAGCTTACCTTATTTTCCCAAGTAAGCTATGAATTTGTTATTAAAAGAAAAACTCAAATATGTCCACTGGATAAAAAGTTGTTTGATTGAAGACGTTTCGCAGCAGCTTCTTCAGTTCTGGTCAGATAGCTGGTGGACACTGCCTTATATCTATCTGAGTTTCTTACCAAAATTGCATTCCAAAATTTTGCTTTCATTATTGCATACAAACATTTTGTACTTCATCTCAGGTAAAATGTGTTATTTAGTATTCCTACATTAAACTAGCTGATTAAATTATATAAATACATCTCAAGCAGAAATATGAAAGTTACTGAATACCAAGTATGCAAATAGATTGTGCCATGCTCCAAGGCAAGTGATTTTCTCATTATTCAAGTCCTTATCATGCATCTAGACTCCACAGTGCTATCAAAGCCCATTTATTAGCCATTAAATGTCTCATCAGCAGAGCAATCATCATCCAAAACATACAACATTATACACAGCTGTCATTGCACTACTTAAACTGACTCTGGGTTAAAAACAGGGCCACAATCAAAGTGGACAAACACTGCAGACACATTACAATGACCTCCCTCCAAGCTTGTCCTGTTTGAAATGCAATAGCAGCCTTCTGATTCCGATTTGTTTTTGACAAAGTGATAATCAAGTTTGACTCCACTAAAAGTGCACTATAAACTTTTCTAGAAGAGGATTCGCTAACATTTTGTCTCCATGGTAATGTTATTGCCTTGCCTTGAAACTTTCACAGTATGCAAACTATTTCAATGGAAACAATTAGAAAATGCCACCCAGCCAAGCAAAACTGAAGTGAGGAAGGGCCATTTTTGAAAACACCCGTAACTGAAGAAATGGAAGATACATAAGTTTAATGGTATACTATGGACCATTTCAGGCGAAGTAAAAACATCTCTTAAAGTTACATACTGCACCTTTAAATTGTATTGGTCAAAATACACACAATTGAAAACAAATCTTCTACAATCATTTATATTATGGCATTAAGAGTCTCTTTGTTGTGTTCCGCCCCTAATTTAGTGTGTGTACCTCCTTAAGTGTATCTGTGTGATGGATGAGTGGTCAAAGGATGACAGAGAGGGCTGTCAGAGCCAAACTGTGATGGATCGTTGTAACAGGAAGTGACTGTTCCTGCCCAGAAGAGGCGCCTGCCAGAAAATAAAAGTGCTCTCGATAAAGTTTCTGTCTTCAAGATTGAATCATGTCAGGGGAAGTTTCTTATGTGGTTCTCTTTGATTAGTAAATATTTGATCTGTAAGTTGATCTTAATAGTGAATAAATACACAGGTTTTTACTGACACGAAATATACAGCTTTGAAAAGGCTGTTGTTAGTTGATTTCTAACCATATACTTGAGGAGGTGTTTAAGCACAGTCTGCAAAGATGTGTGTCTGGGGAAAAGTGATATGGATAAAAATACAATCAGACTATATTCTAAGGAATTTGAATACTACATATTTTGCATGTCTTAGACATCATTAAATAATCTCCTTTCAATGTGTACATTAGGAGGCACGTAGCCGCATTCCTTGAGTAAAATGTCGTATTATATTTTATAATTCACTACAGGGGCTGAATACATTTAAACTTGTTTAAAACAGCAAAGCAAACATGGTAATGTGAGAATCCATTTTTAAGTGAGAACCCATATTGAAGACCTTAGCGCCTTCAACCAAAAATGTCTGGCGCCAAGGCTGGGTTACATTTGTTGTTGAAAATGGCTCCTTGGTAACAACACTGACACATAACAAACAACACACATCTCACATTTATTAGATTCAGAACCAGCATTTATACAAGACATGCAGCCTGTGGAGGGTGAGGCAGAATGACTAACCCCTCCACTGTAAATGACCTTCCTTTTACTTGTATTATATACACATATATGTGTGTGTCTCATCATTTATTGTATAACCATGTGTCAGGTGATCTGAATTGTGCTCTGTGTGTGCAGGTGCTGTCTGTGCCTCACCGCAGACTGGTGTGCTGCAGCCGTCTGTTTGAGGTGACAGATGTCAGCAAACCCCAGAAACAGGCAGCTCATCAGAGAGAAGTCTTCCTCTTCAACGATCTGATTGTGGTGCGTACCTGTGTGCTCTTAAACACTCCTTTAAGACAGCAAGTAATTATATGAAATCAAAACAGTAATGTGAAAAGCTTATTTTGTTGTGACAGCTGCATTGCACCATCTCCTCCTCTGACTCTGAGCTGTTCCCCCAGGGTGCTCCTATTCTTGTTTCTTAACCCAGCTCTTTCCTGCCTTTTTATTTTCTAGTGGATATAAGTAGAGTCTCCTTGTAGCGTAATTTGGGATTAAAAAATCATAATATTATAATTAATAGAATGATCAATGCACTTTAAATAACTCTGCGTTTGTTTATTGCAGTATGACAATCATAATAGGTTTAGCCACCACTGAAACATTTTTGCTGTGGGTGTTAGGTTTCAATAAGAGGTTTTCTTTTCAATTTTACGCTGGATTCTCTACACTGGGCTTTCAAACCTACCCATGTGTGTACTCCTGTGGGACATTCACTTCTGACAGTAAAAAAAAACAAGCCAAGACCTTTACAGAAGAGTACTTTGAAGATTTCACTCTATTTCAGCAGTGTAATTTCACAGTGTGTCTAAACGGCTTGTACAGCCCTGATATGACTACCAAAATGAGCTAATCCATTTTGTCATCTTGCTGTTTTATCTAAGGAAAGGTGTCTTGCTTTAAACTTATTTGTCAAACCAGAAGACATAGTGCTCGACTACTTCTGACCAAATGAACAATTCATAGAACTCTAGTAATTAGTGGTTTGTCTTTTTGTTTGCAGATCTTGAAGTTATGTCCAAAAAAGAAGAGCTCTGCCGCATACACTTTTTGCAAAGCCATGGGCCTACTTGGCATGCAGTTCCATCTTTTTGAAAATGAATGTAAGTCACAAACAAATAGATAACACATTTAACTGAACCGCTCTTGATAATTATTGAGAAAGTGATACAACAATAATGTAAACAAATGTTGGTTTTTTTTGTTTATTCTGTGAGTACTTTGTCCAATCTTTTTGTTGTTTTCTATTAGATTACCCCCATGGCATCACCATCCTTTCACCATTTGGTTCGGACAAGAAGCAGGTTTTTAACTTCTGTGCACAGAGCGCGGAGGAGCTGCTCAAGTTTGTTGAGGATCTAAAAGAGTCCATTGCAGAGGTGTCAGAGATGGAGCAGATACGCATTGAGTGTAAGCCCTATTCTTTTCTTCTAACTTGTTGTCAATATTAATCACTTGCATGTGAAATAATGGACAGTATAACATTTCTTGATTCACATTATTATGTTTGTGTTGTTTTGTACCACTGCCCAATGCCCATACTAACTATAATGCCCAATAACTTGTCTTTTAGCTTATGAATAGAATCCTGTATTGTGTCTTTTGTGCACATACCAAGATACATGTATAAATCTTAGCTCCTTAGCGTTCTGAAGCTGTCAGTGGGGATCAAAGTTGGTTTCCTAGTGGGTTTTGATGTATCTACTGGGAGGAGCAGGCAGGAACATATGAAGACATGCAGGGGGGTGACAGGCAGACATTGTTCCCATCTCCACAGCAGTAAAACCATATAAATGAGCATCAAAATGAACTTTCTTTCTGTTAGCTCTCGTACATATGCTGGAGGTTTTGTAATACATGTAATAATTTCTCTAAGATTGGTATAGTCTCACTGCTGTGTGTTTTGGGGTTGTTCCTCAAAATTAGAATGCTGTGCCATGCAAGAGACAAAACCACATTTAGACATCATGATTGGAAATGACATGCAATTACCACCAAGTGTGAAGTTTAATTAGAGAGATGAAGAGTCATGTTTGGAGCTTAGAGAGTGCCATGAGTGTTTATATTATCCAGGTTCATTTGAAAGAGGCTCAAATTACACCGGTTAATATGGTTGTCACTCTCACACCGCAGCGGTACCTGGATGTTTTGTTGCTTTGGTTCCTGTCATGGGTGTAAAAATAATTTGTTCTTGTGTTGTGCATAGGGGAACTGGAGAAACAGCAGGGGGCGAAGGCTCACACGGTGAAAAATGGAACACAACTTGAGCTTCGTGGCAAACAACCCTCTCCATCAGGTGCGTCTAAAAGCTGCTGTAAAGACAGTTCTTCAAGATTAATTTTGTACTACAGACTGTCATTCTGTTAATGTTTTCAAGTGGAAAGCTGCTGAAACGTGGGCTCATTTAAACGAGTCTGCACAATTCTTCAAAATGTATCATCATCTAAAAATGTGCAGTGCTTTGTGAACGTCGGCTTGAAATACTTTACATATATTTGTAGTCATGTTGTAAGGGCTGAGTATACAGATAGTTTTTCAGTTTTCAAACAACAACATCCTGGATTAGCTCTGATTAATTAGCAAGCGTAACCAATAATTACACAAACAAACTAATATATAAAAACGAAATGCAATCAGGCACCTCTTAAAATAATTTTTGTTAAAGTATAATTCTTTCCATGATAATCATATTTCTCCTTTTTTCCCCTTGTGCTTTTGTGCAGGGCAGCGGGAGGTAGATGACAGAAGTGGACACAATGCGATGGAGGTAAGTGGTTAGTGGCAGAGCATGTCCTACTGAGCAGGTAAGTCTCTCACTCAGGAGTACACTGTATCAAACTATGAAGGGAGGAACAGCTCAGGTCCACTGGCCCCTTACAACCTGTCAAATACCTGTACAACGCATCGTAGGCAGGTTGTCAAGAAAAACTTTTGAGTGTGTAAACAAAGCAAAACCATATATGAAATATATAAAATGTCATATTTTGAAAGAGAGACTTTGCCCAACAGTATTAAGCCCCTAAAGCAAAACTACCTGACTGCTGTCTCAGGTGTGTTACAAATGTCTTATTACTTATGCATATAATTTCCAGCCGCGCCAGCTAGATAAACAGGGATGGAGCTTAAATGGACGTCCCTGTTTGACATTAGTTCTTAACCAAAATAAAACAATCAATGAGATAACAATAATGAGCCTCACTTTCTGGCATGCAGGCCAGAGCTAGTGAATGCGCATCCAACATTGTGACATTAATTAACACCGCACCATGTGGGTGGATAAATGCACTACTCATAGGACCCAGACGTGTCACCTGTCTTTGCCAAAGCTTCAGGGACAATCAGTCATGCACAAAGTCTCTGTAAGCAAGAACAGGTTGCACTACATTACCCATGGGCCATTGAAATTCTTGAGGCAGATGGCCTTTCTTTGTTTTCTATGCCCAGTTGGTGGCTTCACCACAAGAGTGAACTGTTTCAGCGGGGGGCCAAATAGAGTTAACACTGGTGATTTTTTTCATATGGCTTCTTTTTATTAAGTGATGTAGGTAATCAAATTATATTTTTTAATGATATAATTTAGGTGTATTGTTTATCCACAGAACTACATTCAAAATGAACAGTTACAATGGTGTTTAAATATTACAACATTTGGCAAGACTAAAGAATAAAGTTACACTTGAGATATCAAAGCATGTGTATCGTGTGGACTAGCTTGAGGGTCTGTCCTTTTTATTATTTCACTCATGTTCGCACCTTAGGTCAGGCTTTATGCTTGCCTGAGCTACCTTCAACAGCAGCGTTCCCCTCTGCCACACAGCCCACAGTAAATGTCAGTGGTTGGTGGGGAGCTGTCCAAACGCATCTATCTCTGAAAACCAGGGGTCACTCACAAGAGCCTATGTATACTTCAGGCATGAATGTGAAGATGTCTGACACTTTGTGCAATATGGCTAGGTCAGGACATGTCCACACGTGACTTTAATTATTACATATCTTTTTTTTCAAAATGGCATTTTTTGTTGACAGCATCCTTAGTACTGTGGTAAGAACAAAATAGTGATCCACGTGACTTTAAAACTGCAGTGCGTAGTCTGAGCAGGTGTAACCAATTTCACTAACAAGGCTCCACTCTGAGTCCAGTGACCAGTGGACATCTTGTTAAAGCACAGACAGTCACCTGCTCCTCCGAACAAAGCCCTCACCTGCAGAGGGGAAATACAGCAGTGACATCAGTAGCAATTCACATGCATTCTACTGTTCCTGAATGATACATTGGAATGATATAGAGGAAAAATGTCACTAAAAAGTCATTATCAGTTGAATATTAGGAGAATTTGTCCGGAACAAATAATTACATAGTATATTAAATAAAGAATTACACAATTAGAGTTCCACAAGCAGGGCAGGTGTTTAATCTTCTACAGCATTTTTTGTTGCTTGTCAACGTTCGTGGTTGTCACTCTGATCACACCTCTCCTCCTCCTCTTCTTCCACCCATCCCTCTACTTTGTATGGCCTGATCCCAACCTCAAGTCTCCTGTGTTCACTGTCACCATAGCGCCACACAGTGGTTTGGAAGGGAGACACAGGGGCCCTCAGTGTCCCCTTTGGAACCACGGGCCCTAGCTGTGATATTGCACTGACAGTCTCTCATCCCTCAGTGTCACTCTGGTGTTCCCAGCATCTGAATACACCCCACTGTACCTGTGGGGGAGGAAGGGTCCTTCACTGACCCCAGCACCCGAGCATGCCCTGTGTGTCTGCTGTTCACCAACCACCCCCCAAAAAACAAAAGAGGGCTGACGGGTCAGAGAGGAGGAACCAGTTTTATAACATTTGATGCTGTTCTCTTGGCTGTTTTCTAAACTAGGTGTCAATTCACAACAGGCTTCAGACGTACCAGCTCAGCAGCAGCACGGCTCGGACTCCCGAGAGCGCGGCCCTTCTTAACCACCAGGGGGAGCTGCTCTTCCAGCAGGGCCTGAGCCACCGACAGCATCCACAGCTGCAGACTGCGACCAGCACCCCCTGTCACACTGTCCCCCTGCAGCACCAGCCCGCCGTCAGCCTGGTGGACCTGCGGCCCGACGCGCTCATCCAGTGTCAACAGATTGTCAAAGTCTTCATGCTGGACAACAGCGGACATGGCCGCGTGGAGGCGTTCCTCAGCCAGACCCCCACACACCGCCACTACCAGCACCAGCTCAGCCAGTCCGCCATGTCTACCCCAGTGCGCTCCCCTGATGGAGGGCACCAGCCGCCTCTGCCTCCCCCTCCTCCACCCTATAACCACCCTCACCAGTACATACCCCCGGATCCACGCCTCAGTTTGCACCGGACCCCTAGCGGCTCGCGGAGTATGGTGTAAATAACCCCTCAAAACACATGGACTCCTCACTACCTAGAACTAGTGCATAATGTACATATATATACATACAAAAAGGAAGAGCTATTATAAAAAAGATAATGTCACTATATACATATATTTAAGATAAGATTATTAGAAAAACATTACTTTGAAAAATAAAACACATACATATATAAACTCAATTCCACATGTATTTTGAAATATTACATATACTAGGTTTTAACAAATTTCTATAACTTTTTGTCAATTCTACAGAAAAAGAAAACTCACATAGTTCTTAGATGGATTTCATGTAGTTACAGTATTTGCCACTTAAAGCAGCAATCTGTCAAACATAACTCAATCTCCCTCTTTAGGGGGTGGATACAGATCAAGGACTGCTACAGTTGAGCTTCTCTCATTAAATTTCACACGCCTATGTGCTGTAAGTGTGCGTGCGTTCATACTTGATACTGAAATGCAGATGTGCCAAACTACATCACTGCAAACAGACTTTTTGCACTAAATGCTAGGGCTAGAAGAAAAAATGACTTTGCTTTCCTCCTTTCATGCTTCTTGGAACAACTAAGCAGCTGTTCCATCAAAATCTAGTTTTGATTCCATCAAAATCTAGTTCCCAAGTTGCACTGATTTTTAAGTGATGGATGATCTTTGTTCCCATCTGTCAAAAACTGTCTCAAAGTTGTGTTTATTATCTGCTCCTCTGTGGCTTTGCTGATTCAAAATCTCACACATAGTCATCATTTCCCATAGCTTACCCCACAGTGAAAGGCTACAGGAAGAAGAAAACAAAAACAGCCAATCATATAAGCTTTGCAACACCAAAAAAATCACTGTTTTTTTTTGCTTACATTTAGGATCATGACTATTATTTTCAAAAGGTAACAGGAAATAGTTTTTACCAAGATCACAGTTTTATTACTGAATATGAAAATGTTTGTTTTCATTAATGTAACAATACCCTGTGTTTGTCTGTTTTTGGAAACCTACAGAAACATATTTCAAGCCTGTTTTGACAATGCAACACATTTAGTTTTTTTATTCTTTGTGTCTTTTCACTTCAACTTAACTTTTTTCAGATGACATTTTAAAAGCTTGTGTATACAGCTTGTATTGCAAATGCTGGCATTATTGGTATGGCCTCTGTGCTGTTGGCTAGCCTGCTTTAAATAAGAATGGAACAAAAAGAATGCAATAATATCTGATGACTTCCTCTTCACCCCTTGCCAAAACTGTAAATACCATATTCAAACAGTGTCACAAAGGACCAACTACGTCGCTCTTCAAAATGCTATCGTCATGTGTCATTCCTTTGCTCTTTTATATGTCAGTGGCCATCTTGATCTGAAATAATGCTTTATCTTTTGAACATAAGACCATCTGGTACAGCTGAATAGGTATTTGCTTATTGCTGCCTCTGTCAACCTTTTAGTTCTTTTCATCAAACCACCACTGGGGGGCATCTATCTCATCTGAGTGTCCTTTCACTTCAGGGATCACAAGTGGTTGAAGATGGTTGAAGGTTGTGGGAAGAACAAAACATAAGTAGGTGATTGGCCACTTCAACATTTCCACATATTTAAAACATGAATTAAATGCTTAATGGCGTGAAAAGTATGTAATAAAGATTGCAAATGGTTCTTTTGGGGTTTTTTTTATATAATGGAGAATGGCTATATGGTTGTTTTATTTATTCAAGTTACTTTATCAAAATTTGGCTATATGTGTTTTGGTTGTAATGCATGATTCAGCTTATTAGAAGATTTTTGAATTTCCAAAGGGTTTGTGCATGAGTGAGTTTGTTGGGAGCGCTCTCATTGGAGAAGACATTGCATATTCCTGTCATGCTGTATATGTAGCAGAACTGAAAAAAATATTATTTATTAAAGCAAATAGCCTCTGACAAAAAACAGATGTATGAACATGCCAATCTGCACAACATAATGCATAGATGAAAAGCCTCTCTGTGCAATTTTATTTCTTTGTTGTTTACCGGCTTCTTTGTCATATTTCTTGATGTGTTTAGATAGCCTGGGAAACTGACATCCTTTGTGTTTTGTTAAAATAAGGCACAGTGGAATTCCCGGGTTTTTGCTGAAATAAATGTAGCATATTAGACAGTGCGGCTCACTTGGTTTTGAAAGGTGAAAAGGGCTCTGTCATACCAATGCACTGCTTCATGAATGATGTGTGGATGTGGGTCTATAACACTGTGTTTGCTCATGTTAGAAACTACAATACCAATGGGACATTAGTGTGAACTGACTGAGGCAGGTTTGAACTTTGACCTTCCACAGTTCCCTGTCTTTGCAGTATATCAACATGCTATTAAAGATGACTATTAACCACATGCTATGGTCTGGGTCCTGCTTTGAAAGAGTTACTTGCGGAATTGAACAAAACATGTATGTTTTATGAGACAATTTGTTGTTCTGCAGTGAGGAAAAACAAATTTAAGGATTAAAGCAAATTCTATTAAATGATATCTATGAATATTTTTTATTATTATTTACATTTATACAGAATTGTAGGTCAGTAACATGCAAATAGCTGAACTTGTTTTCAATATTATGTACTAAAACACCTGGGTAACAGTAGTACATGCAAAAAATAGATATTCCTGAAAGGTTTAACACAGCATTACACACTGACAGTAATGAACTCTCTCATTCCACTTCCCAAGGCCATCATAAGAAAAAATACTTAACACCGTATGAACGAAACTCATTTAAATGCATGTTCTTCTCAGGGATAATTTACACTTAAACTTTATCTTGTATTAAACATAACAAAATGTTACTACATCATCCTACTGTATAAATATTAAAACAATATATTACTTTTAATAGTAGTGTGTAGTTTACCATTTTACTCATTTCAGATTCTTGAATCAAAGTCAGCAGAATGTTATTATAACAAATGTGAAGTATGCATATTCATCGTAGTACAATAAAACATGGAAACAAATACAAAGACAATACTTTATACATTCTTCAAATTGCAATGCATAATCAACACAAGAACCTCTATATTACATTCTCTTTATACATGGTCACCTTTCAGTAACCTTTCAGGCTGTAGAAGAAGGGTCCTGTGGCATGTTTTTGACAGATGGTGGTGTTGTGATTACTTCTGCCTGACAGAGCGCAGTTACACAGGAGCCTCACCGGTGCCTCCTGTTTGTGACGAATCTTCATGCACCGATGGTTTCTCAGCCTCGCGGGCTGTTGTCATCGTCCGCCAACGCTGGTCAAGCCCACAATGAAAGCAAAGCCACAGTTTAGGAAAATCCCTGACCTCAAATCCTCTACAGCGTACACATACTACCGCCATCACTACAGTAACATAATAGTGTTATATGTGTGTCTTGGGTGTGTGTGTGTATGTATATATATATATATATATATATATATATATATATATATATATATATATATATATATATATATATATATATATATATATATATATATATATATATATATATATATATATATATATATATATATATATATATATATATATATATATATATATATATATATATATATATATATATATATATATATATATATAGTATAAGTAGTATACACACAAATTTACTGAACATGTAAATGTACCCACTGAGATATCTGCAGCACTCCCTGAATTAATGGACTATGTAATGCCTCTTACCGTTTTGATGCCTCCCTTGGTGGTGCAGAAGAGGTATAGGACATAACCAGGGATCAGCACCATAGAAGACAGAGCCATGAACCAGCCAATCGCTTGGCCCCACAGCGGGTACACATACTTCCCCAGGGTCAGAGGGGTCATCTCTATGGCACTGAATGTAAACACCCCCTAAAGAAAAAAGGGAGAAAACATGAGCAATGATAAACTTACTTCTTCAGAAGATTTTATCATAAACACCATAACTCAATAGAATATATTATTCCAATTGCCAAAAAAATACAGCTATTTCAGATTGCATATACTGTAAATCCTATTTTTATTTCCTTAAGATCTTAACTTACATTTATAAAAGGTGGACCACAAGAAAGATGAAATTAATGTAATTATTGTAACAAGGTTAATACCAGACAGATGAGTGGAGTGAAGAACATCCAACAGAGCTTCCACCATATACACGGCCGATACCCAATCATGTCTTCAATATTTTTATAAAACCTCTCTGCTCCTATGGCACAACACAAGAAGCAATTGAGCAAGAGAATAATTATGCTGAATGAATCACTACAATTACCAATCCAACAGCACTAAATTAGCTTGCTTATTATGACTTTGTAGCCTTCCCTTTGTCTGTTTGTGTATTGTTATAGCTCACAATGGTGTAAATTAATAACAGAATATTGATAATACCATAAAACCAGGAGATCGACACTGTTTCAAAGAAGACAAGGTAGAGCAGACACATCCCACTGGCAGAGTAGTAATCAAACAGCTTGAAGACGTATAACCCACCCTGAAATACACACATCCACAGAGACATTCACTAACTGTGGTTACAACACCCTCTGCATTTTAATCCAATCAGCATTCATCCTAGTTTAATATTCTAAAATGAGTTAAATTATTTAGCCATGCATCTTAAGACTTTAAGACCCCACAAGAGACACTGGAAACAAATGCTCATATCCACAGTCTAATAACTACTTGACCCACACACAGAGAGTGTTTTAGATGCTGAATATTAAAAGGCTTATTGTTGGTGCATAAAATATGTATAAGAAATGCATACCTTAGGGTTGTTGTGAGACCATTTAGCTGCTATTTAATATGCAGAAGACCTGTATTATTTTGATCTTGTTGTCTTCATAAAGGGGAGCAGAGAAGCCAAAGTATTGCGCTTCTTTTCAATTTTCAATTTTTTTTAGTTTGTAACTATGCTACATAAAACATGTGTCATTACCAAAACCGATTACTGGCTTCTTCAATTTAGTCATACTTACATCTCTATTTAATATGCAATGCAGTAAAACAGACTAGTGTGCATAAAAATACACAGAAATGCATTGTACCTGTGTGATATTAGAGAAGCCGATAATGAAAGAGATGAAACACACAAAAAGGATGAAGAGCTTCTTCCTCGTTCTCAGTAACATGGGGTACTCATCCATCAGAGCGGTGATGAAGCCTTCCACTGTGCAGAACTGAAATGAGTGCAAACAAGTATATTAATATGTCCACTGAGAGAAAACCAAATTCATTATGGACATTTTTGTACATCATCTCATACCTGACTATCCAGCCCCAACATCATCAGCATAGAGAAAAACAGGATAGCCCACAGAGAGGACATGGGGAGCTGTGTCACTGCCTGGGGGTAAGCTAAAAAGGCAAGCCCTGGCCCTAAATAAATAATCAAAAATGTGCTTGGGTTACATTTAAGTCATTCATAATATTATGTTGGAAACGGAAATGAATAAATAAAAAGATTAGTGCATTTGGAAGGAGTTTATTTTCTCTACTGACCGCAAAGAGAAGGAATAATAAAATATTTGATGGTCCTGCTGTGACCAATGTATAATTTAGTTGAGAGAAAGAACATGTTGGCAAAATTAAAAATAAACTGCTTTTGCATTCACACTGTGAGATGAAGAACATGACATTTATGCTCCCTGATTATGAAACAAAATTATAGGAAAACCCTGTTGCAAAGCTAAATTACCAGGCATATTTTCTGTCGCATTTATGCTTTAGATCTTAAGCAGCTTAAGCATAAGAGGGTCAGGTTAGGCATCTAATGTACTAGGCCAAAAGAAAAAAAAAGAAAGAAAAAGCTCTTTTGAATCTTACCTGATGCTGCCAGTTCAGCCACAGGTTTCTTGGTAATGTTGGACATGAAGCCAACGATGGAGAAGATGACAAATCCAGCAAACATACTTGTGCAGGAGTTGATGCAGCAGACAATTATGGAGTCCCTAAAACAATATACAAGGCCAAAAACATAAATCTGATGGACAGAAAATGTATTGTATTAAATGAATAAAAACATTAATTGAGTAATACCTGCCAGGCCTTATATCAGACAGATTGTTATAATGCTAGACCAGATTAAAGGACGTTTCCTTACTTGTAAACGTCATTATTATATGGGTTGTAGCTCCCTAGAGCAATAAGAGATCCAAGGCCAAGTCCATAAGAGAAGAAGATCTGAGTTGCTGCATCCAACCAAACCTACGACACATACGTTCAATTTAGCTTCATATTTTGATTGAAATTCCCTGCTTTGGTGTATAAAAAGTACCTCTGATCGCATTAATTTGTTAAAGTCTGGAGTGATGTAAAAAAGGATTCCATCGATGGCTCCAGGCAAAGTAACTCCACGAAAAAACAGGATAAAGAGCATGAAGTAGGGGTAGGTAGCAGAGAAGTATACTACCTGTAAGACAAATGAAAGGGTGGTCAATAAGTGGGTTACATAAATTACATAACTTAAATATGAGAATATATGTTTTTATTTTTGTTGTAATATCTTCCTTTTATCCAGGTTTGGGACAGGGAAAACATATAGTCACAGTGTGAGTTTTGTAAGGTGAATTTGTCTCCTTCTTGCTTTAAATGCATGCAAACCTGTGCATAAACCTAAAATGTACAGGATTTAAGTCTTTTTTTAGTGTTATCGCTATTAAACTGTAAAAGTGTTTATTAATGTGTGTGTATACATAAGCAGGTCCCTTCACCCTTCAAGTGAGTTATTATGAAGTGGTGGGTGACAATTACTGTACATAAATAGCATCTAGGACTTGTACATCCAACATGTTATGTGACAGTGCTACATTATATAATAATAATATTATTTTTCCCCTGTGCACTAATTGGTGTGATCATAACAGCATTGCAAAGGGCATGAAACAAATACAAAACCTAATTTTAAATCTCTAAAGGTAAAAGGAAAAAAAGAAGAAGAGGAAAACATCAACCTTTCCAGTCCACTCCACTCCTTTCCAAATGGAGAAGTAGACCAAGACCCATGCAAGGGCTAGGGTCCCCACTAAGGGCCAGCGCACTTCTCCTGGCTCCTCCAGTCCATTGGTCAACTGGTGCATGTTCCGCCTAAAGGAAAATCACACAGTGTAATCAGCACTACTCATGGTCACTCACTACACATATATATGTTTCAAATGATTTACTCCCAAAACTCCTCTACTGCACTGGTCAGGTTGGTGGTGTCCATCAGGCTATAGTTACAAAAACATTGATCTGTGTTCCACGGATTGTCACAGCTTTGCCATGGCAGCTCCTACAAATAACAACACCCATTTATACATTAAAACAGATAGACAAACAGATACTTAAACTCATCTTTGTGCTGTGGTGTGCTGTGTGCCTTGATATGTTTACTACATAATGCTATAAATGATGATAATGATAATTATAGTTTTACATACTGATGCCTGTTGCATTTACCTCATTACTGTCACTAGCACACAATTGATCAGTTAGCTAATTGTCCACATGCGACCCTATAATGTCATTAGTGACCTTTCCAGTGTCATTAATTCACATTGTTTATAGATTTGACATGCAGCAGTCACACAAGACATACCGAACCAAAAGAGTTGAATAGGTAGTACAGAGCCCAGGCAATGATGACAATGTAGTAGATGTTAAGCCAGAAGGAAAGCACCACTGCAGCCAAGCCCACACCTACAAGATAAAACATGAACAATATTGGGAATGGAAAACTGTCAATGTCAACTGTTGTATCTCTAAATAATGAATAAAAGTTTGTCCTTTTTATGTCTCAAGTGCACCCTCCCTCCCTCTGTACCCTTTATGAATCAGTACTGCAACTATCTGTACACTGTTCACAATAAACTCTGATTAAAGCCCAGATTTACCAGTGACAAACAGTGACATTTGCGTTCACTATAGTACTGTGTATTGCATACTTTATAAAGGCAGAATTGCCATTGTAAAGATTAAGTTTAAGGTTAATGGAATATGTCAGATGACTTTAAATTCCTTAAACATGACCCATGTCCCCTGATATGAGGTAAATCAAATATAGCGTTTACTGATAACAATTGTGATGCTGATATATTTTAAAAAATGCAAAAATTACAAAAACATTATACATGATGTCCCATTTATTTATGTTATAATTTGGTGTCAATATGAGTATCTCACAAGAGTATTTCCAGTTTCGATACTGAAATCATGTTTGATAAAACCTAAAAACACTCTCTCTGATCCTCACTACCTAAACCCCTTCACTTCAATGAATCATTAATAAGTGTCTCTACTGCTGGCTGCAATATATGCTGTCCACAGATTGAGAATGATAAAAATGTATATGTGTACTCTATATGCAGGTTAAACCACTGGCAACCCAGGTTCAGTTGTGACTGTAGAACCTTTTTTTAGTCTATAAGGATGCAGGCTATATAAAGTTTCTTTAAAGGTCCTATATTACGCAAAATGGACATGGAAATGGCTTTAAACCACATTAGAATGTTATCTCATCAAAAACATACCTGGGTTTTGTTTCATTCACACATGTTTGAGTAACTCTTTATTATTAGTCTGTCTACATGCTCCAAAGCTCAAAATGCTTTGGTCCACCTTGTGATGTCATGTGTGGTAGTTTTGAAGTTAACAGGAACCTTTTACCTTTAATTCAGTAGAGATTAGCAATTACGAAAACTCAGCCTAAACATGCAGGGTTTGAGTGTGAATGAAACACAACTCCAGGTATGTTTGCGATGAGGGAACAACATTGTAACAGAAAATAGCGTAATATGGGTCCCTTAAGGTACAGGCAAAAGGCACTAGAACATGAACATGACACCATTATTTAGCAGATCAACAGTGGGCATGTACTTAAGCTACCCTACCATTATTCATTTATTGTTCATTATGCTTCTGACCTTTCATCATTGGGATGAGTCTCCAAACACCAAGGCCTCCCACTGAGGTGAACTGCCCGAGAGACGTCTCGAGGAAGAACAGAGGGATTCCAGCAAACACCAATGTTGTGAAATATGGAATAAGGAAAGCCCCTAACACAAAACATGACCAGCAGAGGTTATTCAATAGTTAATGTAGCTTAAAACAACATGTCACATTATCATGAGAGACCTCACCTCCACCATTCTTTCCGCAAAGGTAGGGAAACCTCCAGACATTTCCTAAACCAATAGCATACCCCACACAGGACAGTAAGAAGTCAAACTTCCCCTTCCAGCTGCCCCTATCAGGAGGCTCTTCTTTCTTTTTTGCCTTTCCAGGGGGCACCGCTGAGTCCATTTCCTCAAAAGCAACGGCCTGTTTGACCTCAGTTGGGGAATTTAGGGCCACTGTGCTCTGGCCCGTCTTCCCCATAATGGGTCCAGTAGAGACCAGGGAGCCAGTCAGTGAGCCCAGGCCTTAGCACTATGTCTGGACGGTTCAGGGCAGTGTGCAGAGCTGTTGACATAAAAACAATAGCACAATTATGTTTTGTATTTGTGAGTAATAATTAAATAATAATAATTAATTAAGGATGACCGAATAGACTCAGTAGAGATGGTAAGTAAAAGTAAAGATATTTTATTATTATCATTATAACTTAAATTCAAAGGATTTGATCATTAGCATTTCATCAGACAGAGGTCAAACGTGGTGCATTCAGAGGAAGTTCCTATTTTCATCGATTGACCCGGAAATGGTCTAAAAAAAGAAAAATCACTGATGGTATTTAATTTGCATTTTCCAATACCAGCAATGAGAGTTGGAGAAATAAATATGTCAATATCATGGACATACTATACTTTTATGTGGCCATAGAGAAATCCAATATATCATAGGAACTGTAGCCTTTGGTGTTTTGTATAAACATATCACTTATGGGAAATACAAAAACTCAACAATAATGATGCATTTAAAATGTCCTTTGAGAATGACATCTGTGAAACATCAAAGCAATTATTCTGTTTTGACTGTGCAAACTTTCTGCATAAAATGTTTAGCTTGCTTTAAATAATCAACACATTTACAATGTACTTCAGTCCAACTATCTAATTATCTAATCTTTTTATTGTTACAAGAGCTTGCTGCATTTGGTTGTATCAGTTAGCAATTGAGTAAATAAGAATGTAACAGACTTGCATTATAAATTCTAACATATTTTATATAACACTGGGAATGATAACCTACCTCAGAGATGTCCCGTGCCAGCTCATCAGTGTTACATCATAAAAACTGAAGTTTCAAAAATCCAAACCATTTAAATCCAGGTGATCTTCTTTGCAGCAGATTTTCAAGTTTGCTCTGGATCTTAATCCAAACAGTGGCAGTGAAGGGGCTTTGATGTTGCAGCTCAGTCCTTACTGTATACAGTTGCAGCGGCTAACCGTGTCTATTGAAAGATAAATAATAAAGTTCGACTTGTGGGTCTACTTTGATTGCTGGTCAGCTGTGCTTGGTCTGGCCCTGGGGCCATGGGATACATCAATTGCCCAGTTCTGCAGTGGAGTTGATTGAGTGGCTGCACTGATACAGAGTGTGTGGTTGGTACTTCTGTGTGTGTGATAGTTGAGGTCAGCTTTTGCCAGCGTCGTTACCATGGTGTTTCCCAACAGGAAGGGCCTGCTTTGTCAAAGGACTCATGCGGTTTTGGAAAATACAGAAAGCAATGACTGTTGGCAAACATCCTGGAAATAGGCTATACAATCAGGACAGTAACCTCGCCAGCATCTGACTCGAACAAACTGTGTTGTAATTGAGCCTAAAGTGTCACCTTGTCCATTATCTGTGCATGGTGTGAATGCAGTGTCACTGCAGATCCAGGGGCTATTGTCATGCACAGACATTGATAGTCTGACCTACAAATTTCCTCATTTCCTCTTTAGGAATAATACATATTTTTATAGAATGTTTATTACATCCAAACATCAAACTACTAATATGTTACAAGTAGGCTTAACCCACATTATACAGTTTGCTAAAACAGGTTCAAGCAAAAACACACTCAACACAAATATCCTACCTACGTTACTGGAACCCAGCAGTCATGACACAACATAGAACTCAGCTTAAATTCGGTGGAAAATAATGCTGCTGTGATGTGAACAATGCAAGCCATGTTACTATAGCAAATAAATTAATATTTTTTTTTCCAAAAGGTATATTTTATTTTTTCCCTGCTTTCCTCTCATGTACCATATATTCAACAAAATGAGGGAAGCAGCAGAATAAATAAGCTCTGTGCAATATTCAAGTACAGTTAAGTTAATGAATATACTAAAATAACTAACACTTAACTGGGGTGAATGGCAGTGAAGTTATGGTTAGTAATGGGTGTGTTTTCGATTGCCTTTTTGTGTCGTCGTTGTTGACATAAATGTGTTTTGCAGTTAACACTTACAGAGACAGCTTGTGGTAGGGTATGTGGAGGCCAAATGCTAATTTTCACTAGCAGTGTTTCAGTATTAGTAAACATAGTTGCCCAAAGCAAAAACTGCTGTTATTGATAGGCAATATAAACTTAACCTTTCAAACTCTTGGATTACTATAACTCTTAATACCAATTTAGAATCAAAATGACTCAAATTAAACAACCTATGACTTGGTTTTATTATAAAAAGTACAAAACACAAAAAACACAAAATATTTTACAGTCCACATTTGCTGCCATTGGGGACAAGTGTCAGGTTTGAGGGTCATCCTGTCATCGGGCGGATTTGACTGTTAATTGAGTGCCGCTTTGGATTACACACATGGGTGAGTTTGCCATGATGTCGACACAAGTGTGAGTTTAACAATCACATCTATAGTGTGTGATGTCACGTTATTATGGTTACATTTGAAAGCTTTTTGATTAATGTTATGTAAATGAATACAAGATATACATTTGTAGTAGAAACTATACAATTACACTAACAGATTGAGAGAAAGTGGAAAAAATGATAATGAGTTAAATGAGGTTAGAGTACCGATCAATACTGGTATTGTTAATATTACTTTGTGCTCTAATATTATTAGTAAATCAAAAGTGAGTTTAGCAATATATTTTAGAAGCTACTTTAATTGTCAGTCAGATATCTACGATAAAGAAAGAAATTATACTGAAAAATAACATTACAACAGTTGTAAATTGCACTGGATACAATTATAATGCTTTTCATACAAAGACAGTTAGAGTATCTATTATCTGACTTTTTAAATGTGTTAAAAAGGTTTAAACATTCAGTACATGATATTACTTTATAGTGCTTTTTGATCGATAAAGTCTGCACTTTGATACACTGATGGCCAAAAGCATAAAAACGCATGATTTCAAAATCAGAAAATACCTTCAGACAATTCATATTACCTAAATGCGTAATTCTCATCTCCACAAATTTTCATTCTTTAATATTTGATACATTTTTTCAGCAACTAAACCCCACTTGACAACTTCAATCAAATGTAGTAACAAGAAGGGCATCCAGCATGAAAAACATGCCAAAGCACCATTGAACATATGATGAAGGGGGTTCTCACACTGCTGCTCCAGAAGCACATTTCTGGTCTAGTTTACTGTAAAATATTGGTCTATGGGTATTTCATAGTCCAATTCAAAGTAACATAAAATGATACGTTTTCTAATGCATTTGACCACCACTGTAGAAGGAATCTCTAGTGAATGTTTGCATTGTTAAACGTCTGGTTCATGCATTGCCAGTTTCTCATTAGTTTCCAAAGCCACATTTATGTAGGGTTTCACCTGGGCAGGAAAGATCACACGCCTGCATAGAGTCAGTATAGGTTTGTGTGGTTGAGCCTGGCGTAGGTCACTGGAGGGTGTGGTCATGTCATTGGTATTCTACAGAAAAATGAATTAGGAATAAATAAAACAAATTAAAATAAAGGTGCTAATTACTTTGAGATATAGTAATAATACTTACATAATACAGAGTGCGGAAAACATACAGCGGGATGCACATCATTGGAGTGAGGATAAGGAGTGCAGCAATTACTCTATATGAAGAACCCATCTCTTCATATTGTAAAATACGATTATGCTGACCTAGGTTATAAAGAAGTGTAATCTAGGGGAGAGAAAATGGCTTTAGACGTAGAAATATACTTTTAAAAAACAGAGAATGCCAGGGCTGCAGAGACAGTTATGAGAAAGATGTGGCGCAGGTGTGTGAGACATACCCCACAGATGAATGGAGTGATGAACATCCAGCAATATTTTAACACTGGGATAGGTGGATATCCTACCATGTCCTCAATGTTATGAAAGAAGCGATCTGCACCTGAATATGACAATCACCTTTGTCAACGACATTGTATTTGCTGTCAAGCTGACTTTAGCTTACAATTTTGCATGCAACATACCATACACCCAACCAATCACTATGCACTCAAAAATGGCAATGAACAGGAGAGTGAGTCCACTTGCACCATATGCGTCAATAAGACCAAACAAGACAATCCCCCTCTTAAACACAAAGACAAAAAAATAAACAAATATATTATTATTAAATCATGGAAAATTAAGAATGCCAATGTTGTGAGGGCTTGAGTCACAAGGTCTTCTGTAGACACTGCAGAAAGTCCCACAGGTCAAATGTGCTGCGAAATAAAGCTATGGAGGTTTAACTGATGTATGGAGGTTTTTTTTTGTTTGTTTTCTAGCTTTGCTCAGTCTTTTGACACCAAGAAGCGTTTGGATGTGCGTGTCTTTTTCAACAAATTTGTAATAACTTAAGACATTTCTGAATAACTGAATAACTGAAGAGGAGAGGCTTCTTCTAATGTTTCCATATATTGTGACCTGCATGACCTGTTTTTACATTGTGTGAACAGCTTTAAACATTATTGTTACACACTGTTACTTACCCCACAGACTAATGGTAGAGCAAGCAGAAAACAGACCACAGCAATAACCAGCACAAGGATCTCCCTGGCTCCACGTCTCCTGAGATAATGTGGGAAGAGGTCTATGATGGCAGTAGCCAAGCTCTCAACACAAACAAACTAGAAAAAAAAACAAAATTACATTTCTATATAGTGAAGCTAGACAGAAATAAAAGATGTATGAATCAGTGTGTACCTGACTGTCCAAGCCCAGGAAAATTATCATTAAGAAGAATAACACAGCCCACAAGGAAGAGCCAGGAAGCATGGAGAGAGCCTTTGGGTAAGCCATGAAAGCCAAACCAACTCCTTTAAAGAACATAAAAAAAAGTTTTAAATCAAAACCAAAATACATCATATACATTAAATAATTGTACACTACAACTATGTGGGTTTACATTGCAAACTGTAAAATGCAGAGCCACAAATATCCTTTGGCTTTAAACACATAGGTGCCATCTTGTGGACAATGGGAGTATTTAAAATCTGTAGTGTACTCACCACTAGCAGTTACTTCCTCCACTGGCACTTGAAGCTCATAAGCCATGAATCCCAGCACAGAAAAAACAACGAAACCAGCAAAAATGCTAGTGGCACTATTTAGACAACACAGTGCCAAACAGTCTCTGCAAAAGCAAAAAAGAGGTTAAAAAGGTGCAAATATAAATAAATGTTTTAAATGTGGAAACCTGTAGCAGTTGTTGTTATAAGTGTTGTAACTCCCAAGAGCAGTCAGTACTCCCTGGCACACAGCATAGGAGAAGAAAACTTGCGTGCCTGCATCGCTCCAAACCTTCAGGGACCATTACAAGGTTAAACTGTATTATTAAGGACCATTTTATGAGCTGGAATGCAAGCAAGAAAAACAAAAGGCATTTCTAATGGACAATCCATGTGACACCCAGCACTGTGTATTAAACAGTCTGTACCACATGTGCTCTGCTGTATTCAACAAGACATGATTGTAACTGTGAGGGTTTATTTACATGAAGCTTTGTCTGTATGGGTCTGGACAGCATCTGGTTTACATTAAAGGCGCCACTGAGCATTTCTCACAAAAGGGTGGCAGGAGTCTACAGTGATATAGTCCTGTGATAGGGATGACTCCTCTCGCTGCGTTGGATACAACAAGGTCTTTGACATCTGACAAAGAGGAAATTGTTGCATCCAACTATGCAAGCTGTCTAAAAATGACTTCATCTTATGTCAGAGCTTAAACTTACATGCTAAAAGGGAGCCCAGTCCATATGCATTGTACACATTTTTGCTTTGAGGGGCGCATGTTAAAATGGCATCTTTGGTGTTAGTCTGCATCTGGTGTTCTCTGGTGTTAGTAGCATCTGGAGTTACTTAACCCCCCAACCATGTCTATCTATCCTGTTTTAGAACTTTTCTAATGCATTATTCTACAACCACCCAAAACAAAAAAAAATAATGTTCTATCAAAAGGTTAAATTAATAATAATAATAATAAATTCATATATTTTGGCCATCTTCACTGAGAGACACCTTGACATGAATGCAGAGTAAAAACATTCCATATGGGAGGTCATAAGGTTCATGTGATGCCCTATGACCCTTGAGGTACTTAAATGGATACACACAACACATACAAGGTGAAGGAAACGCATTTTAGTTTTACCTTTTTACTATTTGAAAATACTTTATTAGTTAGTGTAGTTATTAATTAGATAGATAGATAGATAGATAGATAGATAGATAGATAGATAGATAGATAGATAGATAGATAGATAGATAGATAATACTTAATAATTAGTAATACTCCCTTATATCCTCATATAACATGTCTGAATGGACTCTGCAATGCAGAAGCATATACTTACAGATGCATCGCTGAGTCTCCTGAAGTCTGGAAGCAAATAATATTTGATTCCTTCTCCAGCTCCAGGAAGTGTAACTCCGCGGATGAAAAGGATGATCAACATCAAATAGGGGAATGTAGCAGTGAAGTATACAACCTGCAACAAGGGAAACGTGATTCCCAATACCAAAAGTGAAGAGTTAGGGTTAGCAAAGTGGATTATGAAATGAATATGTGAAAATCAGAGCTTGATACATAAGTGAAGATTGTAAGTAAGTAAGAAAAAGTGCATTCAATCACAACCAAGAGGATATTTACAATGGAAATAGTAAGAGACAGCACAGTGCAGAAACCTCCTACAGGCATTTATCAGATATTTAATTAAATGTGTTTAATGCATTTGTTTTTAAAATACTGAACATAAGGGATGTATGCCATTGGACATTGTTGAAAAACAATGACAATTTAATAGAAAAGATACTTGCCTTGCCTGTGGATTTCACTCCCTTAAAAATACAGAAGTAGCAGATTATCCATGCAGCAAGAAGACACAACGCCAGATCCCAGAGAATCTTTCCATCACTGTTAGGGTCATTCATTCTCAAAACACGGTTACTAGAAAAAAAACAATAACAATGATGAGAAATGAATAATAAGAATAAGCCCAACTTATGTGAATGGTGTCACTGAGACGTTCAAAATAACACACAAGCGATGTGTAATTTATATTTCATCAGAAGTCTGCATATAAACCCCTTGCCTTGTGTGCATCAACTACATTTTCCCAATATTTTATTTAAAGAAGACAAAAAAAGCCCATTTTTGCTGCAATACCAGAATACTTCAGAAAGAGGTGTGAAACAGGGTGCATGCATTAAAAGACTATAACTTGAACATCATGACAAACCAGATTTATTACCAGATTTATTAGATGATTCTTGGATGAACTTTTCCTTTTGATTTAAAACACTAACTCCCAAAATCTGAAGATGACTAGACTGCACTTGAAAAGCAATAAGAATCTGGAGGTATTCTGAAAAACACCAACATGCATTCTGTCTGGTCCTTCTTTACACATTTACAGTGTCTGTAAAAAAAAAAAGTGTGATTCTCACTTGAAGAATTCAGATTCTGGTGATGTTGGCTCAAGGCTTCTGCAAACATAAAAGCAAATATGAACAACTGTATCTGTAACTGTATATACTGATTTGTGTTTTAGTTTTTTTAATAATTCATTTCTGCAAAGTTATGCTTTAAACCTACAGAGTGTGATTATTCTGAGATTTATGATGTGTACTTTTCACCTCTTAACAATATTTCATCGAACACTTTTGCTAGCCAAAAGCACTTTTGACTAGTTTTAAATAAATGTAAAAGCTTACTAACGTGAAATTGAAATCCTCAAGATAATCTGAAGTGATATTGTGGAAGAAAGACTCGTTTCCTTTAGTGAGGCACGCCTCTGAAAGAATTGAATAGATAATAAACGTTTAAGGACATCTCTTTCATTGACTTTTGTGCAAAAAAAATGCAAGTCTACACAAGTCCACATAAACATGCTTGAAAATCTGGCTTACTAGTATTCCACCAGTTGTCACATGAGGACCATGGCAGCGGATTTTGGAAGGAGTTAAACAGGTAGAAAATACCCCAGGCCAAAACCACAATGTAGTAGATGTTCAAGTAGCTCACAATTACTTGTGATGCAATGCCAACCCCTGTGTAACAAAGAAATCCTACATTAACAGTAGATCAAACTAGGAGTTACCATACTCTCAAGTAATGACAAAAACAACAGTATAAGATGTGTGCATGTCAAGACATCTAATCAGCATGAAATTGTAGAAGAGTGAAAGCCTTGTTTTCACCCTCCGCCATGGGGCAAATCTTCCTCCAGGCCGTGACCCCTCCTTCACTGGTGTACTGTCCAAGAGCGGTCTCCAGAAAGAAGACAGGGATGCCACAGAAAAACAGGAACACGAAGTATGGGATGAAAAACACTCCTGGGACAGGGAATGGCACAGTCAAAAATAATAATTAGAGTCACATGTTTGAAGAAGAGCAGTATGCCTTGCAACAAACTCTCACTTTCTATTTTTAGTTTAAATCATTTGTTTTAATAATGTTTCTTAAGAATTCATTGACACAGACATGTATACTGTAGTGAAGTGGTACATTTTGCATCCGTCTAAATTCTATAGGGTTCTGTACAGCCTGTCCGTGTTTCCCCTTACCTCCTCCATTCTTGAAGCATAGATAAGGAAAACGCCAGACATTCCCCAAGCCGATGATTTCTCCTGCCATGGCAAGAATAAACTCTGTATTGCTGGCCCATTTGCCCCTTGGTTTAATTTCTCTGTCGGGAATTGCTTTATCTTGCTCCGCGTCACTCACAGGGACCCCATCGACCGTCTCTGCGCCCATGGTTGTAATCTTAGAGAAAAGGAAAGAAAACGTTGAATGCATGTAAATTGTAAAGTTTTTTTCCAACGATATGTTTATGCATAAAGCATGAAGTCAAATTTTGAAAACGACAAGTCCAAAATTAACTTACTACAGAAACTGGGAGACCGTTTTTCGTACCCGTGCACTAATCCCTTGACTCTAAAGTCAGTTTAGTGGAAGAGTTCGCGTGTTTTTTGCATAAGGCAGGGGTGTGTCCTGAATGGAGACACCCCACTGTTCATGAAACTTTACCAAATCAGATCAGAATATAACGCTACATCCTTAGACATTTGATTTATATGTGTATTTAACCTCCTGAGACCCGAGCTCTTGTATGATATGCTTTATTAATTACTCTTTATTATTTGGCCTGACTGGGACCTGATGAGTCTAAATACAAAGAATTATCTTTTTACATTATGTAGTTTCTGAGAAAACATTATCTAAATCAAATGTCCTCATATGTGGACATTTTACTCATTTTGATAAAACATTTCAATAATGATTTACAAAAACTATTTATTAAGACCCTGAACAAAGCAACATTTGTCCTGAATGTGAAAACAAAATGAGAAACAACAATTGTGCCTCTTGGAACAATGTGTCTCATGTAAAGAGTTGCTGACAGGAGCAGGAAAAAAAACAAAAAAATAAAATAAAATATTCTAAACATTCTAAACTGTTAAAAATGAATATATATATATATATATATATATATATATATATATATATATATATATATATATATATATATATATATATATATATATATATATATATATATATTTTTTTTTTTTTTTATTTTTTTTTTTTACGTTGTTGCTGTTCTTGTATGCTGTTATTCTTCATCTAATAATTTGCACTGTGGCCTAGACAAGCCAAAAACGTGTTGTCCACATATGAGGACGCCAGGTCTCAGGAGGTTAAGGAGACCATGACATGCTATGATTAATTCACCTTAACAAATAGACGACTTTAAAATACTCTTTAGTCCTGATTTTTAATAGATAATTGCAGGTACTGCGTTTTAAAAAGACCCGTGCCGCTGTTGCTGCTCTTTGTGCCTGACAGACAAAGCTCAGGGTGTTCTGACCGTCCTCAGCGACGTATCGCCGTCTTGCCTCAACCCGGAAATAAAAGTAAACACAAATCAACGGTTGCTAATAATCTGTAACAGCTAACTATATGAAATGGCATTTAAACGGAGTTTACATTTAATAGATGGAGAGGACTTAAGTTGTTAAGAAAACAAGGCGAGATAGACAGTCCTAGTTTCCGGTAAGGCACTTTGGTTCGCTGTACATAAGGATTTTCATGAAATAATTCAATGCAAGCCAAGGCGTAGCATAACGTTGATTCTAATATAGAGCTCGGGATTGTATCGGCACATCTCATAGAATTTTCAGCCTAATGTTACACCAATGGGGATTTTAAGATGTTACTAATGCTTAATTCTTAACGTTCATTCAAAAGTGTTATGACAATAAGGTGTGATGTATTTAGTGACACAGCAGCTTATCGGGTTGCTCCACGATTTTTGATTGATTATTTTCAATTGTTTACATTGCTTTTACTAGCAAATGAATCTCGATGGACGTGGCCCTGAGCTCTATTCTATCCACAGTGCTGGTGCTGATTACATGAATTCTCTTTCTATAGTATGACTGGTATATGTATTATGAATATGAAAACATATATTGACTGTTATTGAGGTTATTGACTGTTTATTTTGTCTCTATATGCTAACGTTTTATTTATTTATTGCAATTTTAGCAATGTTTTCAATTAAATCATCTGAAGAGGAATCCTCAGAGATGGAGGACATGGATACCTCTGAGACCAACTGGTGCTGGTTCTACCTGGCTGAATGTGGAGTATGGCATATGTTTGAGGTAATTTGCGCAACTCACTCACATATGCACGTACACACATACATGCACATGCATACACACAAAATATTTTGCTACACAACAGTATTTTATTTTACTTACATTAAGTTGGTTAATCAATAAAAAAGAAGAGTCAGTCATTTCTTCCTTCATGTTATCTCTAGATTGATCCCAGTGCTGCATGTTCTGTAACAAGTGCTCAAATTGAGCAGTGTTACAATAGAAACCAGCGTGGAGTAATGGAGTTCTATACTGCCAAGTATACCTACAGGCTGGATTTTTCAGGTGAGCAGTTAAGTTGGAAATCTCAGTTTTATCTTGTTGTGAACATTAAAAAGTATTATAATCAGCAGTTATGAGACAAATAAATGTAACCACTGGGAAGCAAAGGCCAATCAAACGCTCTCTCCAATCTGCAACTGGATTTCGGTATATCTGATAATTTTAAACCAATTAAATTCATTCCACTATATATATATATATATATATATATTTTTTTTTTTTAAATTATCTGTTTGTCATAGGTTTATATGTGATAATCTTGCTCTGCCTGTTCCCTGTCACTGGGAACGAATCAACACGGATGAACCTTATCAGGTAATTTTCCAGATGTAAAGTATTGATCTAACCATTCCATGTTTGTTTATGCATTTATTACACACATGTAAAGGTAAAGTTGAAGTGCTTTATCATTCATTTACATGCAATTTGATAAGTCCAAGGGATGGTACTTGCTAATTGTGCACACTGCCATGTTGGGCCAACCTGATGTGCATGTTTTGGGAGTAATTTGTTTACTTATTATTGGCTTCATTTTGATTATTTTGGTCTGACCTTGCCATTTCCAATCAAGCTCATCCAACTTGGTCGAGACACATATGAATTCAAAGAAGTAGCTCGACTTTATGAACGAACTATGGACCATCCGATCAAATCTGTACAAAGAGTCCAAAATCTCGACTTATGGGAGTTTTTCTGCAGGTACTAAACATTACAGAAATCACACACTCACACATGTTGAGCTCTTCAGTTATTATCAAATTTTCACTTAAATTGATGAAATAGATATTTTCAAGTGTCAATCCTTACATGTCTTCACAAGGAAGAAAACACAACTGCGAAAAGTGAAACGTACTCTGGATATTGAAGAGCGAATGCTGTTTCATGGCACAGGACACAGTAATGTACAAGCAATATGTACCTTTAACTTTGACTGGCGACTAACTGGAAGTCATGGAGATGTCTATGGTAAAGGTACGTCTCACCTTGTAGTTGCAATTTGATGCTCACAAGTCTGACTTGTACTTAGCCATGCTTTGTCTTTTAGGAAGCTACTTTGCAAGAGATGCGAAATATTCTAGTAAATTCTGCCACACTACAAACAAACACAATACCACCTTACAGAGACATGGACTCACTCCACCAATATTTGCTAGTGAGCCTCCTTATAAGACAATGTTCCTGGCAAGGGTTCTAGTTGGAGAATTCACTGTTGGACGTCCACTGTACTGCAGACCTCCCTCTAAGGATGCAAGCTTTATCAACTTTTATGACAGCTGTGTGGATGACTTGGCCAATCCAAAGATATTTGTGATATTTGACAGCAATCAAATATATCCAGAATATATTATTGAATTCTACTGACACTTAAACGAGATTCTGTTCATGATGATCCATTTTGGGAAGATTTTGACCATTCAGATGTGGGTCTAAAACAGGGGTCACCAACCTTTTTGCCCTAATGTAGCTGTGGTTACAGTTGTAGCTTACCATCACCAAGTGTGAAGTGAATGGATGATTCAATGTAAAGCACTTTGATTCTTGAAAGCTGCTATATAAATCCAATGCATTCCTTCACAAGTTGGAGGTTACAATTACATTATTCTCATTTTGAGCAAATTATTTAGCTATTAAATTGTAAGTATTTATTTGATATATGACATTTGTGTTTTTCTGTCAATGTATGTATTTGGTGTATGAAAACACAAACTTATCGGGGCATAATTCTCTCAAACTCACAATTTGGACCAGAGGACATATATTTAAAATATTAATTTTGGTTTGGTGACTTTAGCAGCTTGTAACTTTGTGGCCTACCACGGAGCATTGAAAGAGCATTTTTATTTTGTAGGATAAGTTCTTGTGTGCACCTGAGAAAGTTACACAGGATACAAGGTTGGTGACCCCTAGGTAAAAGAGCCGTGTATGCCTTAAGGGAATATTCAACAACTTGAAGAACATCAAGGAGAGTGTGCAATCACTCTGCCAGACAATTGTTTATTTATATTATACATGATACAAAGCTGTCTTTGTGCCCCTGCAGTACTCATGTCATGTTAGCCGTGTTAGTCTGAAGATTTTAATGTGAGCATTTTTAGATTGGCCTTAAAAGTGGCACTAAGAGCTTTCCGCAACTCTGCACTGTGCAGCATGTACCCGCTTCACTCATTAGTGCTGTGGTTGTTTGTGGCTTAGTTATTGAGTATGGAATAATACTTTTGTAATTATTTCAAATTACTTTTAACTGCCCTTTCTGTGAAAGGATTTGTGTATACTGTGTATATGTTGATTTTTTTTTTTTTTTTTTTTTTTCAATTTTGATAAAGACATGAACATTCAACTCAAATATGACTCAAATGTGTGACAAGAACAGAACACCGATAATAGGGAGACCACTTTCCTGTTGTGGGGTTGTTGACTCCTGGAGATGTTATTGGTTTGCCTAGAATTTCCCACAGTATGGCATTATACTTATCTATTATTATACTTATCTATTATTTATGGAGGCATGCAGGTGATTTCAACAAGCACAGGTTAGGTCTGTGGAAAGGCAAGCCTGCTAATAAGAATGTATGTTTTTCAAGGTATTGTTGAGCCATAAACATACCTGTGATTCTTGAGGACAGGTTCTCGTAAAAGCATTTACATTCAGGAGAATTGTATATCTTTGTAGAGTAAGGTGTGAGCGTTACAGAAATGCAAAGGAACAGGTTCTGAATAAAGATATACTTTCTAAAATATAGCACATTTCCCAGTATAATTTGATTATTGACACATGCAAAGGATTTATTTCAATATTACACATTGCTACTTGTAATTGTTATTTACAATTGTGTCCAACTTTATATATATATATATATATATATATATATATATATATATATATATATATATATATATATATATATATATATATATATATATATATATATATATAATTTAATTAATTAGGTTTTTTTTCTATAAACTTAAAGTAAAAGCCAAAAGTAAAATCTGTCAATCTGGGAAAACCATGATGATGATGATGATGTCATGTCTATGGAAACTTCTGATACAAGATACAATTGTGGATGTATTTGAAGGCACACCTGAAACACACTGCTTATTTGTGTAACATCATGGGAAAGTCAGCCAAGATATCAGGAAGAGAATTGTGGACTTGCACAAGCCTGGTTCATCCTTGGGTTTAATTTCCAGATGCCTGAATTTGCCACGTTCATCTCTTCAAACAATTATATGGAAGTATAAAGACCATGGGAATGTAAAGCCATCATACCGCTCAGACGGTTTCTAAGAAAAAAAGCAAAAGACTTTGTGAAGATGCTGCTGAAGCTGGTAAGCGTGTGTCATTATCCACAGTGAAATGAGTACTGTACTGACATGGGCTGAAAGGGCACTCAGCCATTACTCCAAAAGAAACATTTAAAAAGTCAGATTGCAGTTTGCTAATGCAAACAGGGACAAAGACTTTACTTTTTGGAAACATGTCCTGTGGTCAGACAAAACTAAATTTAACCATCCAAAGTATGAAATACAGGGGTGGCAGTATCATCTTGTGGGGTTGTTTTGCTGCAGTAGGTACTGCTGCACTTCACAAAATAAATGGCAACATGAGCAAAAAACACTATGTGAAAAAACTGAAGCAACATCTCAAGACATCAGCCAGGAAAGTCAAGCAAATGGGTCTTCCAAATGGGCAGTGACCTGAGGCATACTGCCACACTGCTTACAAAGTAGCTTAAGGATAACAAAATCAATGTTTTGGAGTGGCCATCACAAACCCTGATCTCAATATATAAAATTTAAATATTAAAAAATACATTTTTGTAAATGAGTAACACACATAGCTAGGTTTTAGAGAGGACATACTTTGTCCTGACTCTTAAGAATCAAAAGGTTTAATGCTTTCATTCGTTGGAAATGAAAGCATGAAAACATGTCTGGATTTGGACTACAATAAAGATTATTGATTTTATTGACAGATAAAATGACTTTCAATGAACAGTTATTGCTTCTCTTATAAAGCTAACATTATTTTATCATGGTATAATAAAGTGGACATAAGTGTAAAAATTACTTTAAAATGGACTATGATATCACATATCAGTGAGTCTCATTTGCCAACAAACTTATTTGTTTACCAACATTTAGATATAAACAATTTTTTCCAGTCTTGGTTAAGCTCAGCCTCCCAAAGGTGTGGTCTCAGATGGTTTGAATAAGAAAAAATGTTGAACAAATTACCCAAACACAGAGTGCAGGTATTACATATACACTATATTAAACATTTAGGCCTATATATAGCTAACAAGTGGAACACATTGGAACACATGGAAACCTCAGACAGACTGTGGACTGTGGCACAGATTTGAAGTAAAATTTACAATTCAGTCAATACTTTGTTCATTCACAGATTTTGAAGACTATTAAATAATCATTCTATCTGTCTCAAAGGACGACCCTGGCAAGTCCCTCCTTAGCCAAGACATTGAAACTATTATCTACCAAATTCAAGTTTTAGAATTTGAAATACTTTTTTCATTTGACTCACATCATTCAAGGATGTGTTTACAGGTACACAAAGTACCTCAGTGCAATACATGACTTAATGTCTTTCTATAAGGACACTTATCTCACCTTTGTCCATAACCATGTTACAAACTGACATAAAAACAGGAAGACAATGAAGATCCCAGAGCAGTTATAATGTAATATATTCTGTTTCCTGAAAAATGTTGTAAAACATTAGGATTATCACTGATATTGTACATGAGTACAATCGTCACTAGAGGCCACTGTTTGCACATTAAATGAAGCCCTAAGTTTGGTTTGGCGGTCAACTCCAAGTATTGATCTAAACGATGGATAATTGTTCCAAGCTGTTTTGAATTTCCATCACAGTAAGTTTCAAGCACTTTTGAGGGAAATTAGGAAAATTTGAGATTTATTTAAAAAGGTCCAGTTTCCTGTACAAAAACACCATATTTCCCAGCTACAATTATCTATAACTTAATACAACTTTACAAAAAAGAAAAAAGAAAATAAGACAGTGGTAACGAAGTTGTGACAATGTGGAGAGAAATTAATTCTCTCAAAACTGGTCAGGTGTAAGACAAAATGCAGTGTCGGTTTGTCACATAAAACAATAGATATCAACAAAATAAATTAATTTATCACAAAAAACTGAACATCTTTGATACACGAGACATAGGTAAAAATGTCTTGCTTGACATCAGAGGTATGGAGACTCTGTACAAGTTTTGGCACAACTGAGAAGGCCAAGTACATTGGTATACAACCCGGTAAAACATATAGCACCTACCCTCATTTCTAACTTTATAACACCTTATACAGTGTTGGTGAGATGAGAAAGGTGAAGCTCATTGGCAAACTTTTTACTGTGCGTTAGGATAAATGCAAATGTCTATGACCTGTGAAAGACAGTGTGTCATTCACTCCGCTTCACTGGCCTCAGCTTATTTCGTACTAGTGAGGCTTTTTTTTACAGACATTGTCCCCCTCAAATGCCGTTAGTCTGCCTGGTCCTCAGTCCCTGTTTGTCCATGATGTTCCAGAGCTTGCGCAGGTTTGACTGAGTGATTACATCATCTGGTTTGAGTTGGAGGGCACGCAGGTAGTTGGCCTCAGCTTCAGCGAGCTTCCCGTTCAGGTGAAGCATGGCACCGAGGTTCATCAGAGCAGCTGGATACTGAGAAAATAGATGAACATAAAGCAAGATATTTATTAACAAGTGTTTCCTTCTAAATAAATAAAATAGAATATGGCAATGCTGCAATCGTAAATAAATTTGATGTTATTTGAGATGAAATAAGATAAAATGTAATGTTCTCTTATCATAGAGTAAGCCCATTACTGAAGTAAAAAGCTTCAACTGTACTGGGATTTACAGATTTGTTGAGTTTTTTTCTGGTGCACCTCTCTCCATTTAACAAGGTTTGTGAATGAGACAATAGGTAGTCCTTGCTGAAATTGAACATGGTCTCCGAATATATCCATTAATGGGTTTGTAGTGCAAGTTATATGTGTGGGGTCATTTCATTTATTTTTATTAAATTTGTTTAATCATCCATGCAATTTAATAATGCATTTCAGCAAAAAAACAAAAAAACAAAAACAGAAAATGTTAGCTATAAATAATAGCTGTAAGACACACAAACGCACGCACACGGACACGCACACACAATTTTTTGGTGACACTTAAGTGTGGATATCCTCAATAGCCATTTCTTTGAAAGAAATAAATTCAATAAATTCACAACAGCAGCCTATTTATAGTAAACACGTTTTCCTGGTTTTGGATAAGCCCAACCCTAAGAGGTGTGGTTTGAGATGAATTGAATGTTACAGTAGCATGAAGAGCATATATAGACTCTATTACTAAAATCATAAGTATAGGCTTATATAGCCAGGGAACACCATGGAACTCATGGACACTTCAGACATACCATGGAGCTGGTACTACTTGGCAGACTGTGGACAGTGGCACAGATTTGAGGTAAAATTTACAGTTTAAACAATGTTTTTTTTTTTTTTTCATTGACAGATTTTAAAGACTATTTAAATAATCATAATATCTGTTTCAAAGGATGATCCTGACAATCCCCTACTTAGCCAAGATATTGAAAACTATTATTTACAATATTTTTCATTTGTCTCACATCATTCAAGGATTGATTTTACAGGTACTTTTTTTTTTTTTTTTTAAACAAAGTACAGTACTTGACTTAAATGTCTTTCTGTAAGGACACTTTTCTCTGTCTATAGCTATGTTACAAACTGACATAAAAACAGGAAGACAAAGACGAATCCAGCGCAGTTATAATGTAGAAAAAAGGTACACACACATCTAATAGGTTTCCATTTTCTCCAAAATGAAAGTGAAACTAATGAACCTGTTTTATAGCTGCTCCTGCTTCTCTGCAGCTCCTGTGTTCTGGGAAATGATTGATGCCTCTTGCCCATACCAAGTAGGACCAAAATATCAACTATTATTGTACTGTAGCCTACAAAAGGAATTTACATTAAACTTTTCTTTTTTTCTTTATTTAGTTAATTCCTTTAAAGACATTCGCTGCTGAGTATCTAACTGTGGCAAATTATGTAAAGAGAGATGGTTTGCTGGACAAACACATTGTTTCAATTTTTAGGATCCAAAATCAGGATTTGTGGGAATTTTTCTGCAGGTATAGCACTATTATAAAATACAGCTTGTTAAAATGTGCCACTTATTTTATGAAGATTCTGTTTTTGGTACAGAAAGAAAAAGCAGTTGATGAGGATTCACAGTGTCAAAGAAATTGAGGAGAGGCGACTCTTTCATGGGACCAAGAAGAGCAATGTTGACTCCATTTGCAAGTACAACTTTGACATAAGTCTAGCCGGACACCATGGGCATCTATTTGGAAAAGGTAGTGACTGGTAAAATAATGCTAACGCTATGATGTATGATAAACAGGATTTTCTTTTTCTTTTTCAGGAATCTACTTTGCAAAACATGCAACATATGCTGACAAATACAGTCCCAGCAGCACAGAAGCATTGCCTCTGTATGGGAAGAAAACAGCAAGTGTACAGGATCAACCAACCAAGGTGATATTTTTGGCACGGGTGCTGGTTGGAAAATCCTCTCAGGGACAGAAACTCTTAACCAAACCTGATCAAGATGCTCAGAAGCGCTCTCACGACAGCTGTGTGGATGATACAAACTCTCCCAGAATATATGTGATTTTTGACTCTAATCAAATATATCCGGAGTATTTAATTCAATATAGATGACACGTGCTGGTGCTGATGAAGCACTATTCACTCTAAAATACATATTTTTTAAATAATGTTTTAATTGTTACATAACAATATATCCTAGATTTTATAATAAATAATATTTTCTTTTGGATAACATACAAGTTATATGTAGGCTCACTGTATTATGATGACAGAAACAAATGAAGCAAGCTATTAACACCCAAAGTCTCCCTAACATCTGTGCCTCATCTCACTGTATTTCTTATACTGAGCTTCACAACTAATGTTCTCACATTTTTCTAACATGGAAATGCTTGTTCTTCTACAAGTTAACGAGCCTCTACATGTCAAAACAGAAAGAAAAGTTTGCGCTTTGTCAAGGCTTGGTTGGCTCACAGTTGTTTAGGTCTGAATGAGGACAAAACTGAGGTCATTGTGTTTGGTAAAACTGACCCTCTCATTGACTTGGGCCCAATCAAACAGCACGTAAAATTGTCAATAGTGATGCCAGGGTTGGTGATAGACCGAGACTTTGAATTTGACAAACAAGTAAACGCGGTTGTCAAATCTGGCTTTTAACATTTGTGACTTTAACCAAAGTTAATCAATTTTTATCTTTTAAATCATTTGAACAAATCATGCACACTTTTATCTCATCTCAGACTACTGTAATGAAGTTTTTCTGGCATGCACTCCTGCTTACAGTTTATCCAAAATTCTGCTGCACATCTTCTAACAGAAAACAAAAAACATGAGCATATTACCCTGATTTTAGCGCATTTGAACTGGCTTCATTTTAGAGTTGTTTTAAAGATTGATTCGTTTGTTTTTGAAGCCCTGAATGGACCAGCCCCACAATCCATCTCGGACCTCATCCAAATTTACACCCCCGTAAAACCAGAGCCCTCTCTGTGGCCGGCGACAATCTCCGGACACTACGCTCCTCAGACGTCTGAATAGCCCCCACAATGGAGTGTTTTAAGTCTTGTCTTAAGACCCACTTTTATGCCTGGGTTTGGATTTGATTTGGATTTGTTGCACAGTATAAATGTAAATCTACAAGGCAATACTAAGTCAAGTTTGGAAGCAAGCTCTTGTTTATTTCTATTTTTCTATTGACCTGAGCACCTTTTCCACCCAAATCACGTGCCTCCAAGTAGTGATTCACAAAATTATTTGCCATGGGTTTTACACCAGAATGAGAAGAATGACACAAAAGTACACTGATATGGAACTCCAAATAAAATATGACAAATAAGACAAAATAATTCATGCTCAACATATTCCATAACCAGTATACATCAACACTACAGGCAACTGTGTAAAGTGTCTTGCCAAAGTGACAACAAGAGTATGCACTGGCCCAAAACTGGGTTAACTGTCAGCCTTTGGATTGGAAGGCCAACAACGAAGCCACTGCAACCCAGTGATTTGTGGGCATTTAGATAAATGAGGGTCAATGCAAATGTATATAATACACATTGTATAGGCCGTATCAAACAAGGAAGAAGTGAATTAATTCTAAATACAGGAAGGCTGTCTGAACATATATATATGCCATTAACATGCCACTCCATGCCATGTGAAAGCTCAAAACCTCTAGAATTCACGCACTGATCCGCAGAGGTTGCACTAGCAGAGAGATCCCTTTTAGGTTTCAACCAACAGAATGTCATTGAAATGGCCATCCCAAATGAGAGATTCATGTGAGGCTCTTTAAAAATAAATCAGCATTAAAGTTCTTATTACTAAATGCTATATTTTATTTGAACATATCTCGCAACTGGGACACAGTTAGGATACATTTAACATCATTAAGATGTTTTAAATAATGTACTCGATGTGAAAAAAGTAATTTAATCATAATATTTTAGGATCAGGAAATCTTACCAATAAACACCAAACTAGTAGCCTGACAGCAGCAGTTATGGAGAGAGGGGCGAAAGTTTTTCAATAGAAAGTGAAGTGGAGCCAGACTCATTGGAGCCAAAAGTTTGCTGCTCGCGTCTTATTTGGAACGTGGCGGCTAGCAGGTTAGCTACGCCCATTTATATATACAGTCTATGGTATTAACACTACAGAACTGTTTAAGTAACACCAGCTATACGTCTGATAGTTTATCATGACAAAACCCAAAAGGAAGCACTACCTAGGTCTCGTTTGGGATTACTTTGCCAGTTACCCCTCCCACTTGGGTTCACACACTCTTTCATGATGGATTGATGCTATCTCACAGAGACACAACAAAACCCTTTACACTTTGTGCATACAAAAAATTATGTAAAAATATGAAAATGTCGACTTTTTTCTCATGGGAATTTTATGTCCATTTTAGCATAGTAATAATGTCACACATTCTCCAAGATAAAGCAGTGCAGCACTGATATGCATGTGTCCATAATCAGTACTCACAAGTTCAGCTACTTACATCTGGTCTGAGGCCAGCGGCGTGCTCATACTGCCGCTCTGCTGCTTCATTCAGGTTGGCCTGCCTAAAAAGTAAAGAAAAATCAACCTTGTAAAACTTAACCTTCTTGTTGGTCATGACTCATGCCTAAAGAGTATGGTATAAAATGTCAACACCTACAGAGTGATAATGTATACTGGGAAAGGCAACAAAACAAAAGAAAATATAACCAGGTATGGCGTAGAAGTGGATTATAATGTGTGATTCATGTGTATGTGTGTGTGTGTGTGTGTGTGTTGTTCTCGTCCCACAGTAAAGCATCTGCCTCCTAATGTGCAGTAATATGCAGACAGGAATATCCCAAAAGTCCCACAGCTGAACTCGTAATATTTATATGATCGGTTGTATCCAAAAGCTAGAAAAAAATAGTTAAAATGTTTTTTTTCCAGATGAGCCTGAGCAAATTCAAGCATACTGTAAAAAACACAGGTAATGTTCTGGCCCCTTTTCAAACACAACGTAAGAGTCATCATTTTAAGAGTGTCATTCCGTAGTTTTTGTATTTAGATTGGTCAAGTAAAGGCCACTTAAACACAGTAGGAACATTTTACTACAGAGATACAGAGAGAGAGGTACCATTTTTAAACCTTAATATGCCCTCAATGATTTCAAGATGTGTTTTTTATGTGGTCAAAATGCTCTCCTGAGACAAGTGTAAGGGGTCCAGGATATTTGGCCTTTAAAATCTTAACCTTTTTGAATCCAGCTTGTGACAGTTAATAAAGCAGTCTAATCCGACATAGATTTATGTAATCTAACAATAACCACTCAGTCTTCAATACACATGGATAATTTGTCATTTTCAAATACAGCCTTTGCCAAAATCTGAACACAATGGACTTATATTGATAGACCTTAAAGAGCAGTGATGACTTTCCCAGATATAAAGCTCAAAATGGGATTAAGGCACTTTGCTAGTTTGCTGGGCGCAGAGGACATATGCAGTCCTTTTTGACTCATGTGCTTGGCAAATGTATGAAGACAATTCTCAGATGACTGGTTTCCAAGTTACTATAAGTGACTCACTGCAGTGCTTTTTAAAATGTATGGAAACTTTGTTCAGTTTTTTGGGGGGAGGTGTTATGAAATTTATATAGATGTAGCATGTTATAGAAACCTGAGCATGTGGGCAGCGCTGAAGACCACATCAAACTCTGAGTTGTCCAGTTGTGCAGCTCTTTCTGCCATCTCTGCTGCTTCGGTGAGACGAGACTGCTCCAACAAGAACTGACCTGATGAAAACAAGAGAGGAACAACAGAAAAGAAACATAAAATAAATGGAACGTCTATATATGCTGTAGGGTTGTCAAAAGTATCAAAACTCTGATACTAATAGATACTAAAACTAGTATCGAAAGTACAAAAAAAAAAAAAAAAGTCACATTCACAGGACAGAAATAGCTTTAGAATAATCTTGAGCTGTATCGGAACAAGTTGACCACATAGACTAGTATACGCACATGTGCCACTATGGAACGTACTTGGGTGATTAAGGAATTACACAGATACAAGGGTAATATAAAGGGTAATATAAAATAAATTACTAGGCTATAATGTTGAAAATGGCATTCTACTGTCTAAATAAAGAATGTTTTTTAAAATATTATTATTATCATCAGAAACGTCACTGAGTATTGAGTCTATTCCTTAACACTGGATTCAAGTTTAAAATTTTTGTATCGCGACAACACAACTATGATGCATTAACACTGGTTTCTCGCAGTCAGCCTCTAATAAGCCAATAATAAATAATATAACAAACACTACAATGATGAAACAAGCATTATATTGATTGTTAAGTACCGGTATGTGTTTTCTTTTCAAATGATTAGACTGCTATTAAGAATGTAATATTTATTGTAACATTCAAATGCTGATTAATGTTAATATCATGATTCTATTCTCATTGGAAGAGAATTTGGTAAATGGTTAATTTTATAAGTTACTCATCCTCAGCACAATGGAGAAAAAAATGGAAAAGAATAACTATACTTGGCAGTTGACAGAAAGAGGCCTAGCAAGAATATGAATAAAGGAATAGAATGAACAGAATGTGCAATGAAAAATGCAATTAACATTCACAAAAACTGTATCACTAGACTCAGGAAGAATTATATTAACCACCAGGGTCATAGCAACATTTTAGAGGAACAAGTTCAAGTCAAAAAGAGTATTGTATTGAGACATCCCCAAAATCTACAAAAGAGACTACAAACAATAACGGGAAAGTAGACCGCTGTGATTAATTAAACTTCCTTGTGCACATATTATCAGCAGAGTCGCAGATATGGTTCAGCAATAAGCAAAGATATTGACTTCACTTGTTTCACTCTTGGAGTATATCCAGAATAACCATGATAAAGCTCGCAAGGAGCCCAGATAAACAGCACCTGCCCCAAAGCCATGTAGATAACATGCTTCATATAAATAGTGGACAGGACACAGATGGAGAGAGGGAAGAAGCTGCATCCAAAGACAGCAATTCAGTGATACCAAAAGGAGCATGTACAGTTTGATAAGGAGTCAGGAGTGGGTTCACAATTACAATTAAGTCAGGAATGGATGGATTTCATGTACTACAAATATCCTACAGATAGTAGCATGATGTCTGTGTATACAGACTGATATGAAATGCAGTGATAGCAGTCACATCAGGACAATGCTATCATGTTTTCAGTCATACAGTATTTACTTTCACCTCTGCGGTTAAACATTGCTCATGTTTTAGGGTTATTTCCCCAAATTCTTCTAATCCTGTTTCACAAGCTGTGTACAAAAAAAGCTTTACATTTTATATAACAAGCTGCCACATATTTTTATGACTTCTGGCCTCAGGTTGACACTTTAATTCCCTTTTAAACACCATTACAATATTATTGCTGTAAGACCAATTACTGCATAGCTCTATCCCTACTGTAAAGCCGATGACGGCTGTGTGGCACAGCTTTGAATCCTTAAGCAGTACAACAGGAAAATAAATGATTTTGCAACTATTGACCTGTTTTAGACAACGCAAACCCAATTTAATGTTTAAAACAGGATTTTCCGAGGAAATCCAATGATCTCATCTTACCATAGTGCATATAGCAGTTTCCTTTAGTTGGATCAAGTTGAATAGCTCTCAGGTAGTACTTCTCTGCTTCTGCCTTCTGTCCCTGAAAGAAATAAAACATTTAAGGAATGTGTTAAAACACAAAAGACTTACACATTTCCATTGGCCTGTAATAAATGTGAGTTGTTAAAAAAATTGTCTTTAAACATTTCCCTTAACCATACAACTAAAATATGTTATTTATACGTTTTTACTATGGTTAAATTATTACCCGGGTGGAGAATTCCTGTTGATGTTTTCACATTTTATCTCTTCGCTTAAGCTTTTTAGACTGAAGTTCATTTCAACTGACTGAAGTTTTTATTCTTTGGAGGTGCATAATGGTCTTTCTTTTTGCTGCCATTAGTGTGCAGATTTTGTTAAGGTCAACAGGGGAGCAAGACTTTAGTTTGACCCTGCCTGTATTATCAGTTAAGTCCAGTTGCATGGCCAAAATATAGCAGAGTGGGTGATTCAATAAGGAAGCAATGTAATTTCATTATAGGCTTGTCCACTGGCCCATTGTCCATGGTCCATCTAATCTCCTGTTCTCTAAGACCTAGGAGAACTGAGGGCCCACAACTGCGAGAAGTACAGTACAGAGCCCGAGGCAGTGCAGCAGATGTCCACTCACAGTGTGGAACTCAAATCCAAACTTCAGACTTCATTAAATGCACAGGGGATTTGCAAAGGCACTTCAGGCTGTACTCAGCACCCAGAACTAAGGAAGAAAAGGTCAAATGGCAAGAAAGAGTAGGCCATCCCTAAAGTGAACTCAGACACATGAAATATAGTTATTGTTTTTTCTGACAAACATAAAGACTGCAATTTGATTTGCAATATATGTTTTCATTTCTCATGTACACTTCTTGTAAGTTGCAATGAATGCCTCTAAATAAATTAATTAAAACTTTCTAAAACAATTACCAGTATGTCTTTTTCTGCTATACAGAAAATGTAATTGGGTTGAGAGAGTGAACCCATTTCACAATTTTTACAAATAAAACAGTGGAAATAAATGCACTATAAAGCTCCACCATTACTTTTTATTTAATCAGTCTGGACCAGGTTAAACCCTTTTCATACAAAACTCCGCCTACTTTCTTAATTTGTGGTCAGAACACTTACTGTGATGGATAGGAGTTTTCCATAAGTGAGGTGGGCTGGGATATGGTCTGGTTTGGCTCGGAGGGACTCTCTGTACCAGTGACCTGCTTCCTCGAGTCTGTTCAGCCTCATGTATGCTTCTCCTGCAATATGATACAACACTGTTAACCTAGGATTGATATTATTCCAATAAAACCAGAGTGTGTCATGTGCAATTACCATACATAGAATGGTAAAAATTAAAGGTATGCTTATATTAATTCATCAGTTTTTATAATTTCATATACTTCATAAATTGTAAATCTTTAACTTGAAAAAGCAACACAAAATGCAATCCACTTTTCTAAAATAGTTCAGGGTGAGTCAGCTTTAAAATTCACCTACCCATCATATTGAAAAGGCTGTGTGGTGCAAACTGTCTGGGCATTTTCTGCACTGCCTCTTTGTAAACAGAGAGAGCCTCCTGAGAACAAAACATTTTTCATCACAAATGTGCACAACTTAAGATGAAGAAAATCACAGTGAATGCTTTTGGAAAAAGGACACATTGATTTATGACCTCTTGCTGTCCCTGTTCGTGCAGTAGTTTGCCCAGGTTATACAGGCAGCTGGTGACAGAGCTCTTGTGAGCATGAGGGTCCTTCAAGTTTTCATCAGGGATTTCGGCACAAGTAAGAAAGGTGAGTTTGGCTTCCTCCTGGTTTCCCTGGTTCATCAGAATGATTCCTGTGTTCAGGTAGGCAGCTGCGAACGACACACATTTGATGCAGGTTATCATTGTCTTGGTAAAAATGGCCATGTATTCTACCTGAAGTCAAAAAGTTATAATATTTTCTTTACTTACATGCTAGTGTAGGTCGACTTGCTATGGCCAGTTTGTAATAATGTAGTGCTTCATTGAAACGCTCATTTTCCTGCAGTAGCAAACCCCTAAAAAAATTACAAATATATATTTTAAGAATGGTGGTAAATGATTTGCTTAGTAAGTTATTAAGTAAATCAAATAATTGATATATTAAAAGGTTATGTTAATCAAAGACATGAGAGATCCTTTGTCATTTTGCATCATTCATTGAATTGTTTTTTTTAATTTAAATACTTTTATGCATTGCTTTTCCATTTACTCCACTTGCATACAAAATGTATATTTCCAGTGCCTTCTTTGCTCTGTTTAATTTAGTTTTACAACAACCCTAGGGGATGTATGTGAGTCAGAGCTGTTCTTTCAGACATGATGAGGATGAATATTTAGCACTCACAGGTTGTACAGCATGTCCGCCATGTTGCCTCTGTAGTGTAGAGCATTTCTATATGCTCTCTCCGCCTCCACAATCTTGCCCTGGTTCTTCAGTACATTTCCCAAGTTTCCCCAGGCTATAAAAGACAGTCAATAAAATATTAAGCATGGGACTTCCAAAGTTGCACAAACTGTATTTTTTTCCCACAATAGCAAACTGCAAAAAGGTGGTATAGGGTACACAGATAAACACCAAGTTTCAAATGTATTTGCTTTAGCTGCCTGGATATGCTTGCATTGTATCAAAGCACATCCAAATGTTGTGTTAATTTAAAAATATTATTACAATATATACGGTACATCAAATATTTCATATATTTTCCTTCCTCAAAATATCTGTTAGTGGTTTACTTGACCACATTCACTGATGTTCTTAATACGCAAAAGAAAATAACAATTTGTTGCGGTTCAAAAACAAATACTGGCATTAGTAATCAAATATGCAAAAGATAAAAAATGTGGGACCCAGAAATCACATGAATTGTGATATTAGGTTTGTTTTTCTTTTCGCACCGATCATTATTATTTAAGACATATTTGTAATTGCAAAGAGAATAAGATTTGAGTGAATTCTTTTATTTAACTATGTCTATATTTTCTCTTTTTACCTTTTGCAGGATTAACACTGATCCCAGACCTGTAGAGACTCTCCTCACTGCTCCAGTCCCTGTTTCTCTGCACAGTTCTCAGTCCATTCAGTAGCACTAGTGTTGAGCACAGGCAAATAATCAAGACCTTGCTGCCTTTAGTCCTCAATTTGATGTATAAGGTTCTTGCTCCTGCTGCAACGAGTAAGCAAAATCCTATACTGGGAATGTATAGTACCCTCTCTGCTATGACAAATCCCACATAGAAGAAGAGGTTGGTGGCTGGAAGGAATGATAAAGAAATTATGGCTATTGAAAAGATAACAATAGTCTCAGTGCTGGGCAGAGATGTCCTTCTTGGGCAATGGTGTAGCCCAGTTGATCCATTCATGATTACATTTGGAGGCCCCTCTGCTGAGTTAATGTTATGGTTTGTGTCGGGAGCATGATAACCATTTGACTTCCCATTCACGACGTGCGCTTTTCCATTGCTCTCTTTAATGTTGTATTTTGGCCCACGGAGCCCAAACAAAGCAAGAACAAACAATCCGCTATAGAAGGCACCAGTGTGAAGGTTCCTCCAATCAGCTAAGGACTTGATCAAGGGCACAGCATCCATCGACCAATCAAAACTGAGCTTTCCCGGGCAGAGCAGGAGCCAGGCATTTGCTGCAGGTAGGTAGAAGAAAGTGAGGGTCCGAGTGAGGAGGTGCGGCGAGTCTGCTGCAGGGTTGTCAGAGTTGGAGAAGTTTGGAGGTTTGTTTCCCATCCAGTAAAGGCGCGCCGACAGCAACAGTATTCCCCACAACACCAAAGCACCAAAACTCAGTAATTCAGCAGTATTTCTCTTCTGAAACAGAATAAAGCAAAATATGAGAAGAGAACATGATTTATGCATTTTGTCGTTTAAAAGTTGCACAGTAAAAATACACTGCACTATCAGATTAACGTTTTTTTTAATTAAATATCTTCTTAAAATCCCCAATTATATAAACACTGACACGTTTTAATAGCATTGCAGTCAAAAACAAGTAAACCTCTGACCGAGCAGAAGTAACAGGGTTCAAGTGAGTGTGACTGCTAATCAGCTTGTGCTTCATTGTTTTGGCAGGTGTTTACGTTTCATAAGAGCCTTATTTCTGTAGCATGATCACCAATAGACTTCAGTCACGCAATACCTTTCCTAAACGCTCACACGCCCAAGTTTGAAGCCACAGTCTCATACAAAGACATAAATTATACATCGTGTCCATTATAGGCCATCATTATAGCCCATCATAAAATTACGCTGTGTAAATGGACATATTGATGCAACTATGGAACCAACTATATAGACTTTTGCTATCAAGTCATTATACTATGGGCTTATCCGCGTGAAGTACAAACATTATAAAGGTTATGCAATTATAACCTGTTTCTTCCTTTCAGGCATTAGCTGAACTTTATGTGAACTTGTCGAGGGAGATGTCTGTTTACTTTGAGTCCCTTTGAGCTTGTTGGTTTGTATTCAGAGGTTTCACTTGTAACTGAATACTTCAAATGATGCACCATCCACAGCAGATACTATTAATCCTTTAACTATTTCATTATAGAAGCAATAATGCACAAAAAACAAGATTAAGTATCAACTTAACCTATAACCCGGTGGCTCCCAAAACCACAAAATAAAAGAGTAATTGTTTGAGTAAAGATCTTGGAGAACCAACAGCACAAACTATTCCTCTGCATATAATTCATGTGGCCCTTTAGATTTATTTCTGGTTTCTATCAGAGAAAGCAGTTCACACGAAAATGCAAGAGACTCTTTTTTTTTCTGAAAGAACTGTTGTGTGAACTGTATGTATTGATGGAAGTGTTTTTTTCTCAAGGAAGGAAACTGTCAGAGAAATCCAATTCTGCTTGGTGCCACAACATTGGCCAACTCCACAAAGTCATTATGCCATTTAGGTGAATGAGCTTCATGTCAGTTTCTTTCTGCCTAGTGAATGTCAAAATCGTTTCCTAATTGCTTTCCCAATCAATCATGTACAAATAATGGCAAGGCAATCTTCTAGATGGAAAGGAAAACATCCTCTTTATTAGATGAGTTTTTAGGAGCCTATGATGCCATCTTTATAAAGGCCATTTTGTGGAAATAATTCAGTGCATTAACCCTATGTTGTTTAGTGTATAATACCAAAAGAATATATTCCAAATACCCATGTCTAATAGAAATGAGGCAGTGTGAATATACAGATCATCCATTAATATTGATGCAATGGACAAGACATGTAGTATATTAAAGATTATTATATTTTTTGCATGGTTTTATTTTTGCCACTTTCTATTAATTTAATTTCTGAGAAATTTCATTATAGTATATGGTGCTATAACTCTTTGGAAAGATAAGAAGCATACTACTTACTATACAAACAATTTTCCTTTACAGTTAGTTGTACATATTATGCATTTCAGAGACCTTTCAACAGAGTAATTAATTATTGAGCCGTTCATGATTATTCGCAGGACTATGTGGTCAGCTTTAGCATGCAATGGTTAAAACATTTCAAAAGGAATGAAACTTAAAGCAATCTTTTCAGCAAGTTGAATATATCACCATATTTACTGCACATGATAATATATTTGGAGCGTTTTCCTACCATAATGAAGGGGACATTAAACCCAAGTGTATTGTAACCACTAGCCACTCGTCTATAGAATGTCATAGCCTTGGAACAGCGTTCAAAGTATATCTGATAAATTACCAGTGACATGCAAAGTAGTGATGAAAACTAAATTGAAGCCCACATCGAGATCTTTTCCCAACTCTCTTATGTGTTTTGGACGGTGCTGATTTAGGGCAATTTAGCCTAGACATCAGACTGCAGATGGAATTGAAAGGCCGACTTTGGCAGAATGACCCAATTACAGCACACTTCTCCTGGTAAAAGGCCTGCTGCTGGCACCAACACCTGTAATGAGATGGGCTATAAGTTATGGGAGTAGATGATACATGTTGTAACTCTAGCGTTAATTTAACATTTACAGAGCTCCTTCTAATATTGCCTTAAATGTCCAAAATATATGAAAAAGAGGGGGCACTGTTTGCCAATAAAGAGACAACATGCATGTAATTTAGATTAATTGTAAAAGTTATCTTTAACTAAATTCACTTTTGCTAGGACATAACTGTATTAGAGGAAAGTACTAGCACCACTGAGTGCTAAAATAAATTAAGTGGATTACATTTACTTTTTCAGGGATTAAAGTCTAAGTCTATTAACATTTTTCAGAATGGTAGGGGGGCAACAATAGTGGTTTGATTGCTATATACAGAATATAAAATAGAAACTACATAATGTATTACTAATCAGTTGTTATAGAGGTAAAAAATACAGTGATGCTGGTAAGACACAAGCAGCACAACTAGCCACTCTAATATTTAGAGTCCCGATGATTTACTTGGTGCTAAATACAAACTTTTTTTTTTCAGGTTTCTTTGATTCAGCCTTAGTTTACCCTTGTTTTAGGACAGGATTTCAGATCTATGTTTAACCTATTTGTATTATTATATAATCCTTATTTATTAGAATTAGAATATGGAGTACAGGACTGCAGGATATATTATATCATATCATCAAGGATAAACTGCATATGGCCCTTATTTTTATGTGTGCTTGAAGTTGTGCCAAATAAGATTCACATAAGAATTTCAGAATGTTAATGTGTCCCTCTCTATGCTACACCTGTCAGTTTAAAAGAGACATTATGTCTTCATTATGATGACACATTGTAGTAATTTTGCTTTTGGCATTCTCAACTGTGCTATTGCCACACCTTCCTTTATCTTCATCTGTTCCTCTGCAGCGCTGTCTTGTATCATAGGAAGCCTCATCTGAGTCTGATTACACAGTTAATAGGATGAGAAATGGAGTGTGTCTCAAGCACAGTGAGAAATACAGTCCTGGTCCAAACACACGTGGCCCTCCCTCCTGACTGCACAACGGGTCATTTGCATCACCATATTGCTTGTGGGAAGTGGGGTGGAGGCGGTTAGAAATAATTTTAAAGGCAAATTAGACATAATGGTGTAAAATCATTGCCTTTAAAGTATTTTAATAAGTAAATGTAAAAGTAGTACTCGAATAAACATGCTAGATATTGGGTGAATCCTTTGTGCAGAAGATCATAATGGTGTGTGGTCAAAATACATAATGGTTTGTTTGCTGTGCATTAGACTGGTGGCCATAGCACACATCAGGAGGTCACACCAGTAAAGATTTGTGAAAATAAAGTTACTTCACTGGTGCCATTAAATGGTGTTTCACCGAACATGTTGCAAATGAAGCGATTTGGATGCTTGTGTAACACGTTAGTCCAAGTGAGAAGGGCAAACAAGAGATAAAGGAAAGGAAGTGAGAGCATAGTTTCCCCTTGCTGTTCGTTTACTCTCCATTTGCATTGTGTTCCTATGCCTAATACAACGTCTGCTTTCTAATCAAGGGAAACCATTGCCCTGTAGCTTTAGCCTGGTATATATAACGAGCTGATAACCGTGACCAGGGCAGCAGTAGAGGGCACTCCCATGGTGATAAATGATCCAGATGTGCTGCAGCTGTGAACAGCTTGGGGACTGGCACTAGACCTGCTGCTTGTATTGGGACTCCCCAACAGACTGTTGTGTCTGGACATGGGGTGAGAGCGGCTAGGGATATCGCTCTATGATAGATGATTTTTCACCACTCTTCCAAGTATTCAGGGTGATGAAATCTTTTAGGCCGTAATGCAACAAAGTGGAACGATGGCATGGATTATAAAGCTCTATGCCTTTCAGATTGTGGTTTCTGATTTCAGATGGAAAACATTAACATCTAAATATCTATTACTTCAAAGCAAAAACAATGATTTAACTGCTGAGATGCACAACTGCATAAATAATATTAATATTAACCAAACACTTATCTACCAGCTTCATGTTTTATTTCATGATTATGAAATGTCCATGTCCAGTGATTTACCTAAATTTGCCCTCAGTAATTACTATTTATTAACAATGTGTTTTTATATTCTGTGGAGTGTTCAAATATGGACCTCTCACGTTTATGCCAAGCCCTGTAATTACACTTTTGGGTTGTTGTTTTGCCAGACCTGACCACAAAGGAAGATGCCCTTCAGTAATGGCGAAAGCATCCAACTGAAGGATGTTAATAGGAAGTGCAGATGTTTACAGACGGCTCCATGTGACGGCAGAGCTATAAACAGCTCTGTGTGCTCAGAGTCGTCCTTGTACATAAACCCAAGGGGACTTTTTATTATGCTCATCATGCATTTAACAAGTCAAATTACAGCACTAAAGACTTTATAGGAAAATGTGTCAAATTCTTGTGTTTACATGCACACCAAGAATATGATCATTGTGTGATTTCTGTAGTTATAAAATTGCTGAAAATAGTGAGTAAACTAATTTCTTTCTGAAGAAATCTTTTTTTTTAAATTTGTTTTATTTTTGATGATCAGATTTATATTGTGCATGTAAACACACATGAAAAATCTAATGTTATTCCTGAGTTGTCTGATGATTCTAGTTATATGTTTTACTGACTATTTAAATCTACCCATTGTCATAATGTCTATAATTGCATGAAACAGAGTGTGACTTGTCTTTGCAAACTATCAACAAGTTCCATTGTGTAATAAATTTGGGCATTGTTTCTTGGCAGTTATGAGCTGCACTAATTAAATGCCATTGCTGTATTGTTCCAGGGCATTTAACTCATGCGCGCTCGCTCAAAATTATCTTTACCTGTTCGACTTCATTTTCTATTTATATGCCCACACCCATGGTCTACGTTTGCTTACATCAACATGCAAGTATTTACTGCAGCAAACAGGAGAATGTGATGGTGCTGCAGTGAGGAAAGGTTTATGTTTTTCTGTTTACTGACTGACAAATTAAGACCAGTCTCTAGTCATGATTTGTGGAGTTTACACTTGAAGCTGCGTTCCAAATTAGATTGCTAATGAAAAGCAAACAGTATGTGACACGTGCAATTTCCAATGCACAACACGTAATAAACCACCCAGAAGCATCTAACAGCCTGAAACATTTAACAGCCGATGTTGTTCTACCTCTGAGGAAAGGAAGAGGAAACAACTCCACATGAGACTTCATTGAGTAAAGCCAAAAAAACTGGACAATGCAGTTGAGAGTGTAATTATAACTTCAATATAATTAAAGCTTATGAAAAAAGACAGAAAAAATGCACTGATGAAAGAAGCTAGTTGTGTGTTAAAGTAGTAATAAGTAGCAGAAATACATGTGCAGTACAGAAGCTCTGAAACTTTTCACACCAAGTACTCCCAATGGAAAGATTTGGCTTGCTGACTAAATCTAAACCAAACTGATCACTGAGCTAGTTCATAATATTTTTTTTAATTACCCAAAGAAAGGCAAAAATGTGGATAAAATGTACTCTAAATAATGAAGTAAACACAGGAACTGAAGTCCGTGTATCAAAAGAAGCTTGGGAACCACTGACCTAGTAGTAAATACTATTAGTTACTTCCTATAGTCAATTTTATGTCATTCTGTTATACACATATGAATCATACCTTTCCAAGCAGGCATTGAAGTACTTGTCGACAGCGCAGCCGTTGGAATACAAACAGGTCATAGATGGCGGACACAGCCAGCACCGTAACACCCTGCTCTTTCCATAACATACTGCCCGCCGCACACCAGAGACTCCCCAGGAGCCAGCCCCAACAGTGGGTCACCGAACTCCTGCCATGGCCCCTGTGTGGTCCCTCACGGAGTCTGCAGTGCTTCATGTAACAGAGGAGAGACAGCAAGAAAAACAAGGCAGCACCCACGTCTGCCCTCCCCACCACACCTGCTACTGCTTCAGTGTGAATGGGGTGAGAGGCGAACAGGAGTCCAGCCAAAAGACACCAGGAACCAAGAAGAGTGCGACTGATGACCGTGAAGAGGCCAGTCACCAGAGCGTGCAGCAGGACATTGAGCAGGTGGTAGCCCGATGGACGCAGGCCATGGAGGGCGTGGTTAAGGCGGAATGACAGGGTGCAGAGCGGTCGGAAGGACTTGTGACTACCGCTGTGGGTGAGCAGGGTGCCCCAGAAGTCGTCGTAAAGAATGTTGGTCCATGGAGTTTCAGGCAGGAGGTCCTGGTTGGTCTTGATGGCACGACTAGAAAAGAATAAAATAAGTACATCTGTCAAGTCCATTTCTCTTAATCTTTACTTTGATGCAGTTATAGTTATGTTACATAGTTTTATCTTTTTTCTTATAGTGTGATTGGCACAATTTAGAATTAGGAGTATGTAATGTTGTCATGCCAATCTTAAGTAAATTTAATCAAAGTAGGTCAATATGGCAAAAACAAAAAAAAATTAAAATCATCTTTCCTCATAGTGATCAATCATCATTTTTAACATAAAGAAGAAAACTAGTCAGAGCAAATTTAAGTCGAATTCATTTCTCCACAGTGTGAACTCTGCTCCAAACCATATGTTCTTACTAACACATGTTTGGCTATAGACCTCTCTATTAAAAAGACACACCCATATCATAAACAATTTAAACTATTGGATCACAATTTAAAATTCTAATGACTGCTCTTCCAAAAAAATACATTTTGTGTATAATGGGATTATGCAGATTTTAGCAGATTAAACGCAAAACCCTTATTTCCTAGTACTTTTTTGCATAAATAGTTGTTGTCGCTTGAACTTCCATGCAGGCATAGTTTTGTGAGTGCAGTTTGGGTCAGATACATAAAGATATGCTATCGTTTTGAGAGCTTTTGCCACGTACCATTTTTATTCAACTAATCAATTGGCAGGGCTTCTCTTTCGTCAACCAAGAATTTCTTTAGTCGACTACATCCTTATTAAAATGTAATGTTAACCTTGCAAATACATAGTCCATTGTAATCCACCTCAAGCTCATAGTAGCAGGGATAAGATTCAGCCACCTGCAACTTCTTCATAAAAAAATTACCTTCATCAGACAAAGACAAGTGGTTGTTTTTGTAGTCCTGCATGTAGCTCTGTCTGGGTCACAGATCTAACCTACATGTCCAGGTGCATCACACTAAGGCTGCAGGGATACCCCTAATTAACACATAATTACCTACAACACAAGACACAACAAAGATGCACAACTAATGAGGCTCGCTGCTGGGACGAGGTGTGATGGATGAGACAGAAACTCAAAAAGGGGAGGGCACTAACAAAACTGATGGACAAAAATGTTCAACACCTACTGGAAACAATATGAGATGAACAGACTACTAGATCAGTGTTTTTCCATCTTTTTTGCCTCACAGCGCACCACCTAACATATGGCTTGTGGTGATTGTTTTTGCTTTCTTAGTGGTGCAGAAGTCTGCTCAAGATACTCCAATATGGATCAGTTAACTCAAATTGGCCATTTCTTCAAGGCACACCAGAAGGCGCACTGGCTGAAAACGAAATGAAGTTAGGAGTCAATTTCAAAAAGTGCAATTGTATGATTCTGTTTTGCAGCTGCTGTGAGGGTAACAATGTGTGTGCCAACTGTAATTTTACTTAAAGTTCAAGGTTTTCACAGGATGCACTGAATTCCCTTGCAACAGGATGTACAAAAAATAGACTCTGGGAATACAACCTGGTGATTCCTTGTGACGTAAAACAGTAGATCCGTAAAATCAAAACACTTAACTGATGCAAATGTATACAAGCCTAAGAATCTCTTTCATCTATTGTGCAGTCATATCCCCTGCAGTGGAAGTAGTGGCATGAGGAATTGTAAGCAGAAACAGGAACCGTGTCACTATAGGGTCTTTGAAGATGCAATGTGAGTGTGAGTATGGCGTTGAATTGCGTCTCCATTTTCCCAGATCAAAAGATTAAGTCTTGATCTCTTTTACACATTTTCATTAACCGTCCACACAGCTGACCTATATATGGGCACAGATATCAGGGGCTTGAACAGCACACTGGTCATTTTGTTTCCGGGCTTGATTAGCATTAACAGTATTTCTGTAGGGAAGCAGCCAGCGTCAGGGGGCCAGCCAAGGACTTCCTTTGTCTGCAGATTGTAACTCAGACATGGCTGAAAAAGAGAGAAGGCAGAGAGGGAATGAGCTGGAAGAGTTTTACCATTGTAAGAGCAAGTGGGGTAAGGTGGAGAAGTAGATGACCCAGAGAGACTTACCTTACACTGCATTTCAATTATAATTTCAGTGTTTTTATTTAATGTATTAGTTTGTATCTTTTGTCCCTGTGTTACAATGATGTGGCAATAACACAAACAAACTCCACCTAATGAAACTTCAAGAATTAATTTATTTATCCTTGAACTAACAGATCCTAGGAACATGCCCAGGAGCATAATTATACATTCTGCTGTCAGTGTTGCAACTGTGTGAATAAATTAATTCATACATTTCCCAGGATTGTTCTGAATCAGGAATGCCGTGACTTTCTCATGCTCTTGACCCATAATAATACACAGTCTCAGAGGAACCACTGGTAAAAGATTTATTACAATGACGTCACTCAGTTTAAAATCCCCCTTCATATTTGAATAGTTCCTCAGTGAGCTATCTTAGTATTGCCATAGTTGTACTTGAGGCACGTTGATAAAAGGTTAAAAAAAAAGGTTAAATAAAATGTACAAAAAGAATAACCCTTACTAAAACTTGTATCAACACTAGATACACAAGCAGAAATCATAGGACAAAGTTTTACCTTTTCTGAATATTTTTAGAATTGGAATCGGAACAGTATAAAGTATAACGCCACATAATATGAGATGATGCCCAAATAAATTGTACAATTGCTGTTCTTTCCACGTCAGTACCCCTTCATGCATTCTGAACACACAATCAAACACAAATTACATTCAGCATGTCTCTGTTTCCTTGTTTTTGAGCTAATAAATTATTTAAATATTCAAATCAGCACCAACCACTCATCTCATGCCCCGTCGTTGCCTCAAAGGGATGAAAAGAATGCATTATGTGTGGGGAACTGGGAGAGTCCAGGGGTTGAGTGTGTACATACATGCACAAAATAGAATAGCCACGTATTGCGAGCACTGTGCCGATGACTTCATTGATGCAGATAGAGTGGTCTCCCGTAGTGATTGCTCTTACTGAGGGGGTTCTTTGTATTCTGCGGCCGTATGTGGGGCAGCCAGGCGGGCAGAGAGGCAGGCATTCACACAATCCTCAAAGTACAGCACAGGGCAGGCTCCTTTCAATTTTCTCTCTCTTTTGTGGGGGAAGGTAAAATCAGGGGAATACTATTAGAGATTTTGGGTTTCACTTGAATTTGTAATTAGCCAAAGAGGATGGACAATGTTTTGGATTTAAGGCTGTATGTCAACAATAAATGTATGCAGTATCTTTTATTTTCTTAATTTCAATTGTATCAAAAGTAAGAGAAGGAACCAGGCATTGTTACATGTGTCTCGATTCAGATAATAATGAAAATATTGGACCTTTTCCCTAGTGATACTTCAAACGAGTATACCATACGTTCAGATGAGTATATCAGTCATACTAGTTTTGATATCATAAATATCTGGGTATTTCTGACAGCCCTAATGTGAGCTGATAATACGTTGAAACTGACATTTTATCACTATATTACTACTCATTTTTTTTACCTCAACATCGAATAATATCTAGTCCAAAAGCTGACAGAGTTCCTTCTGTTCTGACGTCTGTCTATGTGCTATATTTGCCATCATTAAGTTTCAGAGACCATCCCAGTGACTCGGGCAGCAGTAATGAGACAGTTATGCTCCCTCAATGTTTTCAGGCCTTTAATGACTGGTGCTGGTGCATTATTTCCTGCATATTTCCCCTCACCTTGTTCTTTTCTGGGCTCATTAGCATCTTTTGCTTCATTGGCAATGTCTGGGATCATTTTCTACCACAGGATCATTTCAACATCTCTCTCTTTGTGCACCATTAATAGTGAGTGATGATACCAATCTGCTTTTGTTTGGCAACTTTCTCCCTTTTTCACTAACTACAGCTATCTGCCTTTAGTAGTTGAGTCGATTAATCGGTTGATGGTGTCTTAGCTGACCAAAATATGTATTAAACAACTAATTGTTTCATTTAAATTATAAGGATTTATTTGGGATAACAGTGGAAAGTTAGTGAGTGAGCTTTTGCATTTTTTGGTATTTATATGTAAAAGGGCAGATTAAATGATAAAGTTTAACAAGTCTTTATATAAATACATAGTTTCGTAGTACTTTTTTCTGAATGAATAGTTTTTGCATGAAGTACCATGTAGTCTTGTGAGTGCAGTTTGGTTCAGATACATAGAGACACATAATAGTTTTAAAAGCTTTTGCCACGCCCTCTTTTTAGTGAACTAGTTGACTGAGAATTTCTTTAGGCGACCACATTCCTATAGCCGACGTATTAAGCCAGCATACTAGAGCCCATACTGGTGGTAAATTTGCATATACTTGGCAAGTCTGCAAAACAAAGACATAACGACATAGCATAGTTCTATTCTTGGAGGTTTGTTCCAGATATATAGGGCATGAAGATAAAATTCATTCTTAAATCAGGATTTTTGTGCTACCTGTGAAAAATGAATGTGAAGTTGAATTCAAGCTGTTTTGCTAATGTTAAAAAGTGCTGTTTTTTTCTTAGATGATCTCATTAGAGTGACATTAGAGTGACAAATTATGCTGTCAACAGTTTATTAAAACATTTCAAGCAAAGCAAAAACATCTCTATGGAGACTAGTAAGTGGTAAACCCCTACAAGAAGTTAAATAATTATAGTACCTTTAAAGGGGCTGGCTGCTGCACCACTATAGTACCTATTTTGTTTATTTGGTTTCATTCGCCTATTCCCAATGTATTCAAAATATATGGACTGATAAGGTGTTTGGGGTGTCAAAGTCCACATGGGCACTGTCCTAATCCAATGTTAACCGTATTAGTAAGTGATCATAGACTGCACTGAGGGTGGGGTCAACTGGGTCTATTTACAGATAGATTCTTTATGAACAATAAATGAATATCTTGCACATTATATAAACACATAATATATAACACTTTTATATATAATACATAACAGTCACAAAAGAGCCTGGACTTCCAATCATTAGTAAGAAGTTGTCTTGTGGTTTCATCTGAGAGAGTTTTATCAGGCCATATGGTCCAGCACATAATGAATATTTCATTTATATTTGTTTGGTTACAGCATCTGTTAGATCAGGAAGTAAATGTTGTCATATGCTGCAGGAACACACCCAATGTATTGTAGTACCAAGACTTTCTCACAGTTGCAGAGGAAAGAGGGAAATTGCATGAATGTTAATGTCATAAAAATCACGCTCTTGTGCTGGGTGCAGCCAAGTCTTGAAAGATTTATGCTTAGCGTTGCAAAAGGCACCCTCCTTTCACAGTGTGTGAGATGACATCTGACATTCATTTGGCACATTTTATGCCTTCTCACCTCCGATTATTTCTTTTTTCCATCATCTAAAATGTTAATTGATAAAGTACAGGGTGGTATAAGATCTAAAATATGATAGATGACACAGAAAGTGAGAGCCTAATTTGTATTCAAGTCAGTAACCCACATTTTCTCTTTTTCTCAGTTCACTGGGTTTATCTTTTCATTGATTAAAAATAGCCCACGCTGTGTAGCCTCTAGCATTATTCCCTCACGTGCAGAATAACCACTGAAGTTTTTAAGAAGCAGGTTAAGTTATTTCAATTTCTAAAATAGGATTTTGAGGCAATAGTACAGTGGAATTTGGAAAATACATATTTAAGGGAAAGGTATTCTAGGAACAGGACATTGGGCTCAGGTGCTCAAATAAACCTAGTTACAGTCAAATCCAGGTTTTATTGCAAGAGACAAACACTGACTTTTTTTCATAAATGAGAAACGTCATCAAAGCCCTCACTTGGAAAATAGTAATGAATATATAAAATCCATTCAGAGCAGAAAAAGAATAACAATGTATAGAGTAAAGAAAGTTTGTAGCACTGTTGCAGCCTTTGACCGCAGCTTCACAATGAGTTGGGAATAAAAAAAAAATTACTAGGTTCAAAGGTGCACTATGTAACTTTTATGATAGAGGGTCTGTCTATTTGCATTTAGAGAGGCAATCCCCACTTACAGTAAGAAAACATGCATTTTTCAAGGTATTTTTAAGGAGTAAAAACACCTGTAAATGAATAATGCATGACAGGTCATTTAAATACCATACAGTGGAACATAGAGGGAAAGCATGAAACATCTGGTGACTAGGTTGAGAACCCACCCTGAGAGAAGTTACAACTAACTTTGTAACTATTGTACAACTACCAGACTCATTAAAAAATATTTGTAATCATTCAAGTTTCATTCAAGTTTGGAAATAAGGAAACAGGAACGAGACGCTCCCTTCGACTTTTCTTTGAGCACAGACTTCATTCAGAGATTTTCCCTATTTTTTTTCATCATGCCCATTTCCATCTCATTGCTTTTCCAGTAGATTGATTTATTAAGCCTTTGTGCTGGACTAAGTGGCTGATTGATCACCTTCCATTAACTGGTCTTACAATACCGAGGCGATCCGACAACAATGACACTCCTGCTGGCTCAGCTAAAAGAAACGCGAGGCACACCGGAGTGTTTCCTGAGAAATGATGTCAATAAAAGACTTTGATGAATCTTTAGAGCTGTGAGGGAACGGCTATGGAAAAATCAATGGATAATAAATCATGAGCTCTATAGGCCCTGGGTATAAATACAGAAAGGCTTGACTGACTAAAACATTCAGCTGGGCATTAAAGACACCAATGACAGCTTTTAGAGATGTTGAAATAAAAGGGATTTTCTGTGATGAATAGGAATGCACAGATGCCAATACTACTATAGAGGATTGGCTCTGAGAAACTGTGCTGAATTAGGTATAGACTAGAAGTATTTTTAAAGTTCTGTTTAAGTGTCAAAAAATGAAATGATCAACAAACAACAAAAGTGCAAAAATATCACTTTTTACGTTTAACATTAGTTTTAGTTTCAATTTTAGTTCTTTTTGCAGTACTTTTTTCCCAAGAACACTATACTTGTTTAAAAAATATGCATTTAAATACCATCAATATTTCGAAAATCTGCCTACCATATACCCCATTTAAACTAAATCCAGTAATGTTACAAATATCTTGACACCATGCCTTACGATATGCTACATACACGTGCAAGATTCTGTTTTCAAATTATTTTATTTGCTGCTCTGTAGAAGAAAAAAAAAGGCCTGGTTTATTGAGCTCTTATCAGCAAAACCACTGTGTCTCATTCACTGGTGGTATGCAGCCTCCAGCATATTATAGCAAACAAATGAGCAGCCAATCACACCATCCAATCTCTGGTTCCAATATGCTCCCCGGTTAATTACAGTGTCTGACTATGGCCATGTAATTAGGTGGCCTCTCTGCTGTCAGCGTGTGCCCACAGTGATAAATGTGATGCTTGATTAAAACTGGGCTGAGATTTGCGTGCAGGCAATGCCACATAATACATAAATCACACTGTGGAGTCTATGATTAAAACACCATTGAGATAAGGCTGTGTACTGATGCAACTCGTAGACATTGTGGCTTCAAGATTTACTACACGGCACAGAAAAATATGCATGTAGTCTTTGCGCTACATGGTACATTTATCAAGCCATGGAGAATAGAGATTCCCGAAAGGGGCAATAAAACAAATAAAGAATATTTTAACATTCTGAAATGGGCCTGTTTTGATTTTTATATCTCCTATTCCACAACTTCTTCAAAAAATATGAGCACAATATGTTCTGGTGGCTGACCTATATTTCAAGGAGTGAATGACCAATAAAACACATAACATTTTAAACATGGTTCACAAAGACAAATCCTTTCAATGGCAAGGGGATACAGAGTTGTGTAGAGTAGGTGTAGTTAAGGTTTGGATGTCTGCCATTGTTTTTCCAGTATCCATATACTCACTTGGGCCTGTTTAAAGTGACTAACCAACACAAAGACGACCACATATGAGTCCAACTGACTGACTAGACTGATAATAGCCCAACGTAAATAAATCCACTCCAAATGGGTCCACTGTCTATTTAATTCATATTCTATAAAATGTTGGACAATTTGCTCAGAATTCTTAGCAGGATTGGTTATATATTTGTTTACAAACTATGTTTAGTCATAAATTCTGTTTAAATTAAGATGAAGTTTTTAGTCATGAACATTTTAATCTGTTGAGCCTTTGGGATTGAGTTTTGCCAAAGAAACAGCTGAGAAACAAAGCCACATTCTGTTCAAGCTGAAGAGCCTTCTGTCTAAGACTGGAAATTTAGCTTACCACCAGAAGTTGTTTTATAATTTGTTCACTAATTAAAACATGTAATTTAACAATTGTTCTTATAGTTTCTCACATGCCACTCTGGTAATGGGGAACTATACCACACTAACACACCATGAAGTACTGTATCCAATGGGGAATAGGTGCTCCTTTCTTGTGCCGTGACCAGTTGTCACATTCCAGCATTAGGAAATGAGAAGCAGACAATATCGAGGGGTACCACAGGGGCCAAGCCAAAACAAACCTCCTCCTTTCACTGTATGCTAATTATGCAAGACTTTGATGTGCAATCTGTGAAACTTGGCAAGTATCTGGACTATTCATCTCAAGTTTAAAACAAGTAAAATCATCATTAACCATGGATAACAAGGTTTAATGGTGCTGGATGCTATCAGTGTGGTATAAACCTGTACAAATCAGTCATAATGTATTTTTCATTTTCATTATTTTACAAGACAAAACACTGCATATTCATATTTACAATGTAGCCAAATCAACAAGAACCAATTTCTGCGAGAACATGGGTAAGTCTCATAATCAGAGCATACAAGCTGCCAAAAACAGCTTCATTTAAAAACAGCCTTGAGAATGAAACAGAATTATCATCTCATAATAATAGTACAGAGCATGTCTCCCTTTCTGAGATAGAGTGCAGGACTAAGCCGACATGAAGTCAGAAGTAACATCATGACAAAAGCATGTAGGACTGGGTTACAAGAAACTCCGGCCAAGCTGTGCTTTAAGTTGCATATAAATCACTGACAGTATGCAATGCAGTCCTGAACATGGTTTTCTAACACATTAGCAACAAGTTATTTTGGTTATGATTTTTGCTATAAAAGCTATTAAGGTCAAGGAAAAATAATTAGAGTACTAGAAGTGTTTACAGGACGTTTTGATAAGAGAAACCACTTCTTGGATCAGGAACGTTCTGTTTTGGGTTAATAATGGCAGAAGATCCACTTAATGTGAGCAGGTTGGTGAATTATATGGTGAATAATTATTTTATATATCGCAAGTTGTTCAAATGAAGAACGGCCTTATTTGTAAATGTGCATGTCCTTTCTGTTCATTAGTTAAAACCTCCCTAAAACCACTACTGCACAGTACAATAATCAATAACAGCAGTTGTAGCGGTTGGGAAGGCAATATTTAAGCAATATGTGATAAATGGGAGCCTGGCCAGGATCTGTCTCCAGCTGTGATGTGACAGGGACTTGCTGACATTACTATCAAAGGAGCAGAGATGATGCATTTATAACTGGCGAGGGTAGATGAAATTGTTGGTGTCTGTGTAATAGATAGGCTGGATGTGGGAAAGCGGTAATGAGTACACCACGGGGGGAAAATATCACTGTGGATTTTCTGATGATACGCACAGAGCATAACCAATGGTGACCTCTAATCTGAGGCCCTGCTCTGTCTACACTGCATTAGGATATCCCTTGCTGCAAAAGGGAAATAATTGATTTCCTATGATACAGACACAGTGTTGTTTCACTTTCTTGTCTGGCAAAGTGCAGCTTTTTCATCACAAATGCAGCAATGGCCATGATGTTATTGCTATATGCATTATTCAGTAACCTTAAAATGTACCATAATGAAATAAAAGCATAAATACAATTATACTAAAAGCTCATTGAATGTATAGTAAGCATGTTTTAGTTTTGTTTACGAAAAAATCTGTAGGATCAGTAATAGATCCGGACAAAAGCATTCATTTTCAAGTCAATTTAGACTTAACTAGTGTTAATAGCAAATACATAATTCAGTCTAGATTATTTTCTGTCTTGTAGTTTAGGCCCCTGGGAAACTGTTCATTAACTGTTGATGTGCTTATAATGTTTTCAATAAATGTCAGTGTGAAGAAACATAGAACATTTCTGAAGAACATTTTGGCACATATATCAAAAATAAATTACATTGTTGTCACAGCCTATTTGGAAACCAATGCATCCACCCCCTGCCTTATCCACTGATCCATGAATATCAAAATGATGGTTCGGAGCACATTACAGTCAGTAGAAAAGATAAATACACTGGCTGGTTTGAGGTTGAGCTGACCGAGGCAGAAAAGCAGCCATTATCAAATGCAAATTTCTCCCATTTATCAAAAGCCTTTCCATAACCGCCATGTTTAGCCAAGCACCTCTTTACCTTATCTCCAACAAAGTACCTGTGGAAATACTGATACACTGAGGAGAGTAGAGCAATGCAGACACTACTCTCAGACAACAGAGGTGCATATATATTGAACTAAGCTTAAAAAGGCAGTTTGACAGAAGAAAATGGGTAACTGCAAACCTACATAAAATGATAAAAGGATTGTTGTGCAAAAATGTAAGTAACATTAATAATAATTCTCAAGTTATGGTCAACACAAAGCTCTATTTTTAGTAATTCTAAAACATTCTCAGTCCTTTGTCATCACTCCCACAAATAGCTTCCCATTGTGACAAAAGAGTAGTCCTCAAAAATAACACAGCTGTACTGAGAGCTACACACTTCCTCTATCAAGCATTCAGCACCACACTCTCCTCTTTTAGGCTCTTATCAGAAGGAAACAGGAAGAAGAGAAAGGCTATCTCCATCTTCAGGCTGAATAATCTGGTCCAGGATGAAATATGAACAGGCCAAATCCCCTCCAAGCATTTAAAAGTTCAGTGTGTAGATAGCAAATAATGTATTGTATATGGAAGTCTGACATTTAAATGGAAAGCAAAATGCCTCAAGACATAATTAATAAATACTCCCAAATGTAGGCTACTGCATACAAGGCTGCAATGCTAAAGAAATGCACATACATATCAGCACAACCTTCAAAAAGCCCCCCAAAATTAAAATAAAGTTAACTAATTACATATGCTGGTCAAGCTCCGTATCAAAGAGTAATCTGATGTTTGTTCAAAGCATTGGTTCAGAACTCAACTTTAATTAGGAATGGTGACAGCTAGGGATTCCTACTTAGTCCGAGAACTCCCGTCATATTAGGTTGAATGTCATCGGATGACGTTTGACAAAAAGGCAGATGGTCGAAATGTTATGTCTAACCATCGGTCTACATTTCTATAGCCCAGCTCACATCAGTAGCAAGTACTGAAGTCGTCTTGAGTGAAGCGAGTCACCTGATCTCCCCTAAACTCGTTCAATCACTCTCCTAGTGTTTTTATGAGGTGAGTAGTCTAATCCCGTTTCCCACACACTATGTCTCCATAGTAGACTCCGTTCTGGCACCAAAGACTTAAGTGTTTTCTATCCTACAATTACAGTACCTTGTGTTTTACAAGAGTTAGCTCAAGCATGAAAAGGGGAAAAAGTGGGTGGTGGTAGGTTAGAGCTTTGGTGCCAGTGCTGCTGAGCGAATGCATTTTTATTGGTTTAGTGGAGCACTTGGCACTTACAATGATGAAAGTAGCTCTACATAGCCAACTATACGTCCACACTGATTTTAAAGCTATTTTATTTATTTATTTTATTTTACATGTATTTGTCTCAACTACTGCCTTTGACATGACCATTCATAAACATTTTGGTTTTTGTAGTATTCATCGATTCACTGAGACAAAATTGAAACACGAGTAACGCATTTCAGAAACATAAACTCCAACATAGGCTATACATACTCTGTTATATTTAGGTCAGAGATTCTCAATCAAAAATCATTATCCCTTGACATGGCTTGGCACACATTGTTCCCAGATCGAATAGACCACTGTGAGAGTAAAGCCCTTTCCATCAACTAAACCATCCACTCCATTATCTGCTGACAGACTCCACATGACTGGAGAAAAGCTGTCAGCGCTTCAGAAAACACCACACTTCTCCTGGTACAGAGGAAGTGAGCGGTCAAACTCAACCGGATTGTTTTTCAAAGTCACAACAGTGTGCTGCCTATAGTGAAATCCAACCACTTCACACTCATTTAATTTTCTGTTCTGACAGCTGTTCTGACAGAAAATCCACACACGCTGAAAGTTGAGATCCAAAAGCTATTGATTACAAAAGGTACAAGAGGGTGACTTCTTATGATTGCTGTGATCCCCAGATTGGTTTTGGTTTTATATTTCGCTAGCAACTGCTCTAATCCATACATGAAGTGCAGCTTGGTTTAAAGAAGGGAAGTCAACAGCAGCTTCTAAGTGTAATATAATGCAACAAAAGACTTATTAGCTTACACAGTTGACGTTGGTAGAAATTTATGTCACGACTGCTGAGGGTATGAAGGGTCTCAACGCACTAAAGCCCATAAGGAACACAGATGGGACAAAATTATTGCAGCACTTTATATGCAGTTTGGGGTATCATGTTACTGAAAGCGAAACATTAAATTATATGGAGGGATATTGTCAATTGAAATTAAACATGCTATTATTATACAGCCTGGGTATACAATGCTAATGGAAGCAAATGAGTGGCTGCTTGAAAAAAGATATTTGGAACTGCACGGCACAAGAGTCAATCAAGGCACTGTAGCAATTGACATTCAAATATTGGATCAAATTTCAAGATTATTTTATTGTATATAGGAAAAATGTTAAGTATTTTAAAGCACACATTTACTGAGATTATCATGCCTATATTTCAATCATTAAACATGATCAAATGAGAAATTGTGATCATATATTGCATTGAACTATTCTCCAGCAATGGGATTTTGACAGCTCTCCATCTTTGCACATGACAAAGAATACCACAGGATGTAAAAGCCAAACCTCACCAAAGTCAAGCACTTCAACCACAGACTGCAGCTCTGAGACAAAGGGGGAGATGTTTTCATAGTAATTCCCACTGGGACCATTATTCATTTGTGCTTCTTGTGGAGGGGAGTGTGACGTGATGGGGGTCACAGATGTTAGGATACATGAGTCAGACTGCTGAAAGCCACAGGATGCATTCTGTTTTAGCGTGCCGCTGTGCAACCTGTAGTGCTCTCCTGCATAAAGACATTTATTACTAGGTCAATATGGCAAACAAAAGTGACAAAAAGAAATGTCACAGTCTCTCTGACGGCCATTGAAAAAAATTAAATAAAACAAAAAATAAGTATTAATTATAATATTATTTTATTATAATAAATTTAAATGTTTTAATCAGCAGCTTTGTAAAAAATACCAAGTTATCATAATATAATATATAAAACAAGTGTAATGTGAACAGAAGACCAAACACATCATGTTGTATATGAGATAAATCCAAATGTATTAGGTATAATAATAATAATAATAATAATAATAATAATAATAATAATAATAATAATAATCTGAATTAATCAATCTCTCCCTTTTTTCTTTTTGATAAATATTGGGGGACTGGACACTGGGAAATTTGGAATAGATCAATCCTAAAGTAACTGCCCACAGGTTAAATTTAATCCAATAACTACCAGCAGAATTGGACAAGAACTCGCAGAAGATGTTTTCTTTGTAACCAGTGACCACTGACCCTGACAACTGCCTAAAGAAAACCACTTAACAGACCCTAACCCGAACATCCCATTGAAAAATTATCTACTTTCACCATCTCGTCTACTCAGTAAAAGCATAGCATGTGACATGTAACAAGATTACAAGGTCAAATGTCAGATAAGAAGCTCCTTGTGTTAAGCAATTTCAGTGAACAAAACCGAAAAAAGATAATTGATGAAAAGAAACACATTTTGAAAGACCATAACTCGTTTAGAATTCTCAAAGGCAGAGCGCATATGATTCTTGACCCTAAAAGAGAAAGCGTTTGATGAACAACCAGCAAGGCCAAAGCTGTGATTTGTATTCAACCTCTTCTATCTGGGTGCGCTGAACCAAAACAAGGTGTCTCTCCCTGCAGTGTAAATTATCGTTGTGACTATGATAGATATGGCACACAGTCGGTAGATGTTGAACTTTGGCTGGTGTGAGCCTGAGTGTAAGATGGGCCACGCTGTGTTATCTGTCACTAAAGGGGATTCAAGCAGCACGCATCCTGACAGCCTCACAGTCTCATGGTCACATCTACACTCAAAGGTGATGGATGCATTTGTGGTGGTTTACTAGTGTGGTGTAATGCAATGGGGGGGGTGTGATCTCCATTTATATAGAGTTATTTCATTTTGGCATTAAACACTGTGGAGAAAAGACAAATCAAACGGGAAATAACCCAAAATAAACATCAAAAATTGGTATAAAATTAGTATTTCACATTTGAATCTGTCACTTTCATTCAAAATATGTTGGGGTTTTTTATGCTGGGTTTTAATTATAGGCCAATTCTAATCCTGAAATATTTCACCTGGTGCAACATACTCTCCCTGTCCCTGTAGTTTTGCATTCATCTTCTGTAGTCTATTGTGAAACCACTCATAGACACAAAGGAAGCCAATTGGTGACTGTATGTTTTCACATGTTTCTTTTTTTCACTGGCCAAGCAAATTGTGCCTGGTCTTTTCAGTTTAATATATATATATAAAAACATGTTAAAATTATTAGTGGTTTGAAACAAATACTACAGGTCATTGTCACATAACACTCATTAGAATTAATTGCTACTGACCAAAAGTTGCCTGGTTTAAAGTGACTACAAATAGATTTATTCAGTCCAGCCTCAGGACAAAAGCGCGCAAACAGGCGGCCAGACGCAGCGACCCATCCCACACGGCGCCGTTGTGCGGATGACAAGTGTACTTTGAGATTGGGGATGTTGGCAGCAGAACAACCTACCTGTCATCGTAGCAGAAATCCGCATCCAGCGTGTTTACGTAGAGACCCACAGCCACAGCGGTACACGCCAGCTCCGTGAACATCTCTCCAGAGTCCGATCAACGTGTCACAAACCGGGATTAATCAGGCGAAAAGGTGTCGGTAAAGTCTGTGTCACCCGCTCGGCAGCACGGCTTTCCGCGGGAGAGCGCACATTTCCCGATACAGACAAAGTGTGTCAAAGTTTGCCATCTTTCCTCTAACCCATGGTCGTTTCCGGGGTGTCCCAGGCGCAGAGTGGCAAAGCTATCAGCGTGTGACAGTCAAAACAGCGGGCATCTTGGCTGTCTTCTCTGTCCGAGCATCTCCGAGCTTTGGCACCGCTCAGAGCAGAGCGGAGAGGCGCATGTGGTTTTCAAGGACGAGCGCGCATGCGCAGTGTCGATGTTCTGCATTGGAGGAAAGGTGGTGACTGAAGTAAACATTTAACTCAGTATCTTTCTATGCTGCATTTCATTGCCCTTTTATGATATCATTATCCACACATTGTCAATCCAAGCGGTCCCAGAAGTAGCCTAATTATGCCATGTTTTGTGGAATTGCATATGGTTGATAATTTGGGTCAATAATTTGTAACCTAGACATATTAGGCTAATGTCTTGTCAGTTTGACAAAGAAATAGGCTATGCAACATCTGCATTCTAAAAGAGTTGCTTAACATATAAATTTAACACACATTTTTACATCTTTATTGTAGTTGTGTGTGCACCTGAGGATGACCTTTGTGAAACATACACACAATCTGCCTATATGTGCACATTATAAATCACTGTAATGCAGACTGCACACTGTGAAAAATGATATTTACACAACTCCCCTGTAACTGCTGGTAATAATCTCCTGTCATGTTAATCTTTGAACTATTGGTTCATTCTAAACCACACATTGCTCAGGTGACCAACATGAACCACATAAAGTAATGTGAGACACACAAACAACTGTCAGGCAGTTGGCAGCTTATATTTAATCTACGGTGTAGCAGCTGAGGCATTGGTCCTGCATTCACTTTTGCCAGTGGTTTAACATTAAGTATTTTTCTTTGTAGGCTATTTGATTTCTTACACTGTTAAAATAAGCTTGTTCTAACAATAGAAGAAAGACAAACAGTGGCCGAAGAACAACGGTAGATAGAACTGTAGTATCACTTTAAGTACTAATATTTCGTTGACTGTTGGGCACTTTGCTTGGACAAAGGTTGATGTGGACAGCATTTTTTTTCAGCTTTTGATTGATGAAGGTACACCTCTAAACCATGTGTCATCCAGTAATATTATTGTGAATTCTGGCCGGCCTCTCAGGACACCAGCTGGACTGAAGTCTGCCTCACAGCCAGAGCTCAGGGCAGACACGACAAGCAGATGGCAGGGGGATGTTGCCTATGGGGTGTTAGGGCAGGAGCTAACCATGATCGGGACAGTGACAGAGCAATATGGCTTTAGGTTACACAATCACTGTCTGGTCCTAATTCACTTAACAAAGCTTGACCTTGACCCTGAAATCTGTTGGAGTATTTAGGATGTTTTCATAAGTAACACACTGTGGCTCACTTATTCCTCTCTGTCAAATTGTAACAAATGAGACTGAGTAAAGTTCATATATTATAGATCACTTGATATGGACTCGCTGTGGTACGCAAGTGTCCATAGGTGATGTTTAGAGACTACAGCATAGTAGTAGTCATTTTTTCACAATCTATTTCTGGCACCTGTTCAACTAAGTCTGAAAATAAATTACACAAAGACTGCATACAGAAGCAGAATATATTTTGTTTGATCATATATTTTTCTGTTGTAGGATACATGCATTGCTTTTGAGGAAGAGCAGGCCACTCCTGTGACTCTAAAGGTCATATATATAAAATACATATAGACCAAGGTGTGCTAATGTATTTCTCATTTGAATATGTTGTTTGTCTGCCTATAAAGTGGCTTTTCCTCTGCTCAATTTTTAAGTAAACCTTACTCCGGATCCAATGGCCATCAGTCCAGCAGATTACTATCACACAGGAAGAGGAGGGGACAGTCTCAGTATGCCCTAAAACAGCACCATTGACATTTGACTTTAGCAAAACTGGACTATTTGGACTCTGACAAATGACTACTAGTTAATCTAAATGAGAGGAAAGGCACAACATGTAAATAATGCAACCATACCATAAAACAAAACCTTATCGTTAGAAAGTAGAGCACATCCCCAGGCATTCACCATTCGTCCATTTGGTATTAGTTCATTCATTAAAAACCTTCAGAATAATGAAGAAAATCTCTGAAATGTGTGGAGGGTTGCCAATCCAAACACGTAAACAGATTTGACTCAGGCTTGTTCCTTTTTCCTGTACCAAAGGTGTTCATGACAAGCACTGATCTTTAAAGGAAATGCGTCCGTTCACTTGTGTCCTGCTCTAAATGTGACAATAGCTTGGAAGGGCATACTTAATTGTAACTATTTCTGTTCTTGAGCCTTGGTCATACAGCTATTTTCTGATCTCCGGTTAAGCTCAATGTCACTCGCTGCTGGAGATACTTTCTTAATTGTAATTCTAACACTGTTGACAATATTTATCATTAATTTGCATTTTATGTGTGGTTATTCAAGAATATAATTGTGCTAATATACTAAACATGACCTTACAAAACCTGATATGCAAGTAAAAAAAAAAAAACAAAAAAAAAATCTCAGAACAATTATAAACAGATTGAAATAGCTTTTGTGTGCTGGGATCAGGAACCAGAAGCCTGTCAAAGAGAAACATGCTCCTGTATGCATGCCTGAGCTAGAGATGACAAAAAAAGAACTATAAATGGGTGCAGATGTGCAGGTGGCAACGTGACAAATAACATGCAAATGGAGAAAGTAGAATGAATGCTGTAAGAAACACACTTGTTATTATGAATAGGGTTTTTCTATTTACATCCAATGCGTTGTATACTGAGCTATGAGTAAACATACACTGTAATTGTCACTGTGGTCAATGTGACTTCTGATTAAATAATATGTATTTTTTCTATTAAAGATGAAAATAACAAATCTGAATTCTTTGCATGGAGTACTAATGCAAACAATCATTGAAGCCCTGTGAAGTAACATGACCAACTTGGAAAAATACAAAGGGAGAAATGTTTTTTCCAGATTTTTACCCAACTCTGCCCAAACCCCGGTGCTGTGACTCCCACAGCAGCCCTAAAACAACTCAGGCTCTATGTGGTCAAAGACAAAGAGCTGGGACACATGTGCTTCAATCAAGTGGATTGGCATACAGGTTTTCCAGGTGTTTTCAGCAAATCTATTTTAAAACCTCTATCATTTAGAACAAATGATAGATGAATTCAGTTGCATAAAAAACAGAATTTATTCTCGCTCAAAATAAGATCAATTTAAATATTTGGTTAAAATGTGGCTTATAATTTACAGTTTCTCTAAAATACACCTTTTATAGGGGATATATGGAAGAAAAAAAACCAATTATAAAGTCAGTTACTGATTGTTGACAGCCGCTTCATCTGTTCTTCTTGAGTCCAATGACAGCATAGCATCTCGGTGAAAGCAGAGGATCAAAGAGCTGAACCAGAGCTGAGAATGATACATTTTCCTATGGGTAGACAAAATCCACACACAATTAAAATAAAAAGGGCTTCTCTTCCCCGTCGGGTCCGTAGCTCTTTTGAAAGTCTTACAAAGCTTTTGATATTTTCTCCAGAGACTGAACATCTGTAAAAATATTGTGCCAGGTGTACTGCTGTCAGCGTAAACTGTAAAACTACTTTCTCACAGTTGGTTGATACATTTACATGCAAAAGCTGAAATGTTACTGTAGGTTTTAACATGTCTTTAAACTAAATCACAGTCAAATTCAAATATTTGCTACCTGCTTGTTCATCTTCATCTGCTATGTGTTTATAATTTGTATCACTCTCACAATGTTTACCTGTTCTTTGAGGTAACACAGACGGTCCAGAAGGATTAAGCCTTCAATGCATGGTGCCAGGGTCAGTTTTAACTACATAAGAAAGAAAAAATCAGTAAAAAAACCACACAACAATATATAGTTGGTTGAACTATTAGTGACGGTCCGTTCGGCTAAGACCTAGCAGTAAGAACTGATCGTTTGTAGTGAATCAGAAGAACCGATTCCTGCTCAGATCTGCTAAAATCAATACTAGCAGAACAGAAATATGGGTTGAACAAATTAGAAAATATAGCAAAATATATATTAACAAACACAAGATTGTAGTTTATTCATTTGTATGAATAAAATGCTCAAAAAAATTTAAGAGCTTTTTAGAGCCACAAGAGAGAGTTCAGCACTGGGATCCATTCCATTATAGAAGTATCTTTAAAAAGAGCCAGACTCCTCATCACTAATTTTCTTACCAGAAAGTGACATGACAGACACTAACCATACTAAAGGCCTGTAGCTCATTCATCCGCAGCCTGTATTTGTCGTGGTAACCCTGGATTTCATTATCGGGAAGCTTTGCCTCATCAAGCTCCAGTTTTTGCAAAGCTCTCCGCACGTACTCCACAAATGATTTAGTCTTGGAGTAAACATTGCCCACTCGTTTTTCACTGTGGATGAAACAAACACATAATTCAACTGTCTATGCACTGTCCTTGTTATCAGCTCACACCAAGCAACATTAGCAAACAATCAAGGTTCAAAATTACTTCACTTAATCCTTTTGTGACTGTAGTGTTTTCGTTTAGTTCAAATTATTAACTATTAAATTATTATTAAATGTCAACACAGTACACTAAACACTAAATCCCTTAATTAAAGTGATACTTAGCTGCACTCAGAACTGTTCTAGAGTGATTCATTTTTTAGATAAAAGTGTATAACGTTTATTGTAGTGGTGTGTTTCTAAACATTTTATTGCAAATGAGATTCAATAATTTCTAATCATCAGTGACATGCTTGGGTCTTTTTAATCAGGAAGTCTACAGTCATTACTCGGTCAGTAAAAAATGTGGTTTGGAGGAAGACAATTTACAATTTTTGTGTCACTATTGTTTATACTAATAATGAAAGTCATTTTTAATTTAAATAAAAAAAAAAAGCTTGATAAAAGGAAAAACACTGAGTAAGTTTTTGTCATATTGCCCAGTCACAATTTGCTGCCAAAACACTGAAATGAACCACATAAAACCAAATATGGCTTTATAAATGGATCTAATGGTTCCCTTTCACTTCAGGGAATATTAAAAAATAAAAATAAAAGTGATGAAAAAGTGTATAGCTATATAGAGGCAAAGTAGTGAATTAGGGTGTGCTTAATATATTACAGTTTAAATCTGAAAAAACACTCTCCAGGATATTGTTGTCTAGTGTGTACACAGTACCTTTTAAATGATCCATAGTGGTCCCTGAGTATAACATGCAGTACAGCCCGATAAAACAAAGACTCCATTGGAATCTGAACAAAAAGAAACAACCATCAGGGAGTTAACTGGATGAATATTTTTCACAGTCACAAACAATTAGAGGTGTTTTTAGATTTAATCTACAGTTCTAGGCTTGACTAGTGAGACAGAATCAGTCTTACTTTGATTGCATGAATATTTATAAACATTCCATATTAATAACTGCATGTATCATGTATCGATTTTGGCATGGAAGTATGTGCTACATATTTGAAATACACTTACTGCAGTCGAAAATACAAAAATATTGTAGTAGACTTACTATAGTGTTAAAAGCATTCAGCTCTCCAACAACTCCCCTGTATGTAACTGACAAACGCTGTTAAGTTATGCAAATCATTTTGATATTTACACTGTATTTCTTCTTACAGCATATCAGATTTTATTTGTTATTTTAGTTGTTATTTATTTATTTTATATTTACTTTTATTTTACTTTACATGTGTATATTTGCATACTTACTTGACACATGGTTTTGTAAATTTTAATTAGATTTGATTAATTAATTAGTTGTGTCTACATTTTATTCACTGTTTGTTATTACGAGACATTCTTTTTATGTAATTTGAACTACTGTGAACAAGTAATTTAAGATGTGGATTGATAATAAGTCTGTTCTTTCTGCCTTTTATTAAAAAATTGTGCAAGTACTCTCTTCTGAGATATTAACAATAAAAACTCACCCCTTGGCCATGAGAAAACCTCTCCAGTGCCTGTAGGTAAACAAAACATGTTCATTCGCATGTAATCTGGACACCTAGCAAAGACAGAATGTACAATGTTTCCTATTTACACACAGAACTTGATAGGGCCATAACCTTTGCCAATAAAAAGCCACAACAATGTGACTTTTATAGGTTGAGGTTACTTTTGGTAGACATAGTTAGCGTGTCTTTAAACCTCACCAAGCACGCAGACATCCTGGCATTTCTTCCACAAAACCAGGACTGGTCACGAAGGTACTGACTCAAAGGAAATCCATTTACAGCATGTGATCCCTCTAGAAAAAAGCACACTATTTTAATTTTGTATTGATCTATGAATTTATGTAAAGGTCATAGACACAAAATGGTGTTAAAGCCACATTATGTAACTTTTCTGGAGCCACCTGCTTGTCTCCATAGATGTTATTGCTTTGCCTTAAATATTCCACATTATGGCACTAAACTTGTCCAACTCTATAGTGACATGCAAGTGACACCACCAGGCTAAGTTATAGGTCAGATGGGCAGAGGTGAGCCCGCTTACAGTAAGATTGCATCATGTTTTAAGTTATTATTGAGGGTGACAGATACATGTAATGCCAGTGGGACATCTCCAATGAGACAAGAAGGTGATGGATCTTCCACTGGAAAAGCTACATGCAGCTTGACGTATTATTCAGCATGAATCTTGTCACATCATTTACATTGAGCCTTGAACAGGACACACGCACACATTTCAATTTGTGTGGTGAGTACTTGACAACCCAGCATCCTTTTATGTCATCTGAAAGGGTCAGTGAGAGAGGGCAGGAGCACTGAACCCAAAGGGATACAGTTGGAGGAAACACTAACAACACATGTGCAGCGGTGACCTGATGAGTCTAACAAACTGTTATGGACGTAACAAAAGAGTACAGCAGCATCATTTTTACATGGATCTTCTTCCTAGTTTTTCATTCTCAGTTTGCTCCTTTTCACTCTGTTGGCCCAAACCTCATTTTAAAGGGGCACAATGTAACTTTTCTTGTGGAGAATCTGCCATCTACTTCTTTCCATAGAGATGTTATTGCTTTGCTTAGAATGTTTCTCATCATGGCATTGAACATAGCTATTTCACATTTATTTATTTTTCTTTTTTCATTGCTCAAATATACATTGAAAAACATGTATTCTTACTGTGATTTGGCCTAGTGGCATCACCTGCTTGTCCCCATGGTGATAGACATGTTTAATGCCATACTATGGAACATTACAAGAACACAAATAACATCTCCTTACAAACAGGTTGTGGATCCTGTTTTCATCACAGATCCCACCAGAAGAGTTGCATAGTGCACCTTTAAGTTTATTTTTCTCAGATACCTAAATAAACCTTAATTGTGAAAGTATGTATATTTGTACATTTGGTATAGTGTTACAGGACTCAGTGTAAAAGCCTCATAGACTAAAAGCATTGTGTCAGCTACAGATATCATCCTATGTGTATCCGTGCAAATATTTAGCCCCTGGGTTATGTCTCGCATACTTATCTGAGTGAAGATGGCGCCTCTGTGAGTAAACAGTGTCAGGTTGAGTGATTCCAAAAAGCTTTAAAAATTAATCATTCTATTCAGTTAATTGGTTACTTACAATATGTTATCCTTAGTGGCTTAGTGGTTTATTAAAGCTGAGTAGGCCACTATCGAAACTGGCTTGATTTCAAGTTGGTACAACCAAAAATTTTTTGAGTTACTCACAGGATTTAGGTAATTTTTACACTTTGCCTTTGTATTATTTACAGACTATGGACTTAAAGCAATGACCCCTAAAATGTTGTATGAGGTTCCAGAAATCATGCACCTCTATCAATGGTTTTGATACAGGGTGTATTATGATAATAATAATAATAATAATAATAATAATAATAATAATAATAATAATAATAATAATAATAATAATAGTATAAGCAACATGGGGGTGTATACCATAATACGTAAATAGAGACATATGTCACAACTAGGCAGTGAAGACTATTGAGAAAGTATAGAGAAGAAAGTCGTTGTGAATGATTTGCATGAAATTTGTTTAAATAAATAAAAACCACAAATACAAGCAGCAGTCAAATTCACTTAAAACCATATATGACTTGGATGCCTATGCATGTGTGTATTTACCCTCAGCTGTGGGGTCAAACTCTTCAGACAGTAGGTGATAACAACAGCCCACACTGCAGACTGCACTTAACTCTGTTTTAGCCACAAACATCCTCAGAGAGCTGGGAGCCAAGTCCCCACAAGTGTGTAAGCCTACAAGAACTGCAGCCTAGTGATGGCAAAAAAAATATAGATGTTAACATTTATTCATAATGCACCATGAAAATTAGCTTCACTAAACTTAACTTAAGTACTGACATAAACAGATTTTTCATGTGTATACAGTTTTGTTTTGCTCACCTGTAGTCCACTGATTAACTCTCGTAGTTCTGTTTCTGCAGTAACATAAGATGTGATAGGTGAAAACAAGGGACCTTCACTGCTACTTGTGTTTTGGGCTTTTCTTTCTAAATTCTCCTGCTTCCTCTTCTCTCGTTCCTCTTTGGTCAGTTGGCTAGAAGGTGCTCTCAATGATGTTGTCTCAATCAAATCTAAAGATAATGCGTTTAAAAACAAGTCGTCTGAAGATTCTTGGTTTGTCTTGTCTGGTTCCAAATGTTCCTCTATAACATTAGGCAAATCATCCCCTGATGACGATGGCATTTCTGTCTTTTCTACTTCTGTTCTTTTGTCAGTTTGTGTTATGTTGTTAGACTTTATTTCTCCTTGAGGTGTGTTCCTTTTCTTTTCTTTGCTGTGTTGCTGGAAGGCCTTGGAGAATTTTTTAAGTTTCCGGTCTCTTTCCTGGGCTCCATGGGTGTTTGTACTGGAGGAGTCAATACCATACACCTGAAGGCCATACTGCATTGACAAGAAGGAGCTCAAATAGCCCTTCCCTGAGCCAACATCTATAATCTAAGGGGAAATATGCACCTGGTTATCACTGATTAAATAGATTGTTTCCATTGGGTTAGTGGGTTACCTGTTTGACTTGGCATCCCTGGGCCAAATGTGCTACAATCTCAGACATGCACTGGACTTCATGGGACTTCTTAGAGTTCATAAACTCATCTGTTTCAAGCGTAGCACAAACTGCAGAGCAGAAACAGAGGATTTTAATATTAAGTTCTTCCCTTATCCATCAAATTCTCACACCTGCATTTGTTGTTGAAGAACCTGAATTTGAGCAGATTTGCTGCATAGACAATAGCAGCTCCTCTCGGCTGAGACAGATACCAAGACCAGGAAGAGAGTGCATCCTTGCTGCTTCTAGCATTTCAAAAATATTTACCAGACGATGGGATTCAGGGCAAAAACCAAATGTGGCTTGAACTTTCTCTACACAGAGAAAATACTGTATATTAGGCAATTTTTTACATTTTATAAATGCAATAATGTCATGTATAAATTGGATAAATAAAAAGAAGAATACTTCAAATTTACCATTTTCTTTGCATTTGTGCTCCCTCTGGTGGACTCCGTGGGTAATGACAGCTGACAGCACCTCCTCTGGTGCCACATCCATGAAGTGACTCCACACATCGTGGGTGTAAAACTCTACAGTGTGCGCGTTAGCGATGCTCAAGGCTATAGCCAGAAACCGCTTGACTTCATCTATCTTTTGTTGAACGTGGGTGAGGCTCGGTGTAGCCGACATCATGTTTAAAATGTATTTTTAAGGAAGACTTGTGTGAGACATGTAAGCAGTCTTCTCTTCCTCAAAGGGTCTAGGCATAAGCAGTAGAAAATTCACAGATTATAGTTTGCATGTTTCTATTTTTTATCGCGCGCTCGGGTCCCAATACTTTTGACTATTGAGATTAGTAAAACTAAAAGTAAGCTTCAAACATAAAATAAAATATTATTGTTTATGGGAAAAGTTATATTTGAGCAGAAATCTGCTTTTCAGGTCTGCTTTGCGTCATCAGCACGCGTCCTGGTTTTTCACTCACAAGCTTCATTCCGCGTGTCGCGTGTAAACATTTCACATTTACCATATACACATCCACAATCAGGCAAGAATGAAACACAAAACCATCGACGGAAAGGGAGACAAGCAAAGTAAATCTAAAAAAATTTTTACAAGTGGTGTCAAAACCAAGAAGAAATGGGTCCCACAGCACAAACATTTTGATGGCAGCCTGGGGGAAGGTAAGTACAGTGTTTGAGCCAGTGTTAACCTCATGAGTATTGCATTAATATTTGACATAAAATAGTTTAATTGTCTAATTTAGTTATGGTTCATGCTGTATATCTACTGTAGGTCAAGGATTTGCTTTTAAGAGGAAGCAGAAAGCCAAGAATGAGTACTTCAAATTGCTACGGAGGGAGAAGAAGAAAACCCCAGCGCCTAAAAACGTGTATGAAGACGAGTATCCAGAACATCTTAAGCATCTTTATTTGGCCGAGAAAGAGCAGCTGAAAAATGAGGCTTGGGCTAACAGGGTGAAAAGGAGCAAACTAAGAATGAAAGACAAGGAAGAAGATCCAAGTGAGGCTGATGCTGCTCCGCAAATGGACCAAAATGAAGAGAACCCAAGTACATCTGAGGAAGCAGAACCTAACCCTGACACTAAACAAACAGAACCTAGTGAAAAGGAGGAACAGATGAGGTACTGGTAAATACTGGTAATAGTTACTGAAAACTACACCATAGTTAGCCATGTAAGCATGAAGAAAGACTTAATTAAAAGAACAAATAATCTGTTAGGGAAGATTAGGCTTGCTTACTTACCCTGACACTAACCCCGTTTAGCAGTTACTTGAATTATTCATAATACATTATTTGTTCATTTGTGACCATACCTGCTTGTCAGTGCCCAGTCTTGTCAGATCTTGGAAGCTAAGTAAGGTCGGGCCTGGTTAGTACTTGAACAGAAGGGATCTCTGGGAGTATTAAGATAAGAAGAGATAAGATAAGATATGCCTTTATTAGTCCCACAGTGGGGAAATTCCAGTATTGCACCATACAGTTAGTAGGTGCCACATTGGGGCAGCAGTGGCTCTATTGGAAACTGTAGTTGTGTTTTTAGGCAAGACATTTTACTCACATTGCCTAGTATGAATGTACTGTGTGCGTGAGCGCTTGTGGTGGTCGGTGGGGCTGAAAGCGCACACCCTGGGATCCAAACTACACACTTCAATACATACAGACAGAACAGAAATACAGAAATCATTGTGAAGTTGCCAGGCAGGTTACCACCACTAAGTGTGTAAGCGTGTGAAGTGATGTAAATGCAATGTAAATTATTTTTCTTCATGCTGTATTAAGCCTGCAAATCACGTAGCTAATGTAGTGTTACCAATTGTTACCAATATGTCTTGTATATTGTTTTCTTAAACTAAAATTAGAACTATTTGTTTAATATTATAGCATTCCTATGAGCAACAGAATGCGAAAGAAACTGCTAAAGAAAACATCATATCAGAAAACACAAGAGGAGTTTGAAAAAATCCAAGAAAATCGAAGAAAGAAACAAGAGGTGAAAAAACACTTTTTTGGTTAACTTCAGTTTAAGTTTGCATGTCTCATTTATTTCTGTTTACTTACAGGAGTATCTAAAGAACAAGCAGCAGCGTGAGGAAGCCATACAGAAGTACAAACAGAAAAAGATGGAGACGTATCAGATGCTCTGTAAAAAGACAAAGAAAGGACAGCCCAATCTGAACCTCCAGATGGAATATTTACTTCAAAAAATTCAAAGAACTGATAAATGATGACTGAAACTTCCATCATTTCAGTCCCTGTGAATTTAGAGTTTATTTTTTATTTATGGTCTCTGGTCATTCACCTAGGTTTTAAAAATAGTAAGGTGAAAGTTATGATGCCTGTATTCTCCTGTCATCAGTGTGAAATGCAAATCCAACAGATCCACTGGATTTAAACCACAAATTATTTTATACAGAGGATGGCATAAAACCAGCACAAAAAGATTGTCCCAAAGGGTTAACTTAAACCACATTGCCCATATAACCTTGAACATGCAGTACCATTCATCTCTTTTTTTCATTTGTAAAGCAGCAATAAACAGTGTGACACTGCCCTATCTCCTGGGTAAGTCTTAAAATCATCTGCCTATACTAGCCCATAAAGACAAGCTTGAAATCTGTTTCACCCTTTTAATAGCCTACATACTCTTGTTACTCCTAAGTATTGCTAATTTTGTGGTTGTGGACACCCTTAGTTTGAAATTGGTTTGTAATGAGATGTTAAATTTGAGTTTTATGCTGTTTCTTCTGATAAATGTCCTATGGCCTTGAGGGTTGTGTCGCCATAGCTACAATGCACACGTGTTGCTTTTTTAAAGGGCTGGTTGTGCAGCCTCCCTCACATCAGGAGCACCGTCTGGACGAAGGCTGGAACGCCTTGGGCTGCTTCCTCCTGACATCACATGGTTTCAGAGTGACTTTCCAACATTCGTCTATGAAGCAGAACTCCACAAACCAAGAACTTGACCAATGTGCTTTATGTGGCTGCATAAAAGGGCTTAATATTTACAAATTACCAAGGTATGGATATTTTTCTGTTTTATCATTATAATATTTTATATGCCAGCTCTCTGTATACTATGACCTTGCCTGTATAATATAACCAAGATATATTTTCAGTTTTGTTATTGAGTGGTTTAAGCTACACCTAACAACATTAAAGAATTTGTGCTTATATCAGTGTAGCAAATACATTTTTTGTGTTAAGTATTCTGTCTTAGAACATGAATTGCGCTATCGAAAATTAATAAAAACAAAGTTCATCCCAGGTGAAAATGTACTTATTTTGTGGTCATCAGTTAAAGTGTGAAATCAACAAACCACAGCATAAACCTTAGCAATATTATAATTCATTTTTATCCTCTTGGATTGGCTCCCACGGTCCTGCAGGCATTAAACTGTCATGTGTTCAGTATGGATTGGTATTAGGATAATCCTCAACCCTGTGTTTACATACCTATGTAAGTTTCTTGCTTGTTCCAGCTTTACTACAGTAAAGCAATGTTGAGATTTGTAAGCCAACAGTATCATTTAAAATATATTCAAAAATAATGAAACAAAGTCATGCCTCTGCAAAATGTCATATTACTTTTGTGTTTTTTAGGAACTGGAGGCACATTTCTGCATTCACCGCAACTACATTTTAGAATTATATTTTTATGTAATAAGATTATGGTGCCCATTAATGGCCTAGCCCACTGGTTTAGCAAGAAGGATGTTTGACGTGTACTCCTTGTAGATTGTTTTAAAAATACTTTGAGGAATGGAGGAGGAAATTAGCATCAATGGCTTTGGGCCACGTCCCGCACGGAGAGGCTCAGACTGGGGACCCATCTCTCTTCTGGATAAGACCAAGGAATTCTTCCAAATCTGTGACGTGGAGGGCAAAGGCTTCATCACACAAACGGATATGAGGGTTAGAAAATTACAGTTTTCCCCATATCAAACACTATTTATTTACACATTATTATTCACCACCTACATGGCACAGTGAACACAAACGTAAGATGTTCAAGTAGAGGTCAACGAACCACATGTTAATTCAGTGGCTGAAAGAGAACAAAGCATAGAGACCTCTTCAGTGTCTAGTGTTGTTGTATAATGAGGACAGGATTCTTGTGACCATCCATGTTTTGTTGCTGTTTGTATCAAGAGTCCCCACAAAAGGGCCGACATGGTGAGTGACGTATATGCCAACAATACCAACAAAACACAAATTTCTTTTATTTGGTGCTACTATTTATAGACCTGTGGGTCTTCTTAAGGGCACGTCTTTACATACTCTAATATTCACTTATTTTAATGCCTATAAACTAATGCATAGACTGTGGGTATCATGCGCACCAAAATCTGATCAGTATCTGATTTCACATTATTGAAATGCCATGTAAACAGTTACAACAAACTTGAGTAATCTGGTTTCTTTCTGACTGTTCATACAAGGTGCAGGTCTTGACAAGGAAAATTATTCAAAAAGGGAAAACTAATGGCAAAAAATAAAAGAGAGATTGAAAATAAATTTGACCTCATTTTCCAAAAACAGTTAGCACAATACATATACACGTTTTTTCTAATGTGCATGTAAACACACACCAAAAAACAAACCACATTTTTAGTAATCTGACCATGAAAATAACCTACTACTGTGCTGTTATGTTCCCTGACAGAGGCTGCACAGTGAACTGCCTCTAACAGTTCAGGAGCTAGAGGATGTGTTCGACTCTCTGGATATAGACCGCACTGGGTTCCTCACACTGGAGGCTTTCTCTTCAGGATTCTGTTAGTTACCCTCTCTTTTGTTTTTTTGTTTTTTCAAATAACAATGCCAAGTTCACTGGATGTTTATTTCAGATATTGTATTTTCTGTATTTGAGAGATTCAAATTAATGGGAATTTTCAATCAGTATATTAATTAATGATATATTTAGACTTTATTACACCTGAAACAAAATAACAGTTGGCATCTTTGATAAAATAATCTGTTGCATCTCAGCCCTTTTCCTGCATGGTCGGCGGATACCTTCTACCGATGACCAAAGTGTGCTTCGTTGCTCGATCCTGAGAGCCACAGAGGCCCTGTATCAAAGCCAGTGGGAGGCCAAGTTGGCTGGAGTAGAAGATGAGGAGGAGAGGCACTTTTGCATGCTGATGGAGAGCCTTGGGGCCAGTAATTTGTTTGAGGAGTGAGTGTCATATTTGTGGACATGCACGGGATGACTTTTGGAGATGAAATACATTTTGATGGACAATCTGAAAGTGGTCATGACCAGAGGAGTAACCGTGTCACTCCTCTCCTGCAGCCCAGACGAGGTGCGCAGTCTTTGGGCCCAACTAAGGCGAGACGAACCTCATCTCCTGTCAAACTTTGAAGAGTTTTTAGCCCGTGTCACACACCAGATCAAAGAGGCCCACCAAGAGAAGAAGGAAATGGAAAGTGCACTTCAAAGGTAAGAAAAAAGTATGTGAAAAATAAACATTTTAGCTTGGTTTGTGTGCAACTCACAAAATCAGTTGTTTCTTTGTTCTAGGATTAGGTTTTAAATGTGGAATCTTAATTTCTCTTGTTTGTTAAAAAAATAAAATAAGTTAGGGATTTACAGAATATCACCATTCTTCATGTTTACCAGCTAAAGCGTTAGTGACATAATATCTTTTCAGACTAGTGTTTATATATCTGCATATGACTCCAGTCTACAAATTGTTGAATGGATTTACCTGTAATTCTCCAACAAGCACAACCCCCGTTAGCTATGTCAAATGACCATTAATCTTGAGGCACACTATGAGGTTTGGCAGCTGCTTGAATGGGGATAAATTAATACCATGGCTTTGAAGATGTAAAGTTACTGTTGCGAGATGCCATGGTCAGTATATTTTATTTATAATTCCACTTGTTTATTCTTTTGAATGAAAAGCTGAATGATATAGACATGTTTTGTTTATGTAATGGCTGTGCTGACTGTAGTTGTTGTAAAATAAATTGTAGTAGTCCGAGAGTTGAAGAGAAAAGGCATGAAAGCTGGAGTTCTAACACAGAAGTTTATTTACAATTAGTGCAGGACCCATCACTCGGAGACATGAACCCTCAAGACATTGTGATAGTGTTGGCCAGTCTAATGCAGTTCAGTGTGGCTATGTGTCCATGGTAGGGAGTATTACACCTCTGATGGGATAGGTGCCATAGGTTTTCTAACAGTGGTATTTCTTGATTTCGTCACATGAATTTATACAAACATTGCACTTATTCAATATCTTCAGGAAGGCTGCAACACATGACAGTGAGATCCGACATTTATATGAAGAAATGGAGGCACAAATCAAAAATGAAAAAGAAAAACTGTTATTGAAGGTAAGAACAACATGCTTGTGCATGGCACTTCATAAATGCCATTAATATAGTTAAATCACTTCTATTGAAATGTTGTGTGACTTTGTCTTACTCTGCCATAATCCCCTAGTTACATACACAGTTAGTCTTAAGCCTTTGTAAATGACTATGCAGGACTCAGAACGCCTACAGGTCCGCAGTCAAGATCTTGCATATCAACTCTCCTCAAAAGAAAAAGAACTGGATCAGCTTTTCCAGAAACAGAAAAGGGTGAGCTAAAAAATACAATATTAGAAGCAACATAAAACATTGACTTGGAAACACACACATTTGTGAGAGCAACAAATGCCTATTTTTCATGCAGTTAGAATCCCAGTGTCGTGAGCTGAGCAGTGAGAAACAGGAAAGTCACAGTGAAAATATCAAGCTCAAGATGACAAATGAGGAGCTCTCCAGAGCGCTGGATACCACGAGCCAGGAACTGGTGCTGGCCCAGGAACAACTGGCTATTCTGCAGGAACAGGCTGCCCGTCTACAGCAGGAGAAGGAAATGTGGGTGCTAAGATTTGGTACAAATACATTGCATAGTTTTTTCTTACTTTTATTTTTGTTTTTTGTTTTGTCTATAGGGAAATGTACAGAGTGACCGAAGGTCTGCAAAGAGAAAAGCAAAGTCTCATGAAGCAGCTAGATCTTCTCAGGTAAATAATAGCTTTATAGTCAGAGTTCAATTAAACTATGGTTTTAATCTCTATGGACTATGATTTTTTGCTTGAAATATTTATTTTCAGTAATTAAAATAAATTTTTTTGTTCTTGTGTTTGCAGAGAAATGAACAAACACTTAAAGGATGAGCGGGATATAAGCCGTGGTGTTGTAGGTTTACCTAAGTGGCAATAGTAAATCCTATGCATTATTATGGTGATAAATATTCTTATTTCCTCTTTAATAAGCCCCGGTCATCACTAAGAAAGAAGCAGAAGCAGAGAGCTGGACTTTCTGAACTGTTTGATGATGTGACTCAGACAAGACGGTGATTATTTTACTACCCACTACTTGACAAATCATAAATTGATGTCAATTGATAAATCATAAAGTGTGAAGGAAAAACAGAGGATATATGATGTTCATTTAATAACAATCAGTTAAATATACATTTTTCTTGTAGTCTAAATTTAGACTATGGCTCAATATTTGAGTTATTTAAGATTTTATTAACCCCATTCATCATATAATGGAGAATATCCTCTGTTTCTCCTGTTTCCAAAGAGTACCACTGATGGTGAATGGCTCCTACGAGTCTCTTGAGGCCTTGCCTATAGAGCACCTTCAAATCGTGTTTGTCGCTTCCTCCTCCTGTAGTGACGATGATGCACCCAATGTTGTGTCTCCCACTGCATCAGGCCCACAGCGGTCAGCTTCAAAGAAGAGCCCTGCCACACCCACCAGTCCTGCCAAAGCAGCACCATCTGCAGCACAGGACTCAAAAACAAAGGTCAGAAAACCGGCCAGCAAAATCCCCACCTCCAAAAGACTGACGCCTAAAGACAGAGAAAGAGCAAAGAAAAGTGAAAAGGGAAGAAGCCTTCATGTGGACGAGGTTGGTCTGGACTCTCCCCCAGATGGCTGGCCCCTCCGCCGGGTCATTTCAATAGAGGAGGACCACCTGCCCCACCTGCTTCATGGAGGACCACAACCACTGCTGCACCAGCTGAGTGAAGAGGAGGAGGATGATGAAGAGGAGGCAGAGGAAGCGCAGAGTGATATCGAGGCTAGTGTTGTGACAGATCTGTCATCCACACTGCCAGCAAGAAGCAGCTCAGAACCAATAGACATCGCACAGCCAAGAAAGTCCCTCTTCACCTGGGCCAGAAAAACACCCATGTCTCCAAGAGGGCAGCCTGTGGGAAAGGAAACACAGCAAGTAGGGCCACAATGCATGTCTTAGATCTATTTTACTTGGAATAATAACATGATTTCTCACTATTATTATCATCCTCAGAAAACCAGTGAAGCAACATTGCTGCCCCCTGACCGTCTGTTTAAGGTGGTGCTTGTTGGAAACTCCAGTGTTGGTAAAACCTCACTACTACGCTCCTTCTGTGAGGGAAGATTTCATCCTACTACTACTGCTACTATAGGTGAGAACATCACATAAGTTGTAGAACTGTGTTTTTGAAAGTCACATTAAATAATGTTTTGTATGTTCAAAGTTGAATGACAAGTGTAACAGTGTTGTTGATGCTTAATGCAGAAGATTTGTGGTTGACTTAGTATCACATGAAAGACCTTGTGTAGTCACACTAATGCTCTAAAAGCCCTGGCAAACATTGTACCTAAGATTATGTCAATTTGACTTTCATCTTTTTCAACCTCCTCCAATCCCTATTATCTCTGCTTTGTTCTCCTCTCCTTAAGAAGATAAACTCTGTAGCACGTGTTTCACACCCCCTAGTGGTCATAGGTTCTTACTGTATGTGAACTATATTGCAATGTGTTATGAATCAGTATTTAATCCATATTGTATCTCACATAGGCATCGACTACAGTGTAAAAACTTTAACCCTGGATAATATGCAGATTGCCATGCAGCTCTGGGATACAGCAGGACAAGAAAGGTTTTATTTGATCTATTATTTTATTTACTTATAAATAATACTGTTTAAACACAGTTGCACATAAACTGTTTGGTGTCAAGAATGTTGTCCAAATATATTTTATGGAGTCACTGACAGAGATGACATGTGAACAGGTACCGCAGCATTACAAAGCAGTTTTTCCGAAAGGCAGACGGCGTGGTGGTGATGTATGATGTCACAGTGCAGGAGAGCTTTAAGGCAGTTCGACCTTGGCTCATCAATGTACAGGTCTGACACTGGACAATTTTATTACCAAATGTGTTGGTATTGTGTATTAAATTATTTGTACTTTTTATTTTAGGAAGCAGCAGGAGAAGGTGTTCCTATACTTCTGCTGGGCAACAAAATGGACATCGAGGGTGAAAGAGAGGTGTCCTTTAAAGAGGCCGAACACCTAGCCTTTGTAAATACATATTTTTGAAGTAACCGATTAGAAAAAGTAAGTTTTAGTGACTTTGTTTGACTGAAATGCTTCTCTCTAGGAAAACAGGGTGATGTTTTTTGAGGTCAGTGCCTACACAGGAAAGAATGTGGAAGAATCTTTGACACATCTTGCCAGGTAACTATAATATGCATTGTAAATTATGAATGAAGACTGATGGAACTGACATATATTTAATAACTTTTGTTGAGTTTGATTATGCTGACAAACTTATTACATGAAAGCATCACCATTTCCTCTGTCTTTCCCCTGTGACATACCAGAGTGCTAATGGAACAGGAGGATAGAGTGAGAGACACCACAATAATCCTAACTGCTCAGCCCATTAAGAAGAAACCCTGCTGCAAATAAATTATGCTTGAGTGAATCATAGGCATCAAACATGGAGAGAGTGAGGCGCCTGTAATCCCTGTTGTGGGTGTTGAGATCATAATGTTCTTGCGTACAGAATTATCTTGGTGGATCAGTTAAGACGGCCCCACACAACACCCTGTAAATAAATCAGAAGTGGGTAGAGTAGCTAGAAATTGTAATTAAGTAAGAGTAAAGTTACTTCAAAATAATATTCCTCATGTAGTGGTTCAGCAATAAATGTCTCCGGACAAATTACTACTCAAGTAAGAGTAGAACATCTGAAGGTAACATCTGATTTATAATTTGAAGTTTATGTAACTTAAAGTACAAATAACATTAAATTATGAAGAAAATCTGGTATACAAAGATCATACCACAAATATGAAAAAAATAAATCATATTTGAAGGAGCAGTGCAAGAATCACAAATGTTTGAGAAGTCATTTAATACCATGTACTATATAAAGCTTTTGTCACCTATTCAGTTTGAAAAGTAACCAAAACACTCAAGTAAGGGTATTGTTACACTGTATGTAAAATGTATTACTCAAGTAGGAGAAAAAAAACAGGAACATGATTTAGATATGTACAATTTTATGAAAAAGTAACTTCAGTAAATAGAACTGAATAAATGTGAATGAGTACTACCCACTTTTGAAATAAATATTTTAGTGACATTGGTGCTCTGATTTAAATTATACAGTTGAATCGAGTTAATCTTAACACAAGATGATGTGACCATGTTTTATATTTTAATGCCATCTTGATCCATTTTATGTGATCTTTACATGTATTTTAAATCAAAAATAAAACCCATGAATCATTGTGTTGTAAAATTCAACAAGTTTCTCCAATTGATTAATTTTTTTCTACATATATTATAGCCTTTTGTATCATCTGAAGCATTGGCATACTTTGTCTTGGCACTAGATCAACTTTCAGTAAAACACTTGCATCTATCCTAGCAAATACAGTCAAAACATGATCACCATGCAAATAAATTACACTTAGTCCATTTACATTATTGCACTGAATGTATAAACCAAAATGCATAAAAGGGGACATCAAAATTTTACATTCAGATGGGCTTCGGTCACTCAGAGATGGGACTATTGCTCATAATTCTCCACCAACAGATTCGATTTTGCAGGGTACTCGTGCTGAAAATATTGTGTCCAATTCAATTCCAATGCTGGAGCCATAGGTACTAGCGCATTTTGTAGTCATGTGATATGGCAGCTTCACAAAGTTGTCCTTTAAAATCTAGCTCCAGGGTAAACTCCAAGTCTCTCTGTAAGTGAAGCAGTCAAAATGGTTTAGCATAGACATAATATACAAATATAATTTTTTATTTAAATAATTTATTTGTGTGCCTTACCACATTTTTTTCATTAGGCCTAACTGTGATACTGCCAAAGATCTCCTCTCCCTTTTTCACTGTCAGATAATCCTCCAAGTAAAATACTGTCTGCTTCCAGTGAGTACTGGGGGCGTCTGGAGCTAAGACAAGAGAATCAAATTAATTCACAATAACAAGATTTTGGAACCTACTGCCAAATATGGACTTGGTCTTTCACCAAATATCCATGATCAATTATTGTGTTTTTCACACTTACAGTTCTGTCCTATCAAAGACATAACGACTCTCACATTTAGATACTACAGTTGAGGAAATAATAGTCATCTATTCTCTGATACATGTATGTTGGGAAGTCCAACACTTAAGATCCCTGATATGGTTATATGTACATTGTTGGAGTATATGTATGTGATAGTAAATGGCTGTTATACCAGTACAGAAGCCCGTCTTCTTGTGACACTTGGTGAACTCAATGTTGAAATAAGTGACTAGGGCATGAACATAGTCATTACGCTGAATCTGTAGACAGAAGGCTGATGTGAAAGATAGGTCTTCCAGCTTCACAGTGTAAACGTCCACCTCCTGAAAAAAAAAAATTGTATATGTTTTCATTTTTAAGCGTAAAATAGAAACTATTATATATTCATCATTGTTATTTATTCTGCATGTAGGATTGGCCCACAGGTCAGATCATGGTGGGAGTGCAAAGCCTGCTCACACTACACATACTGCGTGGGTCTCATCTGTGGACAGAAGCAAGTGAGGCTCTACATGTATGAGAGTCACCAAAAGCAGTGAACACATCTCTTTTTATTTAAATGTCAAGTTCATGTTTGTCACTATTATTGGAAAGTGGTTTCAAATATAAAAAGAGGATCAGGTGACCATGTGAATCACTATTCTGTAAAAAAAATGGAGAAGAGATATATTAGTTTTTAACCTGTCCAATGCCTTCTGAGGCAGGTCCAGGCACGTTCTGTCAGCATGACTGATTGAAATTTAACACCTCTGTCCTTCCCATTGCAATGACACCAGACTGAATATAATATACAGCAAATTGGAAGGAGTGAAAAATCTCAATGAGAAACAGTCATAGAAAAGACACAAATATCCAGAAATGTGTAAACGTCCTGTAATCTATAGTATATTTATACAGACTCTTTAACAACTGAACTAAATTAGAAAGTCAAGCATCAAGAGAAACTGGATAAAATCTAAATAATGTAATGTATAAATGTACTTAAAGCAATTGGTGATTTTAATTTAAAATCCCCTAGTGCATAAATATCAAAGTGAATGGTCACTATACACAGTTTGTGGGTTGACCCTGTCTGTAAGTGGCTTCTAACAATATAGTTCAGACATAAGTATTAGACAATTCAATAATAAATTGCATATTTTGTAGTACCACATTTCACTATCCTCAGAGACAGTTCACTCACTCTCAGTCAAGTAGCACCATTTGATATGATTCTTCATATGGGCAAAATATGAAGGCTGAGATGAAGTCTGAGTAGTTTGACAGGACACTGAAGCCCTGATATGAGGATGACAGTGAACAGAGTGAAAGAGACTGGCCTATAGATAGAATGAGGTAAAGGGGCTAACAGAAAAGCTATCACCCCTTTGAAAGCTCTTATCTGCTGAGATGAAAGGCAAGCTATTGTTGTGTGGAAACTGAGCTGCAGACTATTACAAGTCCCAAAACAGCTCTATTATCTAGCAGGAAATAGACTGCGTCAAAAGGGAGTATACAGAGACACTGGGAAAAACCTGCTTTCAAGAATCGTAGACTGCAATGAAATAAAGACACACGAAAAGAGAAATCTGAAAACAATAATTGCCTATTTCAATTTTATACTTACCTTGAGTAGACAGGAGTTAGTAACAATCTGTTTGGGATCAACCACATCCACCAATGGCTCTTTGATGGCCACATTGCGAATACAACTCATGTCGAATCCATACACATTTTCCCACCCTGTATAAATGCCGACATAATATTATGTAAGTTGTTATATTTTTTGTTTATCTTAAACTTTTTACATTGCGAATACTGTTGTATTGTCTATATTTTTAATTGAAAACAAATAACAAATCTTTCTAAAAATAGATTCTAGTCACCTCCACCTCCTCTTCAGATGTGTCTGGCATCAATTTTGTTTAATTTGGGATGAAAATGCAGAGGGCATGCTTTTCCTCCTACCTTCCTTCTGTCCCTTCACTACACTTTGCACTCTCAGAATGCCAGAAAATAAGACTATAATAAATAAGAAAAACTGCAACAATTTGAGCAGACTGATTTAAGGGTCTATCTAAAATGCAACCAAACAGAAAAAGACACCTATGCACTAAAATCAGTAGGAGTTACTGACCCAGATTCTTGCATTTTACAAATGGAAATGGCACATCTAATATTGGCTCCTCGATCTGGATCACAAGGTTAAGTTTTCCACTCTAACTGTGATAGCTATTTGAACACACCAACTCACTAGGGTATAGAATAAATAAAGAACAAAGTACATCTTTCTGTCAAATGAACAACCAACATATTTTAGGTTGGAAAAGAGGAAACTCAATAACATGAAAGCAAAAATACACCACAGTTTGTTTTCATTTTAGCAATACATGTCATAGGTAACTTGTAGCTTAAAATGTGCCATGATTTACTTACAATGAATTTTGTAGTCCTTGTACTGCCTGTCCTCAATGGCAACCACGTATAGTGCTGCTCTGTCTGGGAACATTAGACCTCCGGGTTTCTGAATGACAGAAAGTTGAATTTAGAATTAAAGTATGTTTACCACTTTGGTGATTGGTTATAATTATGTATTTCAATAACATGCAATATGTGAAGATAATTTAACTCTCAAAATCGCTCTCTAGGTCTTAGGAGCTTGCACATACCAGCCACTTGTCCCTGGCAAAGATGACAGTGTTAAGCATAGACTCATAGAAGAGGCAGTAGCCCATCCATTCTGAGATGATAATGTCCACTTTATCTACAGGCAGCTCCACCTCCTCCACCTTCCCCTTGAAGATAGTGATGACTGTAACACACCAAACAGATCACATGGTTTATATAGTTAACTTATCAACAACACAATTCTGTGTGGTGTTCAACAAACACGCCTACAGTATATTCTTTCACATGTGACATTTAAGGAGACTTTACAAAAGCACCCGTAGAGGGTATTCTGATTGATGGCACAGATTACGATTATTTGACATCAAAGGTGAGCTGCCAGTTCACTGGCTGAGCTGTGACTAATGTGGTTGAGTGTGACGGTAATGATGTGAATATGTAGATTTCTCTACTCTCTCTTTTCTCTACTATTTCTGATGGCATTGGAATCTACCTTTACTTACCATTGTGCAAGTGATTTGACTTTATAATCTTCTCTGAATATTCTGATATACTCGAACATTCGATCTGCAAAGAAGACAGGTGTGTTATTTTAAGTACATTCAAATTATATTAAAACTGAAATACATATCTATACTACATTTTTGGTGTTCCTGTATATTCATGTCCTGTTCTTGATATTTCATTTTGGAGAGTAGGGCTACATGATCCATACTAAGTGTGATACAGACAGTGAATCACACACACTGCTCATGTCGAGCTCATGAGTAAGACATGTCGCCCTTTTCCAAGGGGACCCAGATGTCCCCTGTATGTGGGCAACATTAACCTTTCTCACACAGGATGAAGGAATGTGAAAGGATTTATGTGCATGTGAGGGAGTTTGTTCATTGATTTATGTTTATGTACCAGTACATCTTACCCCATAGACATGTTTAGCACCAGCATTAGCAGCAAACATAGACAGGATCCCAGTGCCACTGCCCACATCCAAGACAATCTTATCCTTAAACACGTGTTTGTTGTGGTACATGGCATTTCTGTATGTGAGTGTCCGCACTTCATCCTTCAGCATTTCCTGTGTATAGGGAAAATATGTTACTACTGTTTGTGTAACAAGTTATATTTTTATAAAGATATTTGGGACTAATCCCATTGTTATCCGTTGAGACATTTCACAGATCACTCCCTCCTTGTTTCCTTCCAGTCTTTTAATGAGGACACACCTCAAGTAGACAAAACCTGACCCAAATACTAATTATGGACACTAGTTTCAAAAGATCTGACACCAACCATTTAGTAGATCAAGGTTATTGTATGTAGTCATGAATCAATTGTTCTTATTGCTACTACGTTTCCATTAGTTTGATTATTAAATGTATAAAGAATTTACAGTTGGCAGTGAGTACTCAGCATATTAAGTATATATAACATTATTTTACTGGCTTTATTGAAGAAAAAACAAAAACAAGGTTAGGCTTATGCTGACATACTGTGTATAATGCCATTCAGTGGTGTGCTGTAAATCTTACCTCATGGATGCCAAAATGGGCATAGGAATCAAAGTAGTAGTCTCGTGATGTCATTTCCTCTGGACTGATGAATTTGGTGACTTTGCCTCTGCCGACACAAGTGGTCAGAGCTGCCAGATGAGGAGTGTGGGGCACACATGGTACGTGGTGGGCACTAGGCACTGGTTTGGGAAGAGAAGAGGGCTGGGCAGACTGGGAGAGCTGCGAGACAGTCTGTTGGCGCTAAGAAAAAGAAAATGATTTAAACATGAATAATACATGTATTATATAGTTCCAATAGCTCCACTAATACCCTTTAACAATTATTGTGATATTATAAAATAGTGATCATCAACCAAACCACAATTCTGCATGAAGAAGTGCAGGAAAACTGACATCTAGAGTTGAGCATTTTCCTCATTTTGTGTAGAGCCCCGTGGTATATATAAATAGCATTATACACACATTTGACACATCATTCACGTAGCTGAGCAAGCTTCAACAGCAAGGCTTAGGTAAGACCGTTTCAGCACCAAGGACAGCGAAGATATAATAAACGCACGCGCTGAAGATTATCTCACCTCAGCTCTGTGTAATATGCACGAGCATCCCCGGTTTAATAAGCTTTATCAGCAGCATATGTCCCCTATGAAATGTGCAGGACGAAGAGAGCTACTTTCTCTAACCTGCACAAAACCACTGCACTGCTCAGTCTAAACGTCCACAAACCGAGCAAAATCAACATTTGAGCATTATGTTTAAATCAAGGTGATCGTTTTAACCTTGGATTTATTTCTTAAACAGCAGTTTCCAGGACCACTTGCGGTCAGGACACCGTTCCTACCTCCGAGCTGTCCGCCTCCGCCATCTTTCGCCGTAGCAGCAAACAACGTGACGAATGCCGGAGTCCCATGAGAGCCGGCGAGATTTCGAAATAAACTCTTTCAAGTGTCAGTTTCGCTCCCAAATATAGTATATAAAAACACGCACGGATCACAAAACAGTTCTGAATCCATAGGCAGATGTGTCAACCTTGATAAAATACAACTTAGTATAGAATAAAATGCGGCAAAAAGTTGTTAAATAAATCAATTTTGCCAACTGACAGACTCTCCAATCGTCCATAATTGCAAAAGTGATGCCATTTTTCCCCTGCAGATTTTCAAAACGCAGTCTTGGAGCGCCAGTACGGAGAGGTTTTCTGTTGTGATCCTAGATGGAACCTACATCCATTAACAACCGAACGCACACTGTGAATGTAGGTGTCCGCTCAGAGACCACACTGCGCGCCTACCTGCTGCTCATCTCACACATAACATTATTCTGTCCAATACGCGCCCACAGCCAAATAAGGCATCCAGCTGTGCGCCACAAACCATGTACACCAAATTAGACTCTTGCAGAAGGATGAGCAACGTTAAGAAACAATTAAAAATGTTTATATTGTGTAGAAGGCGTGTAAATGTGACGGTACTACAAATCAGGCACACTTGTGTTGTGCGTAAATGTGGGAAAGAGCTGGTTAACAGTTTACAAAATCATAGTTTAAGCCTCTGTTTCTAGGTAGAATTGTGATATAGAGTTTGTTTACTAACTTGCCATAGCCACATATGCACATTATAGTTGTAGCCTATAGTTTTACTACACTACTATTTTATTTAATGTATTTTAGCATTTAGTAAGTATATTCTATTATTTTGATTCAATGGTTAGATATAAGGATAATAGTTATACAGCTGCATATTCTTTGCATACTTTGTCCTGGTGTTCTTGTACTTGGCATTGCAACGCTGGAAATGTTTCACTCTGGGACCAATAAAAGTTCTCTTATCTTATGAAGATGAACAGATGAACAACAATCAACATAACTTTGGACTACACTCTAAATCTTGAGAGCCAAAATATGTAATAGAACCAAATAAATATCAGCAGATTTCAGTCACTCTTATTATAGATGAGTTTGAGACTTGCTTAAGAGCATGGGCCCACGCAGCACCCCTCTGTATACATGCATCCACTCACACCTCACACATGGGCTACACAAAAGCACCGTGGGTGTAATAGCAGCAAATAGATCATCATTATTATGCAATGATTATGATTGACTGAACTTGTAAAAAAGACAAAATTGTTAGAGAAATATATAATCAAATGTATTCATGTGTGTATTCCAATCTGACATGGTGTAACTTGCAAGGTTTGCGAGGTTGGAAAAAAAACAAAAAAAAAAAAAAAAAGGAGACACTTAATATAGACACGTAAGAATACCTCTTGCTCTTTTATCTCCATGGAAACTCCACAGCTAAGCTTAGTAACAATACTTTTTTTTTTTTTTTTTTTTTACAATTTCCTTCTCTTGACTTCAATTCCACATTGTCAAAAACCTCCCATGGAGATCCCAGGATCATAAATGTTTCCTCTTGTTAATAGTAGACCTGATCATTTACTTTCCATATAGAAACAAGGAGTCAAATGCATTTGAAAGGAAGCATGGTCAAGTAAGAAAATTATTTCACTGGTGGTAATTTTGAAACTGTCCCCTGCAATCGTATTATATTATTCAAGAATAGAAACAAATGCTTAAGATTATCTGTTAATGCAATGTTTATTTCCAATTATTTCAATCAGTTTGATCTGGTTGTGGATCAACTTGCTTAAGATAGCTTATATACTTGTGTACCTTTTTCTGAGCTTAAATGTCTTGAGATTGTACAGTTCTTGTCTCTTTGTGGTGTGTTTTGCTCATGATATGGACTGAATGAGTTAATTAATGTGACTATATGCCTTGCCCTGCAGTCTCAGAAATAAATGCTTTGTTGAAGACGATACACCTATTGTTGTAGGGAGTTGTCCAATATTGATGCAGGTCAAGCAAAAGTACATGTTGAAGACCTAGTCATCTGTACAGTATCACAGTGGTTCTTCTGGTGCCCATGCAGGGGTAAAACACACATCCACACCCACACCCCCCCCCCCCCCCCCCCCCCCCCCCCCCCCCCCCCCCCCACACACACACACACACACACACACACACCCCACACACACCACCCACACACACACACAACATATAGGCATTGTTCTACACCTTTTACATAACTGTTTGGTTTTTTTAGTACTATGCACCATTATGCCCCAGCTTTCTAGGGCATAATGATGCATAGTTAGACATAATTTTAGTTCTGTTATAGACCAATTTGGTAAGTCCTGTTTTAGGATAAAAGCAGCACTGTCATATCTTAAACACACCTCCCTCCCTTTGCTTACAGTGGACCATGAAAACCTAAATCATCATTCACACATCGCCTAAGTTAAAGTGCCAAAATGTCAGACACAGGTCAAGTAAAATGCAGATAACTGGCTCCTCTCAGCATCACTCACACTTCACACACGCCCATCTGCTGCGCGGATCACTAACTTCCTGGTAAATTAACGATTATTGCTGCTAACTTCACTTCCGCTTTCCACAAATGCCACAATGTAATGAGAAGCAAAAATATGTAATTTCTTTTTCGGGCTTTGGAATAAATGTCCAGTAATGTAGGCTGCAAAACACAAAAAACGGTGTTGTCATCATGAAACCATTCAATGCCCATCAGATAGTTCATATTTTGCTACAGGCGGCTATAGGACCATTTACCTCGAACCTTGGATATTATGACGCACCTTAAAAGCAACCAAGCTGAGTTTGGTGAATGCAGTGTTAATTCCACAGTGTACTGAAAGGCACTGTCAAAGTAATGTCTTTGGGGGATTTTGTGGGCGCTACGTGGTTACATAGTAACCAAGACTGTGATAAATCTGCGCTGTGGTGTTCACTGCACTGATTGTAACCGCACGACCTGTTGAAAAGCACAGACGCAGAAGTTTACATTTACTGTCCAAGTAAACACTTACACTTAAGATTAAAAAAAGAAGTATTCCTGGCCTATTATACAAATCCTGGCCTATTATTCCTGGCCTATTATACCTGAAACAGGTAATTTTGTGTTACGTGTAGAATTTCAGATGTCCGAGTGTTCTTGAAGGCGTCGTGCGCACCGACCTGCAGCTGGACTCGGCTAATCCCGATAGCTTGACTGGACGCATCGACTTTGGTATGTTGACTATTTCACGGATATAACCAATATCTATTTTTTTCTACTCTTTGAAAAGTCCGAAATTCTGAACAAGGTACAATTGCGCAAACTTTAGCGGCAGCTGCCATACAGATGGGAGGGGGTTATGTTTCATCTGGACAGTTCGTTCAGTAGCCTACCAACACCTGTTTAAAACAGCATGAGTTTTCCAGGCTATAGATGGCAGATTTTCCGAATCATGTAGCTTAATCAAGCAAGTAGCTTAATGCGATGAAAGACGCAGGCTAAATCTTAGCGATAATGTAGCCCCTAGTTATAACACTGCTACTACTATAGCCTGTTATACTCCACTAACTAATATGCTAGTACATTGCAGATGTCATAATTTGCATATGTGAATTTAGCTTTGGTGGAAAATTGCATTTTGATCTGTATAGATCAAATCTGTATCTGTTCATGCAGCTGCTCAACTAAATGACATATGATCCCCCTGTAGCCTACAAATGTCTATGTTAAGGTTGTGTAAGATAATAATAACGTGCCTCTTGGCACATTTGCTGTTTCAGAACTATACTGAATAAATCAACATGTCTGCGGTTTACAAAGATGACCAGGAGGACTGGCTCACTGTGTGTCTCAAGTACTTGCTTTTTGTCTTCAACTTTCTCTTCTGGGTAAGTAATGAATACCTGATATTCTCTTCTCATGCTTTGCAACATTGGTTTATTTTTTTCTTCCAAAGACATAAAGTAGCAAGGGTTATTGAGAATCACTAAAAGGTGGAGCAAATTATGAAAGAGAAAAGCCTGAGCTGTTAAGAGTTGGCACACTGCAAGTCATGGATTATTTAAGACTTATTTGTGTGGAAAACAGCGTATCTTTTCAATTTTCTGCCATCACTCTTCATGACGCAGCAGTTTTTGATTCTTACAAAAATGTGCATATAACAACGGCACATTTCAAGTTATAAATGTGACTCAATACCAATATTTTTATCTGATTTAATTTCCAGAGGAGGAACTAAGGAGGAACTTTAAGGCATTTCCTATTTGGCCATCTGTGAAAGTGATAAAGGAAAAGATTTGGACAAGACCCAGGGATGTTTGTTTGAACAAAGCTGCCCTGACTTGACCTCTGCTTTTACTGCTTTTCCTCTTCCTGCCCCTTGAATGATTGTGCTTCATATTGGTGGACTGTTGTACCCTGGCTGTATTAAAACACTACATGTGTCTTTCAGTTGGGGGGAGCTGCAGTTCTGGGTGTGGGAGTTTGGACTCTGATCGAGAAGAGCGACTACTTGAGTCTGCTGGCATCCAGTACTTTTGCAGTGTCAGCTTATATCCTGATCCTGGCAGGCAGTCTGGTGGTGCTCACTGGTTTCTTGGGCTGTTGTGCTGTGATCCGCGAACAGAAGAGCTGCCTCTCAACAGTAAGAAAAAGCTGAGTTTTCTAAGCAAAAGGCTCTCACTTTATGTTTGAATAAATGATTTACTTATATGTACTTATCAATGTGAGACTGGCTTTTCAGTGTGCTTCTTTTATTCACATTTTGCCGTAAAAGTATGACCCTGACCCTGATGCTTGAAGACACACAGTGTAGTCACACAGGCAAAAGCCATGAACACTATCGCAGCAGAAGTTATTGATTGTGTTGAACTAAAAGGCAGATATTTTCCGAAGGTTTCAGTCTTCCCTCTCTTGCACTCTCACAACAACAAAACATGGATCTCATCAATACTTTTTTGCTCTGTGGTTCATTGCTGGATCTTGATAAATGGCCCTGACAGGCCCCTCACTGTCCTCATTATTTTACTGAGACAGAGGCCTGTGGGAGAGAGGTAGCCTGTGCTGCTGCATGTCTATTTCTAGCTCTATCCGCCCCCTGTTGATGGATAGAGTCATAGGAAGCATAGGTGCTGCAGGAGTGGAAGGTGGCTCAACACAGTTTTTGTTTTTAATATCAAACATTACTGCGTTGGATATATAGTTCAGTGAATAGAGAAATAATGAGATGTCAACTGTGGGTTTAACATGCAGAAGCAGTAAAGATAGAATTCTGTGTGGGCAGCTTTTCTCTACTTTGATACATGAGAATGGTTGCACATAACAAATATGCTTGCTGTGACAACCATTTAAACGTCATTGTATAAACATGAATTAAAAACAATTGATAAAAATAGCCTAATCATAACCTAATCATAAAAATTGTTGTAATGTTGTGTCTTTTACTCTTGACAGTATTTCTTCCTACTCCTGCTGATATTCCTTATTGAACTTGTGGCTGGAGTATTGGCTTATGTCTACTACCAAAGGGTAAATGTATAGTTGTGTAGTTGATGTTTGTCAAAACATTTATTTTAACAATTTAAAATGTTCCTTTTAAATTTTAGCTAAGTGAAGAGTTAAAACAGCATCTTAGTCATACTATGACTGAAAACTATGCCCAACCAGAAAAGGATGCCATCACATTAGCTGTGGACAGACTGCAACAGGATGTAAGGGCCAATTATGGAACATATTTTCATGTAATTTAGTGTGCATGCTTTACTCTAATTGCTTACTCTTTTGTGTTATAACAAAAATGTATATAACTTTATTTTAAAATATTACAGTTCAAATGTTGTGGAAGTAACAACTCTCATGACTGGACCGTAAGTGCCTACATGCTGTCAAAAGAATCAGAAGGCAGAGTGGTGCCTGACAGCTGCTGTAAAACTATGACTCCTTTTTGTGGAAAAAGAGATCACCCCTCCAACATCTACAAAGTCGAGGTGCGTAGTAGACATCCCTTTTATTACTATTACTATATGACTGAAGGAGTATGTGTAGTGTGACTCATGTTGGCATCATTATTCCTCAACTTTGATCCCACTGCAGGGAGGATGTATAACAAAGTTGGAGAAGTTTCTTGCAGATCATTTGTTGGTCATCGGAGCTGTGGGGATTGGAGTGGCTTGTCTGCAGGTAGGTAATAGTAAGAATATACATGAGTTAGAAGTGGTAGATATATAAAAAATGACATAGAAATTGTTGTATAATAAAGGCAAAATTACAATATATAATTAGAAAATAAATAAGCTAAATAAGGTTAAAATAAGGTTAAATAAGCTAATTAGTAATATGCACAATCATCAAATAATTTTCTTTTTTTTTTTTTTAAACCCAAAGTAGTGGAAAAATCTAAACTAAACTAAATATAGTATATAAATATACGACGGAGTATGAGGGTCACTTAAATAAAAAAAATTATGCGGCCGCTACGAGAAAAAAGTCGTAATATAACAAGAAAAAGTCGTAATATTACGAGAATAAAGTTATATTTTTATGAGAGTATAGGCTGCTGTGAATGAGTGACCAATGCGTTATGCGTTATGGAGAATTTGGAGCATTTTGTTCAGATAAACTTTCAACTGGGTTTTTTGCACGATGAAATACTGTGTCTTTTAGCCCACCACCACCACACTATCATCAATATAAGTACTTTGAAGGGACACTGCAAGCATTTGAGTTTGTTTAGTCAGAGGAACTAGACAGATTTGGAAGAAATTGCTATATCTGAACAAAATGCTCCAAATTCTTCATAACGCACTGGTCACTCAGGAGCCTATATTCTCATAAAAAATACGACTTTATTGTAATATTACGACTTTTTTCTTGTAATATTAAGTTTTTTTCTGGCTTCGACTTTATTCTCGTAAAATTCTGACTTTAATGTCGAAATGCTACGACTTTATTCTCGTAGCGCCTGCATAATTTTTTATTTTATTTAAGTGACCATTATACTCCGTCGTATAAATATAATGAATAAAAGTTAAAAAAAATTAAAGTTCAGTCATGTATTATTGTCAATTACTATCTATGAAATTACCTGCTTACACTTCAGTTATATAAATGATGTGAACACTTATTCTGCACTTCTTTGCTGTGACTGTACATGTATTAACAATAGACTTGTTCTGTCAGTCATTGTGTCGTAGTTGTCTTGTCTCATATTTCAAACTAACTCCATGGTGCATTGCCTTGTGTGTCCTTACCTGGGTGTGTGTGCTGTCACTGTAGTTGGCAGGGGCACTGTTGACAGCCTGTTTTATCTATCTGCTCTATAAAGAAGAGGAGGAGGACTTCAATACATTGTGATTAGCTCTAAAGTTCCTGTGTGGTTTAATCAGCTCAACTAACAAGATCAGAGGGTATATGGAAATGAAATTATTTGCATGTATTTGTATTGATTGTTGTTGTGCACCTGATGGCTTTGGCTCTGCACCAATTGTCAGTGCATGTTTTCTGATATGTCTAAGATTGGAATGGCTTCATTAATTCACCTCTTGCATAATCCTTAATAGTAGTAATAGTTTTTATACTGTACCATCTAAGAAATAACAAAATGACAATATGCATATGCATTGACCAAAAAGTGTGTGCTATTGACTGAATGTACACATATTTCTATAAAATATTTGAGTGAGATTGACTAATTGCCTTCTTGGTACATGACCAAAATAATTCATAGTTTTTATTTATTAGTTTTCATAATTTATGGTATTGTAAGACTTTTACTGCTATGTTAAACCTGTTAAAATGTACTCTATAAGTTGCCAATGCAGCTCTCTGTAAGGAATAGCCATAAACAGCTCCCAGTAAGGAATACATGTCGTCTTGGGTGGTGTGGGAGGGAGCAAAGAGGTCTGAAGGCTGCCTCGGGAAAAACAGTGATAAGTCAATATACAGCTCAGGCTCACTCAATCACCTGTTTTCAGAGGGCTTTTATGGACTAAAGATTGAATCTGGGCTCTTGCCTGTTTATCCATCAGCAATGGCAGGCCCAATGACTTGGTTCAATATCTGCAGCTTATTCTTAGACTGACCTTTTACTTGTAAAAGGCCACAATAAATCACATATTATACTATATTTGGTTGTTTACATCTTTGTTATGGGAAATTATGTTTACATGTTATTTGATAAAACTATTCAACTTCCATCTTATACAGCACCCCTTGCACACTTGGCTGAGCCGTTAAAGTGCTTTTTATCCTTACAGATGCTTTTCATAAGCAGGCACTACACCAGTTTTGAAACTCCATTGCTTGGCTTTGCTTTGTACAGTCAGGCGGTCATGGCAGTGACCCAGTAGCTCTCTTTGACTTACTACTTCCTGTTTTCAGATTTGTGGGATGGTGCTGACCTGCTGCCTGTACAAAAGGATCAAGATGGAACCTTATTGACTTAAAGGAGAATTCATTCAAACGGAGCACTAACACACTGACAACTGAACTTTAAGATCTGAAATATTTACCATGGACATTTTGCACATATCTTATGTCCCTAGGGATGTAATGCTGCCTATGTTATGCACGGTTTAAAACAGAAAGAAGAATGGCCTTAAAATGTTAGCCTTTATTTTATAGTCCAAATGAGAGACTAATTTAATCAAGTAACATATATTCTGTACATTACCATATGTGCCTGTATTGCAACATTACAGTTCACAGTTAAATTAAATAACTTGTACGAGTTTAATTAGTATCTCAGCAAATTATATATTTCATACTCTTAGTTCTAATCAATTATTTTATTGCTTTGGCACATTTGTTTTGACAACCTTTGACAACTTGTACTTTAACTGTTTATTTTTATTTTTTGTAGGCTATAAGATATTTAACAATTAACCTGTGTCCCTAGTAAACTTGGAATACACATATCCAATGATTCCCACTGATATTAGTTAAAATATGGGTTTGACTACATTAATGGCACACGCTATAGATGATGCACACCATGTAACCACTAGAGGGAGACAGAGAATCAGTTTTCTTCGAAAAAGTACCATCGTTTTCCACTTGAACCTAAACAAACAAACTAGCAAAAAGCACTAGGGTTACATACAGTAATGCACTGGTAAATGTACTATTGCATGTTGACAATGTGGACTGACTTTATTCCAATTTAATGGTACACAACTAGAGTGTGTTGCCTGAACCTTCACAAATATCATGATTTAAGTGGAGTGTTACTGATCTTTTACATGTGCATTGGTACTTGGCAACATTGATGTTGTGTTGTTCTGTGTTGTTCTTCAAACCATATATACTTTTTGTAGCTTTTTTGTTGCCTACATTACTTAAAGAACACTGTGGTGTTTCAAAGCCATTTATCATTGTCACTCATCATCACATCATAGAAGAAAAGGGCATTGGATATTCAATTTTTTGGCCTCAGTATGTATGTAGCATAACATCAGTCCTTTGTCTTCATAGCTTTCATTTCCTGCAGATGTCCATGTAACCACTATATACATACAGAACAAATGCAGTGAACTTTGGGGTACATTAGCATGTGGTTTACTCGCCTGACCAGAAGAGACCCCTCTGAGAGAATGAGGAACAGCTGGGCATCTCTTCCATGTGTGTAGGAGGGCTTTGTGTAGACATATTTACTTTCCATATATGAACTACACATTTTGGCCAGAGGGTACAACCTTTCACACCGATATTCCAGTAGTACTATATTGCTGCTCAATAGTATGGTGCCTTTGACAGTGCATGTGGGAATAAGCTTTAGTGTACAGTGAATAGTGACTGAAGTCTGGTTAGTAACATCTTTCATCAAGTCTGTATTAGTTTGACAGCACAATAGCACACTCACCTGAAGCCCTGTGGCGATAGTGCATATTTTATTGAAGGGATAAAGGAAGAAAATATTTAATACTACCACATTCAGCCTCAGATGTGCTTAAAAGCAAACAGTGTGAAAAAGCTTTGGTTCAGCCAGGTGCAGTGCAGATGTATCACACAATAACGGCATAAAGGAGCTTTTCAGCATCTTTGTAAGTCGTTCAAAAACCCTGCCCACATCACTATAGCTTTTAATGCAATTCAGTTCATTATGTCCAAACTCTTATGTTTTTTATTATGATGTTGTTACATATTTTCAGATATAAAGCTGTTTAAATATATGTGTAAATATTGTCTGTGATTTCATTCTTTTTTAAAATGTGCCATATGACAGGCCATTTCCCATATTAAGGACATATTTTTAGGTAGTAGCGTTATTTTCTTTTTCTTTTTTTTCTTTTTTTAACCGCTGCTAGTACTGATTAGAGCTGTCAGAGGTACAGAATGATATCACAGTTCTGTCCTCAATTTACTAATGTACTAAAATTCAAATTGTCATCACACCGTATTTAGAAAAGTGCTTTGCTCAAATATATATATTTTTTTTCTAGCAACTCTCAAGCATTCACTGTAGATGTGAGTAGGTCTTGTGCATGGGAGAGTGAGTGTAGATGGAAACAAAATGTCATAAAGTGTCTGTGGAATTCAAGTGAAAAGCAGTCTGCTCTGTAATAATGACGAGATTGAAATTGATGAGTGTATTGATAGATCTTTAACAGATGCCGTGATGGTGGGAACAAGGACCCCAATGTGATTTATTGTACCCCCAACATAGGTATTGGAGGTAAAACTGCTGTACTGTACTGTTATTTACTGACCTGGATCATCATGCATATTTGATGACCTACACAATCTGTTACTTTACCTCTATTTGTTTGTATTTGTCACTAAAAGATGTGTTGTATTTTGTGGGTCATGATTACATTTGCTTACAGTGTGGGCAAAGTTGAGTGTTTCCCAGAGTGAGTGTCGGAGTGGGGGGGTTGGTTACTTTTTTGGTGATCTATGTTGTGTTGCTTAAATGCGGTGAAGGTTGCCAAGACGATGGAATTTGTGGCTTTGGGAATGTGAGGACTGCATGGGCCTTTGTTACCAATAGACATTCATGGATGGTGTTGTTAAACAGTAATTTATATAGACCAGGCCAGTCGGGGTTATGTTTAAAGTGGGAGCCTTTAATCTTTTACAAGCTTAGAATTGTTTGTTTTGTTTCTAGAATCTTGATTAAACGGCCATATTATTGTTGCAGTGTTTATTTTGAAACCAGACTTGAATAAAATGTAAAATCTATGGAAGGGATCTCTTTGTACTGCAGAATCAGATTTTGTAATAATATTTCTTTTATATTTGAAACTTTGATTTAGACTAAATTAGTTTTTATGCATTTTGCCTGGATTACTGAACGTCTTAAAAACATAAATTTAACTGTTTAAGACTATTTATTCCTTTCAGAGATTTCCATTTTCTCATTGCATAACACTACCACCACAGGAAACATGCAAGGATACTGTTGTCCAAAGTCAACTATTGTCCAAAGTCAAGATTGTTGTGTCAAACTGGGCGTGTTTTCCCCTAAAAGATAAATAGAAAGGGAAGAGGATGATATGATATTTGCCATGACTCTTTCTGTATTAAATGGGTGTGGGGGAAGAAATAAATAGCTCTAAAGGAAGTTTTGTGTCTCCGTCTGGGATTGATGACATGAGGAGGAGCACAGGACTGACCTTGACTTGTTCGTGTTATTGACTTCATGCAGACAAAGTGAATAGGGCTGTAAAGAATTTGTATTCAGTAAATAAGCCACTGTTTGCCCTTCAGGAAATGGCTACTAAAACATGTGAGACTCAGAATTCATTATGTCCTTGAGTTAATACAAACAGTAAAGACACACACACACACACACACTCATTACAAGGCAGTAAAATAATGAGGCCTAAAACGCTGGATGGTCAATGCAGGTTTCCTACAAGGCACAACTACTTACTTTACAGTATGTGCCCATGTTATATTGAGGCACTCTATAGACAACAACACCAGAACTGTTGCCGTCATTTTTCCTCTCTTTGAATTTGTAATTAGGTTACTTATAAATCACAGCAGTGACGTTTTCTTTGGAACTTGGACTGGACCCTAAGTTGTCAAGTTTGGCATCTTTCCTCTGGTTAAATATTTGCAAATGTGTAACTGACAGATTAATAGGTTTTAGATATAAACACACTCAGTATTTCATTTTGACTTCTCTACAGAATTTCCTGTGTTCAAATCATTTCCTACTCCCCTATTGTTTATTCTGCTAAATGTTGTTGTCATTGATCAAAATATGTTGTAACATTTAACCCCTATGGCTTCTGGGGAATTGAAGTGATTTAAAAAAATAATACAGTGATTTATTAGTTGCATTTTAAACATTTAACATCTGTGGCTTGTTGTTCAAACAGTTAAAACAAGTTGTGAAAATGTTTCTAATATTTGAAAAATGCTTTGACCACATTTCACTTTGAAAAACTTTGGATGGCTTTTTAAATACCACAAGACACCTCTTTTCCCTCTCCAGATCTGAGTTCACACTGTCTGCAACACACATGCCTCACATTACTCCTGGCGTCTTCCTTGTATACATGCATTTGAGTGCCCTTTCCCATTCATGTTTGTTTGGAAAAAGATATGTGCCCCATGAGAATTTAATTTGTCTCTCAGACTTGTAGTTAAAAATTGCTTCTTTGCTTTCTATCCATCTGTCAAGCATGTTGATTTAGAGCGAGTTTCAAAACAGTTCCGATTCAAGTTCAAATACAATTTATTCTTTAAACCACCACAAATTAAACAACCAGCAGTAATATGCCTACTTATATAACCTATATATAGGCGTCCTCGGAAAATCAATTCATGTCAGTGAAAGCTTTGCGACATTCAGTTATTTTTTTAAGTATCATTATCATACCTTTGATGGAATTTTGACACGGAACTGAAACAATACATTTTCTTTTCCCCAAAACATGTTTTTGATTATTTTTTTTTTTTAACGTACAACACTATACTAAAAACGCAACCCAATTCTTTTTCACTCACAACTCCTAACAAACAAAATAAAAGGCTTAAACACACTTTAATCATTCTTGTTTGCCCTGAGTATATATCTTTTCCAGTGAGAGGGGAGATTTGTTTGAGATTTGACGGGAGTTTTGTCATCTGTAGCATCCACTGACCCATGGTAGATCTGTAATCTTTAAACTAAACAATACATTTAAAAAACTATAAAACAAACACTTTGACCAACAGCACTCCGCAACTTCTATTTTTCTCCACCAGATGGCCTCGTTGATCTAAATGCTCCTTTCACCAAACACATGCACAGTTTGTCTATCATTCCACCCTTCTGGTGTAAACCCTGGACTGTCTGTTTACGCCTGTAATGATGGAGATTGAATCATGGGAACAATTCCAATCATATCCAGCAATCCACAGTAATATACAAGCTGCAATTTTAACAAGGCCTTTTTTCCTAAGTGTAGCCACAATATTTATTATGCTCATTTGTGGTGCCCGGAGAATTCTATGTGGGGAAAATAAAATAGTCAAGTGGTTATGATGAATAAGTAATTACCCAGGCTACAAACACAGAAACAGATGCAGGGGGCAAGTTCAACATGGGCATTATAGCCATCACCATGGAGACCAGGATTTAAGCATGTGTGCTAGCAGTCTCATGTGTGATGTTTAACAAAAGCTGGCCAACGCGTGTGTCTATCTGTGTATAAGGAGCGACATGCCTCCTCCATTTGGTGAGCGAAATACACCATGTCCATCCTTCTCTGGCCAAATGGTGTAGTGTGATCATACAAGAACAAGTGAGGTGTTAGGGAAGGCACAGAAATATGAACATGCCTTGTACTTATGAATGGAAATAGCCCATAATTTGCCACCACGAGTCAAACATTATATTTGCTGTAGATGCTAATAGGGCCAGAATGATGGTATTGTTTATGTTGTTTTCTTCATTTTGAGGATTTAAGTACACTTTTAATGTTAGTGAGTCTAGCCACAAGACTCAGAATCACAAAGCAGTCTTTGTACTTATTATGCCTGTTCTATTGCTGCTTAAAACATGCTGCCAAAAGTGGTTAGATAAATTATATTCTTCTCAAATGTAACAATTTTTCACTACTATTTTCCATTTGTTTTTTAAGCTTAGCATTTGAGCAAAAATATCTTGTTATTGTTATTGATTTTAATTTAGTACAACCACAGAAATCCGCTGAGACTGACAGTGTCACCGATTTGTGCCAGTGTTCATTATGCAATCGTAAGCTTTGATAATTCCTCCAGCGCACCATTTAATTAGAAACACATGGCCCTGAGATCGCAGAGGAGCACAGTGCTTCTAATGTCTATACAGCTTGCACTATGAGTAATTGTTTCTCCCTGGCTTGTGCCGAGCCATTTTTTAACTTGCTGACAGCCAGTAAGCAGAAGGGGGAAGGAGTGGAAGATAAAGAGGAAAAGTGTGCGATAAGAATTAAAGAATATAAGAGGTTTTAAAGGTTGGATTTGGATTTCGATTGAGGCCACAGCAGTGATACACATAGCAAAAGTAGCAGGTGAAGAGGGCAAGCTAGAGCCTCATTTTTCTTGCCTCTTTGTGTTTGTTCCTCTCGGCGGCAGTTGTTGGGAGTGAGGTAGGTCCCAGGTGAGCTGCAGACCAGTGCAGGCTGACATCATGACAGCACACTTCATCAAAGACGGTACAAGCATTTGGGATTGTGGCCCAGGCTAAAAAAGAACAGGACTTTGGATACAGCTTGTACTGGACCTTACTGCTTTGTTTGAAAGTTTTATTATCTTAATTGGCGCTTTGATTTTTCTTTTTTTTTCTTGCACTAACACACTGTTAATGTATTTTGGCTTAGACTGGTTAGTTGGATGAAACCTTCTGTAAGAATCAAATCCAAGAGTTCTCATCCAAGAGCTCTCATCATAAATCCAAAAAGCTAATAACTAATACCTTACCAGTAGTAAATATTGTTAAACACAGTTACAATCCATTGGTTTGGAATTTGATTTCTGTCACATTGTATCTACTTTGTATAGTCTGTCAGAACTGTAACATTTTGTATTTCTATTTTTTTTTAGCCACTTGGATTCTTTAATCAACTTGACCTACTATCAAAAGCACTTAATACTGAAAAAAATATATCTTTAACTGTTATTTAATGAGAAAAAGTTCAGTTAAGATCGTAATCAATTTAAGGTTAACATCTCCTTTAAATGGACAAACCATATTTGAGCTCATTGTCCAGTCCCACACATTACGTAGCGACCATGTTTGTACTCCCAGCTAACATGAGTCACCCGCTCCTCTGTCAGACCTCACTGTTGGCACATCATCCTCGTGGGCTGGTGATGTCACTGGGCCCCTCGCTGTCAATAGCTTTACATTCAGCGGGTGTCACATGGCTGCTGTTGTGTTCTGTTTGTGACATTCTGATGGACAGCTCAGTGTAATTGCGTGGCACAGATGGGCGGAGAGGGGAGGGGGTGGAGGAAGACAGGGTGACATGGGTGCCAGGCGTACAAGGTGGCAACAACATGTCTTATCAAGTGGCGTCACATGCATGCAGGCTACATTTGGACACTTGATTTCACTAAGGTTTCTATTGTCTGTTCTCTATTGTTTCCTCTCTAAGTCATTAATGAATTTCTTTGTAGCCCGTGCCCATTTGCTCATTATTGCTTGTTCTTTGTTTTTTTTTGCTAATCTCTCGCTTCCTGGAATCTTCTCTACATCTCTACCCATTGGCTTGTGTGCGTGTGTGTATGCATGTGTGTGCATGCGCATGTGTGTGTGTGTGTGGTAGTTTATCTGAGCCACTCATCAGTACTTCTCATTTAGCCTTTTCCTGCACTTGTCTAATTCATTTCTAATTGAAACACTGTTTAATCCTTGTCTTCTGTGCTTTTGTCTGTCTGGCTTTCTTCTCTCTCTCTCTTCTCTCTATTTTCTCTCTCTGTGTCTCTCTTTCTCTTCTCTCTATTTTCTCTCTCTCTGTCTCTCTCTCTTCTCTCTATTTTCTCTCTCTCTCTCTGTCCCTTCTCTCCCTCTCTTCCTTCCACTTGCTCTGTCCTTCTTTCTTTCGCTTTCACGTTCTCCCTCTCTCTGTCTTTCTCTCCCTCTCTCTCTTCATTTCTCTGCCTCTCTCTTGCTTTTGCTCTCTCTCTTCCTTCCTTTCTCTCTCTCACTCGCTCTCTCGCCTTCTCTCCTTCTCTCTCTCTGTTCCCAAGTCCCCCCATCTATTCTTTGTTGAGGATGGTCGCCGTTTTGTGTATTCTTTGTGTACCCTGACAGCCATCTTCTCTTTATTGTTAGTGATGGCGCGCTCAACTCTTCTCCATATAACAGTTGATACTTTCCCACAGGAGACCCCCCTGCGCTGCCCTCTTTTGCAACTGAAAAATATGGACATTGGCTCCTTTTGTCTGTCTGCCTTCCATCTCACTCTCTGTCCTAGTCTTCTTTCTTTCTCTCACTCTCGCTCTCTTTCTCTACCTCCCTCTCACTCACGCTTCCTCCCTCTCTTCTCTCTTTATCCATCTCTCCTCTCTCTCTCCCTCCCTTATTTCCCTTTCTCCTTTCTCTCTCTCTCCCTCTCTCCTGTCTCTCGCTTCATCCATAATTCTCAGTTTCCTCCAGCTCTGCCAAACTTCTACTAATTCAGCAGGGGAGCAGTTGAACAAGTCTGGTTTGTTTTGGAGTGCCACTGGACCCCAGCTTCACAGAGATTAATGCTTACACACACTGTAACGACATTTATGAGACATGGACTAAATCAAAGGAAAAAAATAGGAAATTGGACAGCCTTATATGATCAACTGTAGTTCACACTTTTGTTGGATAAGTTAGTTACTAATTTTGCTCATTTTCTTCCATATTCTCATTAGAGGTTCTGGATGGATGGACCATATTCCGGGAGTAACCGTGTGCCATGTTCCTTTCTGGGCTAAACAAGTAATCCATGTGATCAATATTTTCATTAGTGAATTTTATTATGTGAAAACAGAATATTGAATCACATTTTTCCAGGATTGTGAGCAACAGAATGACTACACTACCCATGCTGCCCATTTTTCCAACTAAATTAGCAACAATATGAAAAAAAAAGCTTTTACACTTTTTCATAACTGTAAATTTAAAGTGAGGGCTCTTAGACAGTATACTGTTGACTGGTAAATGCAGACACAAGCCAACAAAAACAACTCTCAGGTCTCAGCTCCTCCAGGTTGAATCGCACTAGTGCCAACCACTCTGCTATTATGAACCCATTACAATATCAGCCAATGATGATTTTGATTGATGATTATAAACATTGAGCCAACCAAGAGTAACATAACCTGATCTAATCATTCATCCCTCATTCAATTACTTGAAACTATGGATATGTGCGAATAGTTTGAAACCACCGGCTGCACTCTTGAATGCTCCCCTGAACACTGCCTTTATCTGAGTGATGAACTTGCTTAATGCATCATAGCATTACTCTACACTTCACTTCTTCACTTCACAACACCAAAAGTTATCTATGTAGATCTAAATGAGAATAGATCCCATTGTGAATTAGAACATGCACTTGGTCAGTCCGTTGGTCGAGCTCCATCACTCTTCACAGTCCAGTGATAAATGGGGCCCAGACAGTGTATCCAAGCTGCTATCTATTCTCATTACTGACACTGCTGTCCACTGCACGCTCTTTGCTATGAGCTGGAGGGAGGCTGGAGGTCTGTCTGCATCAGAAAACTGTCAGAAACAAAGTCAGGGAGGATTTGTTATAATGCTAGAGGCAGTGTTGACTTTGCCATGTACTTTGAGATTTACAATGTTTATTTAGAAAAGTACATGAACTGTAAGGTTTTCTGTAGAACCAATTATCCTAATTTAGAAAAGTGCATTTATTGAAAGTTGTTGTCTTTAGCGGTCCCTTTGTTTCATGGTCACTACAACAAATGCAGCATTCATAGCAATTGAATCAAAATGGACACAATTAGCAAATTGAAAAGGCTGCAGTTTTTGAAATACAACAATCCTCCCATGTACTTCAGCTTTATCCAGGGCATTGTCGCAAAGCAAGTACAATAATTTCCTCCACAAACAACAAAATATCCCGTCTTATTCTGCTTAAAAACTGCTAACCCTAGATCTGTAAATGTGGTTCTTCTATTAGTTTGTGAGTTCATATTTAATTTCTTTGCTTTTTAATTCTTCCGGACACGTTTAAAATATGAACTTGGAATGGACTCCTATGATTAGATATTTGATACAAATCGTTCATCCCAAATCCCAAATTTGTTATTGCGCTTCAGTTCGCATATTGACACCATTTATTTGTCTTGTTTGGAAATATTTTTTTGGTAATTGAGTTTCCTAAAATCCCCATTTGGATATTTACAAACAGCTCCTTTGTGCATTGGGAGCTTGAGGAGGGAAAAGGATCAGGGTAATTAGACTACTAAATGATTTCTCTACAAACACAAGTGAGCTGCCATTTAGGTTACTAATTGTAAGGAGAACAGCTCTACTAATTGGGTACAAGTTGGCTTTTGTTTTACTAGTGTCTTACATTATCAAATACAGCTTTGTCTAAATAGTAAGAGACGTTTGTTTTTAATTGCACATTGATGCACACACTGTGGTCTATGGGTTTATGGGAATTGTCATAAGTTTAAGCACAGAAGCAAAAAAATGAGTCAAGATCTGTTGTGAGGTAACATGATAATAAATAAATAAAAAAGTAGTAGCTTGAATACAAAAATGGGGCACCATCAGCAGATAACTGAGTGGTTATGGGCTATATAAACACTACTATTTTCTTTTTCTTACTTTACTGTTCCTTTTGTCACTCATTTCTGGTGTAAATGTTTTAAGTTCAGTGCAGTACATAATTTCATACTGGTTTCTTACAGTATAGGCCTGCCCAGGAAAGCAATTCTATAAAAATGTATGTCATGACCTCGGCAGTATCAGTGTTGTGCGGTGATTCATATCTTATCCATGTTGCACCTGTGAAAAGGCACAATGTCATTACTCACCCCGGAGAAAAAGGGAAGTAATGAAATCTTGCATGCGTCTAACCTTAGCAAAACAAAGGCAATTTAGAGCTCACAGACACATCATATCATATTGTGTTGCTGTGTAAACATTTTCAACACTACTTTTTATATTAATCTTGAGTGAATTGTTATAAAAACAGACCACAGAGGCTGCAGTGAAAGATGATATTGATTTTGATGTGTCGCTAGAAATGAGAGCAATTTCATAAGAGCTGTGTGTAGCATTAGAGCTGTCAGGTGCTAGATTTCAGTCTGTGTTTGGGAAGTGCTGTGTTCATTTCATTTTTCACTCGTCACAGTGCTGTTTTGTGGACAGGCAGGTTAGTGATGAGAGAGTTGGTGAAGCAGGCCTCCATCGTGGCCGTTGGCTGTGACAGTAATGTGGACCGTAACTGCTAATGGGACCAGCGGGACATGGTGTTGTGTGCGACATCAGTTAAAAGTCTTCCACACTCACTCAACACACAGCAGATGATCCACTGTGGTGCAACATGTAAATAATGTAATGGCGATTGTGAACTAATCTATGACTTTGTAGTAAATATAGTACATAACATGAATATAATCAAAATGTTGGGTGTTTTATTCATATAGTATTCTCAACACCAACCTTACCAATACAATTCCATCACAGAAGCTTGATTTTAAGTGCTCACTTACATTTACTTGAGTAAACCTTTAAAGAAATTGTACTCTTCAAAGTACCTTTCCAGCAGCATACTTTTACTTGAGTACTAGGACAAACGTTATTCTTACTTAAGTAGTAGTTTCCTCAGATACTCTTACTTTAGTAATTTCTTGGCCCACTACTTTGCACTTCTACTTGAGTAATATTATTTTGAAGTAACATTGCTCTTACTTGAGTACAATCGTTGGCTACTCTACCCACCTGTGTTAAAATATACAGTATTATTGCTGGGGAGCATATGGTGTGTAAATTTGATTGAATGTTGAAAATATAAAAACAACTTGATAAACATTCCTTCTTTGGCAGGCTTGCTTCTCCATCTCCACCAGATCTGACCTGCAACCATGGTGATAGATATGTTAAATACCATAAGTAATGCCTCAGTCAAGACAGGCAGGTGGTGTACCTTCCAGCAGAAAAGTTAGAGCAATTTTCATCTTTAATCCCACCTTTGTAATGTATTTATTAAAGGGACAATGCAAAAGACAAGATACCCATAAATATGCAGGAATGGAGCCAAAGCTGATTTCCATAATGGCTGTGATGAATGTGACATAATAAGAAAACAACAGCACACGGTCACACTGACAAGAGTGTGGACTATGTGCAGCATATATTTTTTCCGTAGATAACCTTCCTGCAATGTAGCACAGAAGGACAATGCCTGTCTAGTCCAGTCCCATGGGTCTCCCGTAGCTATAAAACAATTCACCTTCACAAAGATGCACTAACTTCTATGGAGAGAGATGTCACCTTATTGCTTCTCTTTTAGTCTGCCCCTCTGGCCAAATGCTGAATGGACACACCAGTGACTTGTGGAGCGCAGCATTGATTCCTCTCCCAGTCAGTACATCCTCGGGGGAGAAAAAAAAAGTGAAGACAGAGGAATGATATGCTTAGGGCAGCACAGTTCCCCCAGTATCAGAAATGCTGAGGCAGACACAAGATGCGCTGATCTGTGTAAGATAGGCTCTAAAACTGATGGACACAAGACTGTAACCTACTGGCAAATGCTCAAATGTGTGAAAAATCAGTGTGAACAGAGTTTAAACCTCGAGCAGACCCAGCAATATATAACAAATTATAGGGACTGAAAGGCAGCACACAAGAATGACACACACTATTTAGGTATTAGCTTTTTATTATTTTATACAAATTGCATTGTATTTCATATCTATTATATTTTATGGAGAGGGATTCAGCATTACATATAATAGTACATCTGGTAGAGATACACAGTACCCAATCAATCATTTAACAGTGGCTACGTTTAATGTGGCAAAGACTAAATGAAAGGGAGAGATTGTCTTTTGTTGCCAAATAATTAAGTGTAGTATCTAGTTTTACTTACTGATTGGTATTGAATTCCGCTTATTTCTCTCTGAAGAGCATTTGTAACATTTGGAGTCTCACCAGTTCACACCGGCACTGTGTATTAAATCCTTACAATCACAGGGCAATAACTTCTTTTCCCTTTCTACTGGACGAGGAGGGCTTCTTGTGGTCGCTCCTTCATCCTGCAGTCTGTAATCTCCTCGAGAATGGGGTAATTAGGGCTACTGTGGAGCAATTACCAGAACTCGAGTTGTTTAATTACGGGGCTCTCTGAACCTATCTGATGTTAGTGACAGCAGAGGCGCCTCCGAGTGACACATTTATCCTGACAGGAGCAGCTCGCATGTGAGACGGAAATAACATATAAAAAGCATTTAAGGTTCTGTTGTAAGGAGTGGTAAAACCAAGGTACAAATTATAATGAAAGCAAGTTGCCTTCATCTTGCCTTGAATGAGTTACCGTTAAGCTTAAGGTTTGTCAACAAGAATAACTTTATGTCAATTGATAAAATAATCAACACTTTTGTGTAACTCACACTGCATCATTAAAAAGCCTGCTAGTTAACCTTTACTTTAAAATAAGAATCCTAAAATATTTGATCAATGTATGACTGTAAAATATATATAGTATATATAGTTTTATGTTTGTTCATTAGTATATCATCAATCACACGCCTGCTCAATTATGGTAAATTGTTACAAAGTGAGTCTATAGAAGAGGGAACATCTGCTTCCTCCTGTCTCTTAGACCAAGGTTTTGATTCCTATCCTGATCAGACAGTTTTCAGATTTCTTGGGAGTGTTAGGGGCTGGGGTGCAATAATAGATTGTGTTCGGGATGATTCACAGCCTCACAGGTGTGTAGCAACAGTGGTTCCAGATGTGTAACAAATCCAACTGCAGACCATAACTTTCCACCATCCACGGGAGGCTTGTATTGCTTTTAACTGTGAACTCCAATTTGTTGAGCTTCCAACAGCTTTTGTAAAATTGTCCCTCTGCGCTAATGTGATTGAGATGTCGATGTGCAAACTTTCAGAGTAGCAAAAAATAACATTTTGTGAGCATTATTTTATACTTCTAGTTATAAAATACTTGTTTCAGTGCACAGAATGGACAGCTATTTTCAGTGCAACAGGTTCTCGCCAATAAAAATACAATAATGTGACATGAAAGTTAGCTCCTCTCTTCTATCTTCTCCAACACACCATAATGTCTTTGGACAGGCCTGGTTTGAACAGTAAAGGCCACTGGACCTAATGACTTTTAGGACAAAGGTTGAAAGGGTCAATCCCCAAACTGGGGGTAAAGAATTCACCCGACATCCCCCTGACTGGAAAGATGACTCTGTCTGCTCCACATCCAAAAATAGTGAGCGCTCCGACGTTTTCCACCACACACAGACAAGTACTAATCCTAACCAGACCCAAATATACTTTAATCATATACCAAAATTCAAAAGACTACATCAAATATAAGTATATGAGCTTGTAATTCAGTTCAGATGACCCATCCTGTCCACCCAATATGGTAGTAATCAGAGATCAGCTCAACATATTGCCTTTGTATTTTATAAACATAAACTTTGCAAATTTCCAGGTTTATAACAGTTGATTGAAGGGCTTTTCATGTAGCATTGACCTGTTATGTCTTTATTCTGTTTCCAAGAGCTTGTTTGTATTGAAACAATTTTGTGTTTCAAGTGTAACCGAGACACTTGTAATTTACAGCATATGATAAAGATGTAAGAAAGAAACATATATCCCCTGTCAGATGCCTATTGACAGCTGAACTTTGACCTCAGGGATCTCAACACCCTCTATTTATTTTTGGATTATTAGAGTGCTTCTAGTTGCAGATCCTGAGCTTGTAGGTAGAGGGAAGTTGTTCTGGACGCAACATAGGTCACAGGCTTTAACTTTGTACATTTATGCGTTGAATGGCCGACATGTGTTCTATATTTTAATCTTCAAACATAAGCTACAGTTCATTGTGACACACAGTCTTCCTATAAAGGATTTGGCAACTCACTCAGCAGATGTTACATGATGACAGTGGATGTCTGCTTGGAAAGAATGGTGATAAATTAACTCATTGCTTTCATGGGCCCAAGTAAAGCTGGGATGACTCTAGCACCTCATAGAAAAACCACAAAACCTTAAAACCATACACCACTCAATATCTCATTTAGATTTTATTTGTTTTTCAAGACTGAATATTAACACGTCAATGAGGTGGAACCATCACTCATGAAACTAAAATATGGGAACATGGGCTATAGTTGAACTGCATGCTATTTTAGACCAGGCTCGCCCTTTCCTGACGAAGTTACGAAGCAAGAGCTGAGCGAACATCCTAAAACATCTTTGACATGCTGCACTTAGTATCTCTGTCACTAACTGTGCTAATGTTTCTCTTAGAATGTGGAGAGTACATAACATATTGGCTTTATGACAACATTTTTAGTGGATGAGCTGGTCAATTTTGAGACCAATTACGGTTGACTTGGGTATTACTGTTGTACTGTAGCAATGATCTGGCAAAACTTACTGACCTGCTAGCACTTTCATCACCTCATGTTTTATATTATATGTAATGACTTTTCCGTGTGGGGTATCTTCTTGTGAGTTAATAAAGATGAAAGCATTGGATGGTTTAAATAGCAACCTATTTCCTTTCCGCTCTCCCATCTGGGATTGTCATAGTAAATCATCTGCCTGAGAGTTGCTAGATTTTAAACCAGGTGCCCTCCCTTACGTAATCTTTTTTTCAATTATCTGGACTTGGGACTAGACACAAGAAGTTTTTTTTCCTACTGTCATTTGTATAGCATTTAGTTTAATTTCATTTGTGAGCATATTTGCAGATGACATTTGACCACATCTATTCCTTGCATGAATCTATTCTCTCATAAAAATAAACCAGACGCCTTGAACTTTGAAAGCGTTTTCATGAGCTTTTGAAAGAAATGAAACTTTTTTTATTGGTGACCTTTTTTTTGTTTTCTTGCTGTCTCTTGACTGCTCTCTCCAATTAGTGAGAGAAAAACAACCTAGCTGAGGCGAAGTGAGACAAATCCAATCTTTGAGTAGAAAGAAAGCAGCTGCACTGTTTGATCTCTGCAGGCACCGGTGGAAAGAAGCCTCGGAGCTACGTTATCTTTAGAGAAGGTGCAGCTTCCCCTCGTCCACCTGACTGACCTTGTCATTTGGGCTCTGTGTCTTATCAGTGAATGGGAGTGATGACTGTGCCCGATGTTTTTGCTCCATAACAAGAGCTAAAGTGAACTCTCTCACAGTCTGATGCTTACAAATAATTAAAGGAGAGGAGACCCACAAATCGATAATAGCCTGTAGTGTGAAGACAGAAAGTGCTGGGTTGAAAATAAGAATAAAATAAATCTCTTCCTCTATGGATTTTGAAGTGCGTCGCATGAGGGTCAATGCAATGCTCTCCACTGCCAAAGTCTGCTTTTAATTGGCTCCCTTGTGTTGATCATCGAACTGTTCTCCCCTGGTCTTGTGAAACAGCAGCGCCTCAATACCGCCGTGTTGCTTATTAAAACTGACACTTTTGCATCCATCACTTAATATATGTCAGCTTTTCTCTTCCCATATAAGCCGAGAACAGTTCCGGTTACTTTCCTATTGTTTTGCGCATTCGTATTGCTTCTATATGCAGAATAGTCTAAAGTGTGGAGATGAAAAAGCCACCTGACCCCCTTTTAAGGAGGGCGCCACTTGTGATCGCTCTACCTTTTGTGGACTTCCCCGTGGCTCGAGTTTGCCCCCACATTTCATGGCTTCAGACACAAGCACTGAGATCAAACCAGGACCCCCCGCCGGGACTCCCTCTCAGTGTGCTAATAGACCGTTTGTTCCTTCAAAAAACAGGTCTTCTGCTCTTGTGTTGGCGTTCCTCAAACTCCACCTCGGCACTGACTTTTATAGTGATTGCTTTGCCACTTGTGCTCCAGTTATATGACCCTAACTACCTCTGAGAGCTGAGGAGGGCTGAACTTTCACTGCAGGTCACCCTCTCTCTGGTGGGAGAGTCATTTGGTTAAAAATGAGCGCGGTGGCACCTGCTTGTTGACGACACAGGTGCTGAGGTAGGACTGGCTTTGTTTGAGGACTATAAGATGATACTGCGTATCTTTAAATAGATGGAACAAATTTGCAAACACTAAATAACGTAAACAGTAATAAATAATATGGTCCTACCACCAAATCTAGCTCAAGATTTAAAGATGGGTCCCTCTTCGTTGCCTGCTGCTCCTGGCAGGTTGCCTCAGCAGCATTAAAGGATGGGTCAAATGTAGAGGACGGGAATAATAAAGGCTTAATCTAGTCTATAACTGCCTATTTTGTAAAATTCCAATTCGTCTCTCTATTTCTGTATACATACATGTCTTCCAACCACAACAAACTAACAGAGTGCTCTGATTTTCATGTTCAGTTGGCATAACCTTTATATATCCACAATGACAATCCCTTGCTTATTGTGGCATTGACCTGGCACAAGAAGTACACTGGCTCATGAACTTTGTAGATTGATTTCACTGCTATTAATTGTCAGGGATTAAGCACAAATCCAGGCTAGATTAGCAGATGACAAAGGAGTCGCTGTGTCATTCCCATATGGCTGTGTTTCAGTTACACAAACTATGGCAGGAATGAATCTGATATAAGAGCTGTGCCTGTGTATCCAATGTACTGCTCTGATCTGTCTTTCCTCTATGTCAGCAGTTAAGATTGCACATCAATATATTACCAAGCACTCTCACCGCCTTGACATCTGTAAACATAATTTTTCCTCCTCCCTATCCTCTTCTCCTGAGGTCTCAAATTACCTCCTGGATAATAATTTGCACACTGATAATTTGAATGACCTTTGCTGGCAACAATACAATACTCAGTTGAGTGCTTCTTTGGCAGAATCAGTCCCTGGGGTTAGACTTGTGGTAGATTTGGGGAGGTTGGCATGTGTTAGCGGTGCCCAATTAGTGGTTTTGGCTCATAAAGCAGGGGATTGTGTTGTAAGGCACAATAACACGCTGCATGTTTTTACAGCTACAAAAGAACTCGGTGTGAAAGACTCAAGAGGCTAATTCAGTGAAATCTAAACGGGAAAAGTCAGGACTGATTGAGTACCTATAATGTTATCTCAGAATGTAAACAAGCAACACAGATTCAATTTACAGACTCACAACATGCAACACAGTTTGAAAATATATGTTAATAATCTCAGAAATGTGCAGAGGACTACATGTAAATGATTGATGACGATTGGGGTGTTCTGCTTCAATAAACTGTGCAACTTTTCTAGTCAAGGGTCACCTGCCTGTCTCCATGGCGGTGGTATTACTTTGTGTGCTATGTTCCACAGCATGGCGTTAGATTTACCCATTTTCACTTTTTAAATTACAGGTAAATACACAGATATGACCTTGGCCAGGTAGCGTCACCTCGTCCATCTCCATGGAAATAGATTTCTTTAATCCCATTGGTTGGAACATTTTAATAAATTAATAAATCATCTCCTAGGCAAGCAGACGGCAGACTCTCCACCAAAAAAGTTACATGCATACTACATACTTAATCACTATGCATATTTTAATGACAACAAGATTTGAACAAAGAAAAAATTGTGATTGAAGTGAAAAGGACATTTAAATAGGACATTAAAAGTTCTGCTCTGTTGTGGGCATCTGGAGAAAAACAACATTGCTCTGCGTCGCCCGATAGTCTGTTCTTTAGATATAGGAAATCTGTGCTTGATTAAAATGAAACTATTCTTGGATGAGTGAAACTGACAGAATGGATAATTATAGTCACAGTGGCAGAGAGACAAAGCCCATGAGTTGTAAGTGTTCAATAATGAGTCTTTATGGCGTTAGAATGGAGCCCTGCTGCGCTGATCCCACTGTAAGTGTTAGTGTTAAAGGGAGCTGAAAGCGCCTGCAGAGTCACCCTCAACGCCGCCAACAAAGTAGGTTACAGTCTGAAAATGTGCAAGGACCTGCTGAGGTGACAAAACTCTATCCTGCCACAGTACACTTTATATACACAGAAGGATGCTAAAAGAAATAGATGTTTCTCATACTTCTCCCCTTTCAGTTTGGCAAGCTGCAGAATAGAATGTGTCAATTGGCTGTGGACTCATAAATGCCTTAGGTAATAATTGTTAAAGAGGGAAATATGTGTCTTGCCTAGGGTCACAACGGGAAGTTGTGTTTTCAGGTGAGATTCGACCTGTTGACTTGATTTTCTTAAATACACATATGTTTTATTCTGCTATATAATTGTGGACATTTTAAATTGAAATATTGATCTAACAAAACCTAATAAAAGAAACAGGTTCGCTGATTTCCGGTTGGAAACTTGAGAGGTGCATGTGTTCCCCCTGCCACTGTACAGTATGTCGCCATAAACGTAATCCCAACTGGGGGCCCATGCTGATGGATGGGTATCTACAGTTAATGATAGCAATCACTGGAACAGAGCAGCAGAGGTGTATGAGGTATAGGGGGAAACAGAGATCAGCAGACCAGATGATTTTGGATGTTCCAAAGTCCCGGCTAAAAACCAGAGGGGACCGGGCTTTTGCTATAGCTGGTCCGAGAATCTGAAACAATCTACCTCTGGGTATTAGAACAGCCTAATCTTTGAATATTGCTAAGTCTTTGTTGAAAACTCATTTGTTTACACTGACTTTTAACACAAGCTAAGTAGGACACTTGTATTACATTGTGTTATCATGTTTTTGTAAGTTCTGTTTTATACAGTTGCACTTTATGTTGCCTTTGTAAAGCTTTTTAGGCATCTGCGGTTGTTTTTAAATGTGCTTTATAAATAAATTTGACTTGACTTGACAAGAAAACGGGAATTCTTTGAGCAATGGTCATTCAAATGCAGGAAAATAATGATCACTCAAACAGGCATGAATCACTCTAAATACAAATTTGAGTGAGTCAGTGATGAGGAGATTACCCATTATAACACAGTTAAAACATCTTAAAGTCAAGAGTGAATATTGAGTATTTGTAACAATGAAAAAAATACCAAAAATATGTTCTTCAAATATGGGCACCTGCTTTAAGGTAATACAGAAAACACACTGACCAGTGACTAAATTGTAAATTTGACACAAATACATCATATTTGCCAGAATGCTTTTCCGTGCTTTAAAGAGGGTGAGTCAGAGGTGAGCTTTGAGCTATGACTCCTTAGTGTCCTATTAGTCAACTCCAATCCCACCCATGTAACTGGGTTCTAGTACAATTTAAGCAGCTCTTTTGTATGCATAGATCTGTTAAATATCATGTGCCACATGTCAGGAAGAAGGGATGACAGCTGACCATTGCTTGATTATCCCCATACATGATGCAATGTACCAAGTTGGTAGCCAAGCCTTGCTTCTAGAATCCATTACGTTTCTGGAGAACCATAGATGAAAAATACCCCTTAAGAAGTCATGCATTTTCTCCTATGGGACTATGCCATGACTTCTTGGTATGTGTGAGTGCTGGATAATGTTAGTAAAAAAACAAAATCAAATTGCAATTTAGTGGTTGAGTTGTATTCCTGTACATATATGAGGGTTCAGTTTTGGTGAACGGAGGCCCTTGTTGTGGCTTGCTGTAGTCAGAAAGCATTACGGCAAACCTCCTAAGGGGCACTGATTGAGTTTGAAATAGTGCAGGTCACCCCCGAGCTATCTGAATAGGTTTAATAGAACTTCTGATGTACCGTCCCGTGGAGTGACCCGACATAGGTCACCCAGGGATCTTTCAGGGGTCATGTTTGCTTAGAGCATCTCAGTGTGCCACAACCCGCTAGATTTCTCCTTGTCCCCCTGTACCCTATTCACCTTTCCCTCTCTGATCCGCACTGACCGAAAACCAGACTAAGGCCACATCTGGATGCAATTCCGCTTTTTGGGCTGACTCTGAGGATCCGGGCTGAAATTCCTGAGGCTAAGCAATACATGGAGATTTCAATATAAGTGGAATTGAAGGAAGATGGAATTGCAAAGTGTGACTGGTGTTGTATTTTGTATTTATTTTCTTAAAGCGTAATGGTGTCTATCTAGGCTAAACGGTTGCGTGCGCTGCGGGCTGTCAAATGGATGGATTTAGACAAATGTGACATATTTATATGGATATTCCAAGTCTTGTGGGACAACAGGGTTTCATTTTTGAGGCCTGTTTAAAATGGATAGTCACAAATCATTAAATCACACCAAAATTTCAGAGTATTGCCAATAGCTAACCATATCCTGGGTAAGTGAGTCAATGAAGAAATAGCCAGTTTGCATGTGAAACAAACGTGCATGTCAGAACAAGGGAAAAGTTACGTGTTTTGCAATCTCAAATGCAGCTGTGATAAATTCAGTGTGTTTTTGTTTTGTGAAACATCTCTGGAGGTCCTGAAAAAAATGTTTCATATTTTTATTTGAATAAAGAAATATAATGAATAGTAAAAACTGAATAAATGTTATTAACTTTGCAAAAAATGTCAATATTGTAGGATTACATAATGTTCTTTTGGTACATGATTTTGATGATATGCCATAACATGGTCCTTTATCTTCTTGGAAATTATATTAATACTAACTTGTAACTACCTCATAACTGAAGAAAATGTGTAAATTAAATGTGTTTATTCTTTTAATTTTACTATGATCCAACATGTGTATGTCATAAGTAAAACATATCCTTTTTAAATTATTTCTGAAGTGACTTCCTGTCTGTTGCCTTGAGTCCTGTCAGAGTGTACATGGGTTGTGCTGATTAAGTCGTGCTTCCAGTATTCCAAAGCTCAGCCTGTTTCAATTAACTTTGACTTTAAATGTTGAAGTACAGGCATCAGGCCCTAACAGTAGCCAATCCTTCTCAGATGTCTTTACACACAGACTGCGGGGAATTATTTGTGAAGATTGTTTTGAGTACATCATGTTATGTTGCCCTCAAAACAGGTTTTAGTCATTGTAAACAAGAGACTGCACACATAGAAAAGATGGGCTTTGTAGATGTTACAAGATACTGTAGCTACGTTGATAACATTTTCCATAATATGACCTATTTTGTCAAGTGCCTATTTGAGATAAGGTTAAGATATGCTTGATGATGTTGTTGCTGATCTTGTTGATCCAAATGAGTCCTTTGCATTTGACCCATCCTCCAGTGTCTCTACTGAAACCTGTCAGGAGCAGGGGCAGGGGGAAGATCTTGAGTCAGGCTTAGTATACCTCAGCTGGAAGATTTTGCCTCTTGTACATGTTTTAGGTTGATGGGGGAAACCGGAGAACAGAGAGGAAACTCACCCAGACACAGGGAGAAATATGCAAATTCTGCACCTAATTAGCCCATGTTGCCCTTGAGTCGAACTTGTAATCTGTTGAGTGAAAGTGCTGGCCACATTAGTGTTTTTTATTCTATTCTTTTTTCTATTCTTTTTAGTGCAATATAGTTATTTTTATTCCTTTGATTTTTCCATATGACGTGTTCATGCCTACAATCTACCCCGTGCTTATTTTCCAGCATCTTTTCTTTGTTTTATCCATTTGTTTCCATTCATGTGTTGAAGATAAATCCAAGACAGCAGTGGTCAAACCCCCCAAAGTCCGCTGGGGTTTAAGACATATCATATTTAGGCTTTAGAAATCAGGGTGCAAAACTCTGACTGACTCACCAAGACGGAAGAGAAATCGGATCCAGATGGGACACGCCACTCAATGTTTACCGATATTTATCCAAACCTTGGAATGATTACACAAACGCTATCAAGGAGAGGTGGGTTGCTGATAGAGGCTCACTGAAAAAATATAAATATTCCAACAAGAAAAATGGGTGAAACCGTGAGAGACCAGGAAGAGGAAGACATGACTGACCTTAAAGGGCAAGTGAAGACAAAATAGACACAGATATTTTTCCAACTATCATATCAGATAACTCAGTGGAAATGGGCTTTAGGTTTTAAGAGTTTAAATGTTCTATGGTGGTCTGAGTCTATTGTTTTATGTAGGTTAATACTAAAAGGATGCTAACGTTAGACATACCCAGCAGGAGGCCTCAAAGAACACTGAAGAGATGATTTATCAAAGTGGTGAAGGAGGGCATAATGTTAAAGAAATGGAGAGGGCTAAATGAGGCATGATAATTTGAGACATAGACTAAATGTATACATATACTTGTTGTTTTATTTATTTTCTCAGCTGTAATTACAAAACCTAGCTCACTCACTAAATTTCTATTAACAATTTATATTTATGATGCCATCAGGTTTGATCTTAGAAATAATCAATAAGAGCAAACTGATCTCAAGTAAACTCAGTCGTACAGTGGAACAGGTCAGAGGTGTCTCCCCTTTGAACAGTTTCCATGGCAATGATTTCAACTTTACTTTTCCATCTCCAATACTCACCAATCTAAATTCTAAAATAAAACAAAAACAGAAAACCAAAAAAAAAAAAAAAAAAAGAAAGAAAGAAAGAAAAAAACATCTCGACTGCATTGTCAAAGTCTTGTTAACAAGTTCTTTGTGACCGGCTCAATCAATCCTCTTTCCCAGAAATGTTTGATCATACCTTCCATGTGTCGGAAAATCTTTTGTGGAAAATTTAACTACAAAAGAGAGACTAACACAAATATTCATCGGCACTGCTGTTTATAAATATTTCTACACATATGGAAAGAATATTCATGTAAACAGCTAATGAGTCTTTCACACAAAAGTTCATAAAAAATAAAATCCCCACACTGATATAACATGTGTGTGATCATTAAGTGACTGTAGCAGGTTGTTTTTACCCAGGTTGCCCTTGCTGCATCTGTTCCCCATAGAGCCTCATTAGAGCAGTTCCCCTGGGAACTGATGTGTCAGTCAGGAAGAGGGTCCTAGGCCCTCTGCTGCCTGTGGACCTGACAGAGTCTATAATACTGAGATCTGGATGGGACGGCCCAGCCGGGGAGCACTCCTGACCTTTAAGACCCAGATCTGATGAGGAGGTGAGCCGCTGGGGCACTGAGCAACATCAGCTTTTCTGTGAGGTTTATTTAATGATCAGAAGATAGACGGGGCAGCTCAGTCTGAAGGCATAACAAAATTATGTTTGTACTCTCCCAAGTAATCTTTATCTCAAATATGATTGTCTTGCTACGTTATACCATGTAGTTTGTGCATTTGTTAAAATATATATTGTTAGTTACCATGTACACATTTCCTACTTTCCTTATGCAGATAGAGCCACCATAGAGTCATCGATGAGTAAGTGTAAATAACACCAAGAAAGAATAATCCCAAGTTAGGAGGTTGTATTTGTGGTTAAAATTCATAATTTTGGTCTATTATTTTTAGATCTTAAGTACATGTTGTTTATATTTTAGAACTTAATAACAAATCCTTTCAGATACTGGCCTTTTTTCCTACTGATGTCAACACAGCAAATCAAAAACAGCTTATGTGGCTGATTTTAAGATAGCCACATATTATTATTCATTATTGAACAGCATACCACTTTATATATTATAATGTGGTATACTTTTAACTGGAAAGAAGAAATATTTTTGTGTTTACAGTATGCAAATTTCTTAGTAATAGAGCTGCATGCCACACAAAGAACTTTGGCTGTGTTAACTGGCCTTGCTTTTTTTCAGTACTTTCCATATCAGGACAGATGCATCGCAGCATCTGGGATGTAATTTCAGATTGGGCCTTGCCTTTCTCGAGCTCTCTCTGTATCCGCTCCAACAGATGAAGAGGTTTATTATTACAGTATGGAAATAATATCAGATGTGATGTGTCCACACGCACTAACCATAATGCCCCTGCCTTGAAACGCACATGGTCGACTTTCAGCTTTTACACAACTACGCTCTGCTCGCCTTTGGGAAAACTTACTTGTTCTGATTGTCGAAGGTTTCAAGGCCTTGACTTCAATCATAGCTGTAAATGTTAGGACATGTTAGTGTTTGTGCAATTGCCTGGTGTGTACTGCGATGTCCTGAGTTGTTTGCATCAATTGTGGTTGTAAAGGATTAAAGGACCAGTTCATAAAAAAGCAGAAGACAGCTGCCAAGAGCAAACAAGCTATTGAGAGAGCAGAGTGGAAGTGGTGCCAAGTGCTCACAGACTATAAGGAGTCTTTGAGAAGTAAAATACTGATATAATTAACATACTCAAGCCATGGTCAGTCATCTTGAAGTTAATTTGCTGTAATAAGGTTTGACTGCGTTCATTTTTATGTGTTTAAATGGGATCTGGAAAGGCAGGAATGTAAAGGAAGTAAAGACCAAGTTAGAAGGGAATAAAACATGTATTGTAACTGCATACTTAGAAAAGGTTAGTGAAGTGTCAAGAAAAAGTGATCCATAAATATATATAATTCTGAGATATGAAATTCTCGGTTCAATGAAATGAGCTTTAGACACTAGTTCTAAACTTTTACTTTGTATTGTGTGGTGACAAACTGTCAAATTCTGATAAAAGGTATTATAAGCCCCTAGCTGTAAACTTGCTTTCATGATCCTCTAAGTGTTCTTCTTTGTTTTCTGCACAGATACACCATTCAGGCCGCTATAATCCTTATTTATGTCCTTGCCAAAGAGATAGATGACAGAAACAATAGGAGCGACCACGTACCAGCTGTTGGTAGACATCTCCTCTCACTTACCTCAGCCTCTGATCAGGTGATGCACCAAATACAAACCAGAAAACCACATTTGGACAGGCATGCGGGTTCTTCAGATTCTCAGTCGTTCTCAGCCTATTTCAGCGAAGACTATTTTATGCACATACAGAGATTTATGGAGGTCCAGTGTGAGATAGGGGAGAGTTATAGACATTAGCCAAAAGACTGCAAGAAAATCAAATAAAAGTGTGTATTGTATACCATAAGTATATAATAAATGACCGATTACAATATAAATATTATGATTAAATTGGAGCTAATAATATCAATGACATGTTTTATATAAATCAAAAGAGTAATCCCAAAAGCCAAAAGCCGAGCTGTGTTACAGTTGTTATACCTGCATGTCCTAATAAGATCCAGGTTTATTCAACTTAACTGCCTTTCTCTGCCGTGTATCTTATTCCTCTTTCAGCAGTTTTATATGTCTAGACACATTTACAATTGTTTTCAGTGTGTTCACTCAGTATCAGCCCCTTCCTGGCAGGAAACAGTGGCTGAAATGCCAGCTCAACGGAGTGGCACAAAGCAAGTCCAAAACAACTGGCGCACCCAAGTGTAAAGAGATTCACTCCCCTCCACAAAGAAACAGGTCCAGTTCGTGGTGCATATTTCCCATGAGAAAATAGTGGTGATGAATATGCATTTGTGTTTTAGCATTGTCCTGGTTTTCTTAAGTACATGACAACCCTTAGCAACACCGCACTGTCCAATCAGCATCTTTCAACACACTTGACCAGTGTTTACTGATTTTTAACTGCCCAGTAAGTTTATTGATTGGTTCTTGAGCCGGTGGTTTCATATTGATTAGTCATAAATTAAAAGTATTTCTCTATAAGTGCTGCGGTTGTACACCATTGAAGCCGATTGGCAAAATGGCCATGAACTCTGAAGAATGTTGACCCCAGGGCATGAGTGAGAGATGATCCTCTCTGTTTAATACAGTGTCAGGCTCTTGATCAAATAATCGAATATGGGCCGGAAGGAAAATAAAGGATTCACTTAAGAAAGAGTGGGTTATCTAAGTAGAAAATTGCACTATTGATTTTTACAGATCCCATGTAGAATGTTTTTTCACCTTGTTATGTGTCTCTCAGGGTTTACTGTTACCGTATGCACAGGCTGTTTGACTGATAATATCACAATTTGTATTTTTTTGCAATTGTACACATTTGAATGTATATTGTACATTCATCTTCAATACATTGCCAATCCTATTGAATTAGAGCCTTTTGTGGGATTCCTTTTGGACAATGGCAATCACTTTGAGACCTTTTGAATTGAAGCATTTGTTAACATTCCCTATTTATATTTTTACAGCCTTCCATATTAAAACAGCTTAACCTTTTTATGGAAAAATACCATATATATAGTGTGAGATTGATATGCCATCTTTTCAGGCACCCCTGAATCTAGTTATGTAGAGATTAAACCTATCTTTTACAGTTGTGTTTTGTTGTGAAAAGTTTCCTTTAAGATAATATTATCAGAGTACATGCTTAAGGCTCCATTTTACAAAGACCAAACATATATATCTTGAGAGCATTTGTCAACCTCACCTTTCCGTCCGGTTTTATGTTTCTGCCCATTATCTGTCCTGTCCAAAAGCTTTACAAGACTGATGGAACTGTACTGATGGAGGATTCCTTTAAGACAAACTGCAATGGATCAAGTGTCAGTATGTCATCACCTACACATGTAACGAACTTGAAAAATAATTGTAAAATAAGCCAGATTATTATCAAAGACATGCTTGTATCACAAAAGACTATTACCAATACAATGGAGTTGGTGTTGTAATGTGTTAGGTAAAGCATATATGGATTTCACAGTATCTTTGTACATATTCACACTGCTCCAGGCGCAGTTGAGGCTTAAGCCAACCCCTGGGTGATAGTTTGTCTCTGAGGAGTACCTTGGTTGTTGGATGTTTATGTGCCTTTAACCCTGCTAACCTTTGTGTTTCCTCCTAATACCAATAATTGAACTTAAGTCAAACTGATAGATGTCTGAAGTGGAGGCATAAAGAAGCACCTCCTGACCTCAGTGTTCTTCAAATGGCTGGTTCTTGCTACGATTGTAACTCAAAGCGTCAAGATCTCCTTGACTCCATAGATCTTTTGCCTGCTCTTAAACCCGTTGACCCTTTCACTAAACAGGTAAAACACTGGTGAGACAAGCAGTGAGGTAGCTTTAGTAGTAGGTATTAACAGATGAGCTAAACAAACAGAAAGCGCTGGGCTGGGACATGGGAATCAATGGTTAGGTGGACAGAAGGCCAATGCAATCAGGGGAGCAGAATGAAGCGGGCTCAATGCTTGCTGAGCCAGCACCAATGTCGAGTGACTCATTTGGAACTAGGACCGTCCACTCGTCCTCTGGGCAACCAGCTCTGCAAACACAACAAAGGAACAGGCTTTACCAGCAGTGCTAGACAGGCAGAAAATGTTCCCCATGCACTCAATAGTTTTCATATACAATATATTATATATAAGTTCACAAATTCTCCTCTATTCTACATCCAAGCTCCAAACTTTATAGATATATTAATTAGTAGAAATCCTTGAGAGAGATGGACATTTTGATTTTAGTGCACTTTTATTGAAGGGACTGACTGCGGCGGGAGAATAGCATTTACATTAATTAGCTTGTTCTGAAAAGTACTGCTAAAAGAGAAGTTTAAGGTCATAGTATGTGGACTGTGCAGTAACATCACCTTCCATTTACCAGCAAGGACAGGAAGACTGTTGTGTGCAGTGTGTGCTTATAGTGTTCAGCAGAGATTTATTAAAGATAGTGTCTAAAGGTGTACCATGTAACTTTTTGATGGAGACCTGCTTGTCTACATGGAGATGTAATTCGAGATTATTGAATTTAATGTGACACCACTAAGCCAAGTTAAAAGACCTCGCTCACAGGTAGAATACATGCTTTGAAGGTTTTTTTTTTAAATCAATATAAACACTTGTAATTGCATAGGTGATAGATATGTTTAATGTCCTACTGTGTAACATTAAAGCATAAGATCTTTATAGAGACAAGCTCTTAGCAAACCATCTACAATAAAACTTACATAGTGCACCTTTAACAAAATAGTATATTTTTTAAAAGTTATGTAGCTGAAGATACTGTTACAATTTACTAGTTAGATTTGTTAGTAATCACCAGACAGAGGCATCGAGTTTGATATTTCATTCAGTCGGTCTCCATTGTGGTGAGGGCAGTTTCATTCTCTTCCAGTGAAAGCAATGGCTATGTGGCTTGTGCAGACCACAGACAATAGCAGTTATTCTACGATCACTCAGGACCTGAACCAACCATGCTGCAGAACAGACCAAACAGCCCCTGCAGTCTCCTCTGGCTGGAATAATATCTGTGTGTTTTCACTGTCAGAGCTCTTGCGGCTGGCCAACGTGCTGCCATGCTGTGTTCCTGTTTTGCCAGAGCTGAAGGTTCTCCCCTCTGGTGCTAGTGTGTACTCAGCCCCATGTGTGTGCGCGGCAGGCATTTTTCATTAGTTGTGTTGTCTGTGTGTGTGACCAAATGACCTTAAAGAATTTGCATTTGCACACAACGATAATATATCAGAGCAGAGGGGACCAGGGCATAACTTGTATACAGGAAAAGCCATTGTTGTTTTGACATTTTTTGAGGAAATTGCTATTTATGAGAGAATGCTGTGAGCTAGATAACCTATGGTGATTATTCAGTTTCTAATTTTAACCACTTGTCAGCTGATTTCAAATGGCTATTCAGTTCCTCATCTCTCTTCTTCATGTGTCTCCCTTGCCTTAAAGCCATAGTATGTAACTTTTTGACCAAAAATACACTAAAAGAAAAGGAAAAACTTGCATGCTTTCTGTGAGCAGGCATCTCCACAAACCTGACTCTTATTTGGCCTGCAGGATGGCCTTCTCTTCCTTGTTTCCATGGAAATTCTGCTTCTATTGCTATAATCCTCCATTGTATGACATAAAACTAATCTATATCCATGGAGAATGTTCCAAAGTATGGTTTTGACTTTCTGTTTCCATCGAATTATGCTGTTGATTTTCCACCTCCAGAAAGTTGCATATTATCACTTTAATAATGCAATGTCATGTTTTGCTGACGTGCTGTGTGTTTCTGAGACCATAGTTAGTTTCAGTCTGCCCCGACACTGCTGTTGGCACTTATCTCAGTATACTAAGCTCTAATGCAACGCTGACTTGTAAATAGAGTTGAGATGCCATTGTTTCAGATTGCCTATGATCAGCTTGTGTCTTTTAAATCTAGAAATCTATATGTATGTAAGTAAAACCATGTGGCTTGGATAAACTGTGACTATATACTGTTAGCGTTAAATTGCAATAAAAGTATTGTTCATGTTCATATAATTCAAATTGAAAGACTTGACTATTTGTTTTTGCTAATAACAAATACAATGGAATCAAAAATCATCATCAGTCAATATACGGACAAAACAAAATCATGATTAACCTCTTTGTTACGTTGTAAATAACCCATTAATCACATTAGGAATATACTGTTACACCAGCTGTTTGAGTGTGTTGTGTGATCCACTGGGCACACTGTGGTAACTCCTCTCAGGTCAAGCTGTCTCTAGGGAGAACAAGTGGAAAGTGAATGCTGCCAGTTCAGACATTAGGCTATGACAACTGCTCTCACCAGCATCTCATCTGACAGGCCTATTAGTACCAGCACACAGGCTAAAAACAGCAGTGTACAGTAGAGGGTATAGTAGTGGAACATTTGACCCAACAAGCACAGGCCAAAATAGTGACATATGTTCCTGGTCATAACTTTCAGCTAACAGCCACCAAACATGTGAGTATATACCAACAGCAGGCATTGACAAGTGCATTTTATTTGGTGGCACTTGAGACCACAGTGTGAGACAGATATGTTTCATTTCCTCTCAAAGTCTGTGCCAAGAGGAAATTAAATACCAAACCTCACCAATTACACTAAATGCAATTACTTTTCAATAGCAATAATAAAAGTATTTTTGTACAGAAAAGGAAGCAAAAAGACTCAAATCTTTTGGATACTTAAACTTTGCGGCTCTATGGTCCACTGGTCTTTGAAGCTTTCTTTAGATAACATATTTTGACTAACATTGTTTTACAGCTGCTGCACTGACTTCTTGATATCTTTTTAATATGTCAGCATTTTTCTATTCGAACTTTTACCTTCATTCCTTCAGAAAATAACCTAAACAAGTATCAGTTCTTAGTGGTGAGTCATTTGTTCATGCAACGATTGAAACCATTGATCTGGATCCTCTTTCAAATAAACAATTTTATCTTTAGCCCTTTCGTGTAGATATTTCACCCCACCCTATAGCAAATTACTGCTGAGAAATGAAGCACGTGTATGCCAGCAATTTGTAAATCTTACTTTGTTTGTCTTGTTCATTGTTAACACCTGCGGCATGTTGCATACGTTTGCATCTGTTAATATGAACTCTTTGTAGATTATGTGTTGGATTTTAGATTATTTATACAGCCATCACCTTGTTTATTGGATGTTTACAGTTGATGATATGATTAATGTGTCTAGTTCCTGTTGTCCGTTATATTGTTTGTGGCATGTCTTTGAAGTACTCCTCCAGGTTTCATATCTGCGTCATTGCTCCAGACGTGGTATGCCTGTTGCTAGTATTGGACTGTTTGATCAGTGTGCTTGATTTGTGTTGCCTCAGTCTTCATCATGTATTCAGTCTTTTGGAGTTGTCTGATCCAGGTTGTTGCTCAGACGCCCAGGTGGTTCTCATCAGTTCCAAAAGGAGAGTTTACTGCTCACCTAACGCTTTCCATACGAAGAAGAGGTGCCCTATATTCCTCTGATCAAGTTTCAAGTCCATGGCACTGCTGCATTGAGAAGTTAAAGACTGGCTACTACTTAAGATGGGTTTTGGTAGTGTATTGAGAGATGCAAGAAATACCCCATCCATCGTTTCTATAGAATTAAAATGACACAACCTTTTTTGCGATTGCACAGGTTAATTATTAGGTATGCGTGTGTGTGTATAAATATATATAAAGATACAAATACACATTCATCTTCTGGCCATTTATATTTAAATATATGTCTCATTACATTCACTATAGCCACAACATTATTACTACAGGCTAAACTACTTGGCATACATTTAAAGCAATCTTTCTGAATTAAGTGGTGTGTATTTTATTTCCTTAACATAAGTACGTCTTTATTTTTAAAACACCTTGGGATGTATTTTCTTGTTTCTGTCATTCAGCAATAATGTAGCATGTGTTAGAATAGTTAGTAGCTACCTAACACTAGCGCGTATTGCTATTGCACTGGCCAGTTCTGCAGGCCGCTAAAAAGCCTGGCTCACTTCTTGCCTCCCAGTTTAACAGCCCTTGGCCACAGTTTTTGGGGAAACTGGAGTGTCATTTTCATTGGAGCACCTGGAGTCATTTTATTTGCAGTTGATGGAAATTTTCAAGGTGCAGCAAAAGGGGACGTTTAGGCAGAATGAGTTTCTTGGCATATAGTATTGTTCTGATCTCAGCCAGAACATTTTTAGCACTTCCTTTAAAGATATTTTTCTTTACAAAAAAAAAAAAAAAAAAAAAAAAATTATACTACTTTATTTAAGAGAAAGGTTATATATATACTGTTTTCACCAAAACTGAAGATTTGGTAAAAGTAAAACTGTAAAAGCAGTAAAAAAATAAATAAAATCCCAGATCCTGACTCTTGAAATTTTATTGTCCGAGGTAATATTTGCTTGGCCGTGCTCTCACATGTATACTTTTTGCTCATACACAAGTACACTCACGCACACATCTGGTTTGGGTTTCAAGTGCCTTTCCCTATGTATTTTACCCATCCATCCTCACACACACAATGGTCTTTTGATTCCCTCTAAAACCAGTCCAGAGCTATACCACCACTACTGCATCCAAATAGGCCAAACCAATTGAAAAATATCATTAACATAATTAAGCCCATTTAGAAGAAAGCTGACTGTGTCATACATTTTGATGAATGTGATTTCCTATTATGGTTTGAGTATACAGGTTTCTGAAAGGCAAAGAGGAAGGTAAAGAGTCTTTTTGTGGCTGTGGCATTTTGCAAAAGGCAATTACCATCAATCACATTGAATTCTATGTCAAGGTGGCCTGGAGTTGATTTCTGTACCATAGAGACATAGTTTTGACAATGACATAGGATCCTTTATCGGCTGCAAGTTGGAACGTTGAAGATGAAAGACACTATTGGACCTAATGGGGCCCATGGTCTGAAATGTAATGCACGGCCATTGACTATCATTATGTCCTTGAAAAGCCAATGGACTGCTGTAGGACACTGAGCATTAGAAGTCATTACAGAGTCAGCCCACAGAGCCCAACAAAACACATTGAGCTACACTGTACCTGATAACCTCTGTGAAGATTTTAGTGTCACATTTCCACATCAAATATAGACAATATTTTTCATAAACATTTAATTGTATCACATCCAATGCTGCTATTGCATATTGTTTTATTCTCATCTTTGCTCGATAGGTTAGTTAAAAGAGATTGTATTATGGTTTATCATTTAGATTGTAGGTTATATTTTATACATATTTTAATGAAAAAAACAGCTTCTAATATAATATTGCCTCAAACTGTATCTGAATCATATTTTAAACAGAAAAGGTAACATTATAGCCTATATGATAATTACCTGTTTCCCAGTATCTTCCTGTGAGTACTTGTAATCCCAGTGTGGGGAATAGACAGATCCCACTTGTGTGTTTCCACCCCTTGGCATACAGCATTCCAGAGCTCCGCAGAGGTGTTAGCTAATTAGTCACCTGACCTCCGAGGTCAGAAGTCGCTTCTACACCTCACCTCAGGGGATCTCTGTGATATTTGAAGGAGTTTTGATTCTGGATAAAGCAGAGAAATACCCTTAGGACTCTGTAAGCCATTTTAAGTGCATTACCTGAGTCATATAATGACAGGTGATAGGTATCAGGATAGTACCAGTGGTTTTTTGACCCTCACGTCCACTCCCCCGTAAAGCTCTCAGGTGCAGGGCCAGAGATTGTAGTTGATGATGCTAGGGCAAAGGACTAGCCCTTCAAAAGCTAACCTGTAATGGTGGCTTGAGGCATGTAATAGGAATTGCAATATGTTTCCTGTCAGGGGCTATGAGCCTCAAATGACAAAAGCCAGTGCGGCATGCCTGGTCAGATACTGGTCAAAGACTACACATTGTTCTCATTGAATGCATATACTACAGAAAAACAAAGAACTGTAAACTTTTTATTAACTGCAATTTTGAAGTAATTTGATCCACATAAATGTCACACCTCCATAGGCCCATGCAAACAGAGACAGCGATAAAACAGGAGAGGAAACAGGTGTTGCAATTGAAAAAAGAGTTGTAACCTCACAACATGGAAAGACGCAAGCTCTGGGTTGTTCCTTAAAGTTCTCAGTGAGTATATCTTCTCCAGCCCTGACAGGTGAGACATCCACAAGCCCACAACTTTCCTCCTTCCTGTATTTTCAATGCCACCCAAGTGGAATTTTGGCTTAAGGGTTTTTCAACATAGCACAGATGACTGGAAAACAATAAAAACTACACTTAAACGAAAACTTTGAAGAATGTTTAGTATATCAAATTGGATTTACAAAACTTGGCCATACTATGCTAAAAGCCAACGTTAATTCATACCACTTATGCCCGACTTGACTAGCAAATGTTAAGCTTTACAATTTATCCTTAGCTATTCCAATTCCCTGACAATTCCTGCACAATTGAAGTCATACTTTCAATTAAAACATATCCTAAGACAGTTTTTACAGTTCTTTCTTTCTTTCTTTATTCGTCACGGACCATGTACAAAGTCATTAATCAGTCTGTTCTGCCAATATTTTGAAACATGGTTTCTTAGAATAATGACTATAGCTTTTTTGATTGGTGTTCCTTAATTTGTTATGATAGAAGTGTGAATGTTAACATTACTCAGAACTTGCTCCCCGCAGCTCCCAAATCCATGTTTCAAACTGTGCTGTTACTGCACAGTGAGAGAACCACAGGAGGTTTACTGACTGTGTGTAGTGTTGGAAGGCCACACAGACTGTAATAAGTTTGCCCTAACCTGATCAGCCCTCTTTATTACAGCAGCCACTGTCCTGCTGCCGCGCCCCCCGGGGACACATACCTATCTGCGTGATTGATGGAGACTTCAGTGACAGCTGTTTGCTTTGAAGGATTTGTTATCAGTTCAGATTTTTAAAGAATTTGATCAGTAAGCAGCAACTGATAAGATATTTGTTTCTTATTGTTATTTTTAAGCAAATATGTCTCTTGACACACGGAAGAAAGGAAGTTAGCATACAAGCTAAAGAGGCATTATGTGTATGAGATAAATACAATCCTTTCTCACCTTACACTGTACAGAGGCACATGCTTTTAAGACAATAGAAATCCCCACTGAGAACAATTCACATTATTGTAGCTGTTAAATTACATTGCAAATTACATATTGGGTTTCAGGAAAAGCTTTCCTTTTGACTTTGATAATACAGTATGTCAAAACACACAGTTGCGTTTAGAAAAGGCTCTGGAGTGAGGTAATAGTATGAGATTGGTGGCTTGTGTAGCGTGTCAGTATTTGTGTGAGAGTTTGTGAGATTCTGGGGCGTGTGTTAAAACATGCATGTGTATTGATCCACTCATGCAAATGAACCCTGTGCCTGGGTCACAGTGAGCCCCCAGGGGACAGATGTGTTTTTGAAAGTCACTGATGGTCCATTCAGCATCCACTCAACACTAGGTTTGCTTACACACAAACATGAAATGGCAGTGGCCTTACCATTTACCACTAAATTTATAATGTTCTTAAGTTCTTAACTTTTACCACAAGAACTTAAATGACTGTACTATGGCTTGAATCCATGTCATAATAGGAGCGTTATGTGATGCTAGAATTAACTCAAACATGTCCAACTGAAACCACAAAAGTGCTATTCTCATAACTGGAAAACCCTCAATTAACTTAATGTTGGAACATTTTTGAGAGCAGGTTTTCAGAAGAAAATGGACACATCATATCTTGTATCATTGTTCAAATCTAAAACTGGTGTTGATTTTCATAGATAATTGTTCAGTAATTGGTAACAGGGTTTACCTTGACACCGATGCTGCAGTTATTATGTTAGTTTTGTGATTATGTGGCAATTAATGTTATCTTTTCAATCCTGGGGTGACGCATTCTGTCAGATAAGGGCCATTAGATCCAGATGATGTCATTGACCAGGGTTTTCTGAGGCTGTTATGAGAGATAAAACTCCAGCCATTAATATTATGATGTAAACACTATTCCTATTTTAATTCTTTATACATTCACTTAATTCATTCACATAAGGTCACAAGTTCACTTTTTGTGCAAACCCAAACCCAGGTGGGCAGATCAGTGGATACAAGAATTTGATTTCCAGCTGTGGATAAAAACTCAACTGCAGATGCCTTAATCAAGCAATGAGCTATACCAGAAAGTCCAATATGTGTAGACCGCCACTGCTAGACCTGCTAAACCGTGTCTTATTTAATACATCTGGTTTCCACGGTGAGTTAACCTTTCTACTTTGTCTCCATTCGTACTATTTCATTTTACTGAGAGGCACAAAATCCAGGGCAGTCATCTTCACACCACCACCCACAACTCAGAGAGAGAGAGAAAGAGAGAGACAGAGATAGAGAGAGAGAAAGAGAGAGAGAAAGAGAGAGAGAGAGAGAGAGAGAGAGAGAGAGAGAGAGTAGATCACATGTCTTCATGGCTGTCCAACACTAAATTAGAATGAGGAGCAATTTCCTGAGGCCCAATTAGCAGAAAATTGCTCCTGTCTGTTGGACTGGGTTACAGGGGAGGAGAGAGGGAATAAGGTGTTTGCACAAAGTATAGAGAAAGGTAAGTGCTTTGTGGGTTGTCACATCATGAGGGTACATTAGGGCATTACTAATGCAAACCTGCTGATAAACATGTGTCTTACCTATTTAGTCAGTTATTTATCCTTTATCCTTTATGTACATTGTGACAAAAGCAATGAATATTTAGTTTGTTGATTAATGCCATCTGGTTGTACGTAGTTAATGGTTCATTAAATTGACAGAAGTGGGTGATCACTCAAACCTGTCAGTGGTGAAGTTGAGTATTGCTAGTAGATTGTGCAATCATTAAAAATACAAATTTTTCAACTCTTCATTAGTAGGCCTGTCACGATAATTACTATATCGACTTATGGTTCAATACATGAAAGCTGGGACACAATATTTTGAAGCTCAATATTTATTGACGGTACATTTTCTTCACAAGAGTGGTGAGATTTTAGTTATTTTTGATTTTGAGCTGCAGAGGGTTAAAAAGTAACTTCTATAGCTAATTATTGTTTCATTCTGCTATTTATTTCTTGCAGCTCAAGATGTTCATGTTGCTGTATATATAAACATTTCCCTTTTTTGTGTCAGTGGCATAAAGTAGTTTCAGTACTATCGTTTATTATCACAGTATTTCTATTCTTCAAAATTTGTTATTGTGACGGGCCTATTCATTACTAGTTTGTATTGTTTATTTTCAACAATAGAATGCATGTTTTTGAGCTCTACATTTTACTCCATTAGATTATATTGTGCACTGCATGTCTTCTTTTTTGGTTTTATCTCACTGATCTGTGGTGAATGAGTTCCCTCCCACTTCTATTGTCCTTGCGTTTGAACCCAAGCATGTAAATCATTTGAGTGTAAAGCTGCTGAGTTTAATTTCCTGTTAATGGAGAATTGATAGAGAATGAGGCAGGGTGATGGATGTGTCTTTTTGGATGGGGTCCATTGCCCTCACAACCAATCGATGGGTGTTCACATGGCTGCCGATGACGCTGGACTTGCATAGACGTGTACTGAGAGACAACTGGGTCAATGTTGTAGTCCTGGTTCAGGATTGAGCTATTTTGCACAACCATCGCTCAGTGTTAATGAAAAGGTCCCAAATCAATAAGGACCACAAAGCCATCACATCAGGCCTGGAGTCACTATCTGGAGTGGACCATGTGTCGATAGATTTATTTGTTCATTCAGAAGTAATTAAGCAAACATTTGGCTACTTTTGTGTGGAATTAAAATCAAGGGTTGTCCATATATCTTGGCTTGTGTGTTTGCAATGTGGCAGTACTTTTGCTCAACACTGAAAACATCTTTTACAGTTTCACTTAATTACGGTAGTCAAATAAATAATGAGAGGGTGTGTTGATTCTTTCTTACACTATTTAATGGTGTTGATTACAATTGCTGGCTGAGGACTCTTTTAATGCTTTCTGAATTCATATCTTGACTTTTTGCCTGAAGGGATAAGAATAGTTCCCCATGACTTGAATCATCATCCCTCTGGCTATTTAATTATTCCACATTAAATTAAATAAATCATAGCCTCCCTACATAATGCAATTCCTCTTATTAAATCATCATACAAACCCTATTAGGAATACCTTAAATTTAATCATATTTCAAGTACTGATTGCTGAAGGATGCTACCCTGTCTACCCTGGCTTGTGACTTGAAGGTGCCTACTTGTCTCAATAGAGATTTTATTGCTTTGCCTGGAATCTTCCAAAGTGTGACCTCTAACTATCTATGTTTACCTTAAATTATCTATCTCAGGTGATTCTACCAATTGCAGATCTGCAGAGAGGCAAGCACACTTACAGTAAGAATACATGTTTATTGAGGGTTTTTGTGTGCATACCATAATGTGGAACATATGAGGCAAAGAAATAAAATCTCCAAGGTGGCAAAAAAGTTATATAGTGCACCTTTGATTTCCCAAAAGTATAAATGCCCCTTTAGTTACTGCAAGATGGGTTGTTAATACTGAGATTATCCAGCTCAGTGTTCACAAAGTATTTTTAGGTCCAACAAGCAGACAAGAACTATTTGTGCTGTGAATGTAGGACATAAGTTTTAAATGTGAATCTCTGCAGATGCTACAAAGAGACTAGGTCAGCCAGCATGGTGGTGTATTGTGAGATTCTGTGTTGTTCTTTGCTGATAACATTCGTCCATGTGTCTCCCCATCCATCTAATTATCTGTCTACCTGCCTCCCTGTGTCCATCAGCACCCAGCTCTATTGTCCCTGCATCCGGGAGGACAAACACAACTTGCCGACCCCCTGGCCATTAGAGACCTCAGCAGCAAAGGAAGCTCGTGACCCGTTTACCTGTGACTTTTGGGGTCACCGACTGCCACTGTTGCAATGTGACTTGTCATTATATCATTCAAGCATTGTAGCAAAGAGTTTATTGCCAGTTTTCATCACCCAGTTACTCTCAAAGGACTAGGCCAAGATTAACCTGAAAGAAACTATTTTCAACAGCTTAGGAAATATTTAACAATCATTCATCTTCTTCTATGTATTCATGTCAGGTGCTGTGGTTGACTGGAGCCTATCCCAGCGGCTTTAAGGCAATGGCTAGTTCATCTCAGGACTAAGAAATATTCACCTTCTCATTCAGTCATTAAGAGCAAGTTATAATTCACTTAACATTTTTATGTCATTGCGTGGTGGGAAACAGTCACTTAACGCTTATTTTGGCACTATTTAGGAATACCTGGAACTATTTTATAGGAAGCGTGACTACTTCTTCACTTTGGCTTATCCCTGAGCAGCATATGCCTTTAGACCAGATGTTCTTCTTAATATGTAAAACATTATAGAAACACACCTGTAAGATTTTTTTTTAAATAGGTCAGACATTATAATATGGCAAGTTTCATCACCTCAATCCATCCTTAAAAGACAAAGACAAGATAACCCAGAGGGATACCAATTGAAAACCATTTAGACATCATTGACACAAGTTTATTTTACATACTTCAGGTTAATATCTAATATCCCACTCTAAGACTGTAAAGGCACAAAAGAGCTTGACCTGAATTTCTTTAAAGCTCTCTAACTATAGGCAATAGTCGTACTTTCAGGGATATCACTCTTTAACATCCCTCTTTTTTCAAGCCGGATCACTTACTTCTGTTACAATAGACCTTATTCTGTCTGTGATTGAGGTGCAGCTTTGCGGTATGGCCCGTGATACATAGGGAGGTAATTTTATGGCTGTCTTCCTGCAGACACGAATCAGACACTGTCCCATTATCAAGGCATTAGACTTGGTGTTAGACGATAGGAGTGAGGGGATATAACAGCACATTGTTACGTTAGATCAGGCTCACTCCTTGGTTTATGAGACCCAGAAAGTGGTAGTTTTCTAAAGATTAACTAAAAAGAAAGATGACGATTGTTTTTATATTTAGCATTTTAGATTTTTGCCTTGTGCCTGTGTCTGAAACTGGTATATTGCTATAGAATATATAACACCTTATTATCAATAAACCATCAAACATTGTAATGTATGAGGACATATATTTTTAAGTGTTTAAGGGATAGAGCATTTTATCAACAAATGTAGAACTAAAAATTGCCACCAATATGTCATGTTAAAATCTCACTACTTACTACATTTTATTAATATGGGTGTAAGGGCTCTGGTATTTTCCATGTAAGCCTTGAAGAAACTGCCTATATGTGCGACAGAAAATGCTGTTGGCAAAGAGTCCTAGAACCGTGAGTGTATGCAGTCCTGGTGAAGCTATGGAGGGATGGAGTGTTATAAGAGGGGGGTCCTATGTATCATGTTTCTGACTGTGTGGCTGCTGCCATCACATTAAAGAACAAAGGGGTGTTTATGTCAAGCCTGACTGATTTGCTTTTTATTAATGTTTTACCTCCCACTCCCTCCACACACCAGACGCTTCCACCCATCACTCCCCTTCCCCCATAGAGACACTGCAGGACCGCACCAGCTCCCTCTGCTCACCTCCAGACTCTAGACAGCTAGATGGGGCCTCTCTCAAACGTGCCATGTATTTTGCCTGAGTGGATGAAGCGTACAGTCCGACATTCACTCATTCCCCCATTCAGTTCCTGCTTCTTCCCCCAAGCCATTTACACAGTCGGAAAGGTTAATTGCTTGAAACACGACCTATGTTATTTCAGCTGATTCCAGAAGCATTAGATTTTATATTAAGCAGACATGAGATTACTGTGATGATAACAAACTACACCAAAGAGTATGTGAAATGGATTTATTGTAATTCTTTGGGAAAGCCGTTTAAGACACAACAAACCTCGTAAAGCCCATAGATTTACAACATCTTCATCAAAGCATTTGTAATTTCTCTGATCATTATATTGAATGCCTTCATATGTTATATCATTACTATTTAATTTTCAAGGCATCATTTGTAGTTATTGCATATGTTTACAGTCTATTTAAGGTACACAGCATATTATTAAATCTAAAATCCACTCATTCAAAAATGATTTTTGCTAAGTGAACTCATGATGTCAACATTAACATCAGAACTATGAACGTGCCAATCACTTTTGATCAATGCAATAAGGAAGTGCAAAAGAATATAGATGCATGATATTACATTGGGTAATTTGAACAAAGTCATCCAAAGAAACATGTGAAATGGAAAAAGAAGTCTGTTACACAAGACTTAGCCTAGAGCAAATGAAACAAAGCCTTGTTTTTCATAGAGGCTTTGGTCATGTTTGTGAATTTCCTATGATGTGATCGCTTGAGGCGCATATTAAACTGATAAAATATTTTACTATACTGCAAATGCCTTTGATTTAAACACCATATTTCTGAAATGTTAGTGAACATCTAAACATCTACATTATTGAGGCTGCATGCATTCAGTTTTTTTATTTATAGATAATTAAGTGAACAAACAGGACAATTTGACCCAAGTCAAATTTGACCTCACCATATTCATACAAAAACGGTCATTTGAACTATAGGCGTCAGAGCGGCTGGCATGGTCAAACAAATTATACAAAGAGTGGGACCTTGTTCTGGTGTGGAGCTCCAGAGTGTGGCATTCTTTAAACAGTGTTCAACACATTATGGGCATGAGAGATGGGGGTCGAGCACAGAAATGCATTACTTTACTTTACAAAGTGGAAGAGATGGAGGGAGTGCAACATTTCCAAACACATTATGGCGGAGCGGCGATGGCATGTTAAACTCCGTGTTGATGGAGAGAGAGGTCAGCAGAGTTTCTGTTTTATTTCTGTGAGCAGTGTGTGCAGTGTCTGTCTGTGAGTGCTGATGGAGCTTTGACATGGGCTCAGGCTGAGTACACAAACACAGGGATTTCTCCTAAAGAATATTTTATTGACATGGTCTCATACTGAACTAACATCTGAGCTTAGTTTTTAAAGTATTTTTGGACAAATTCACTACACCTAGTTTCTGTTGTCTATAATTACTACCTTGAGGCACCCAGTTATACAATCACTGACAGAACTCCACTCCTGACCCGGCCGATAAAGTCTGTCATGAAACATTAAACTCAAGTCCTACAAAACACTTGAAGACAAGCTTCTCCATACTTTGTCTTGGCACTATGTCCAGCCCAATTAACCTTACAAGCATTCCCCTTTTTTGTGCTGGCATTCCAGGGGCAGAAGGGGCACCTCATCATTGGCATTTCTCTGCTCTTGGCAGTGGGACACCTTGAACAGTGAAAAATGCAAAAAATGCTCTCCTCTCCTCTTGAGCTCCTGTGGCGGTACTCACGTTGAATCTTTTCAATTAGGCTGCTTGACTTTGCATGGCTAATTAAGTCCTCATCCTGACGAGCTGTCTGACTTCTCCCCAAGCCTCTTACTCTGGACTTACAGCCCCACAGGGGCCACTGGCCAGACGGATTGTTGTCCAGCTGGAATGGGATTAGCAGCGCGCCAGGGGCCTGAGGCCCAGAGTCCCTCGGCTTTGTTTGAGTCTGAAGTGTCGATTTGGACGGGCTGAAGCGGGGAGAGGATTGAGGTAATCCCCTTCTTCAGCACTGCTCCCCAGAGGAGCCAATCCTAGTAAAGCCTCCAACACTGGACCACCAACCACTATCGGGGCAATATTTACCACCAGAACAGCAGGTAGCACACGTCCTCATTAATGATTTTGTATGATGAAGCTTGATTACTTATTTGTGTCTTAATAAAATATTAATAATAATAATTATAATCTTTACTTGACCATCCATAAATGATTAGAAATATCTGGTAGGATTGTGAGCTTTAACCTGTGGTATGCAAACATTTAAAAGCCACCTGTTCAAGATTGTTTCACAAGCAAAACAAAATAATAAACAAGTGCTTTTAGCAGGAAAAAAACCCCAAAACATTAACACATTGCAGTAGTAGTAGCAAAGCATGTACCCCTTGTGCCTGACTCTGTGAGTACAAATCACAGATACACACATAACCTGCAGAAAGATTTCAATATACGTTTGACACGGATACTATAAATAAGAAGGGATTTGTCATAGGGCATGTCAGGCTTTGTGAGATAGGTTTTGTCTGCATATTTTGCTGACATATGTTGTTATAAAGTAATCCCACATAGACTTGGAGAGACAGTATTCACTGAAAGAAGTTGATGTTTCTGTGTTGGAAAAATCTGCTACATAGAACTCAGAGGCGTGTTTAATTCCTTTATCCTGAAAGGATTAGATTGGGGAAAGCTTCCTTCTTTAAATTGTCATGGCACTCTAAAATTATGTCTTGCAAGCTGAAACAAGTTTTAAGTTTCTGCTAGAGGCTCAATGTGACATTTACTAGTGATAATCCCTTTCAGCCAAGTAATAGTTTTCAATTTGTTGTTCATCATCCTGTAATACTGTATATTATTGGTGTTATTTGCTTAGGTACATAATAGAGTGCAAACAGAGAGTGCAGCAGTTGTGTGACCTCCTTCACTGTGGTGCACCTGTGCCTCTGACTCAGTCCCTGCATTAAGCCAATACCAACATGCTGTCTTTCATCACAGTGTGACAGAAGCACACGAGATTAGAGGAGAATCCACCAAAACAACCGTGCTGATCTTGAGGCTAATCCAGGGCGCTAACTTCACAGGCAAGGAGACGGACACTGCCCCATCTATCACCCAAAAAGGGAATCCGCCCTGAAGAAAAACACTAGTGGAGATGTGCAACTTTTGTCCCACCCCTTTGGCACAAGAAAAACAGGAAGTGATGGAAGTTTCTGTACAACCGGAGAACTCACCATCATGGAAACTTTTAATGGGACCAAGTTAAACACAAGCAGCATCAACTGGATATGACAAAAAGTTATTTTATTGAAACATGAATTAAAAAGGTTGTCCAGGGTTTGCGGCAAGAAATCAGGTCTAACAAATCTTTTGCTTAGACCTGTTTGACAGTACATTTAATTAATTGTACGGATGTAGGCTCAGTTGTATTGGTACATATAATACTGTGTGTTGCAAAACTTATGTAAGGCGTCTAATATCATTTTTGAATAGCCTACTTTGAATCCTTACTAATATTTGTTACTACTGAAATCCTGGGTGACTTATAGATTGCACATCTTCATAAAAAAACATACAAAATTGACAAAAAGGACAGAAACATACCAAGAACACATAGATTAAAATTATATTAGGGACTTTTATTAGGGGGGTTTAATATAGTAAAGGCTATAAAGTGTAAAAAAAAAAAAGAAACATCTAAAGCCTGATTCATTATTCCAACCTGTAGATGACCTTGCTCCTGTAACCCCTGAAGGTAGAAGCAGTAATGAAATCTTGGCACTGCAAAAGTTAAACTTCAAATGTATGATTCATTGCCAAACTGCTTGTAATCCTGCTGTTTGAGATACTTGATCCATCCATATCTATATTATAATCTTTTATTTTTATCCATCAACAGGCCCAGCGCAAAGCCAGCACCCCCTGCCATTGTACAGTATCTTTTGGCTCTCCTCATTGAAATGCAAGCTGGTCTGGTGTCTCTGTGTGCCAGGCAGCATCATATAATTGTGTGTATGTGAGAGTGGCCCCGGTTCTCACCAGCAGGACCAGACACTGTTTTTTGAAGCTGTAGTTTTTGTGTCAGTTGTCAAAATGTCCCAAGTAGACTAGTATTCAGTCTGATCTTGTGCCAGACATCATCAGTTGGGGGCCACTATGTCCACTTCATATTTTGTAACAAGTCCCCGCCCCCCTCTCATCCACACTTGCCCACGGTCCACCCGCCCCTCTTTAATTTCTGGACCAGCTCTGATAATGGAATTTCTGGGGAAGTATCCAAACAGATTTTCCTGTGTGGTAGAATGGGAATGTTTTCCAGTACAAATGGCACAGTGAAATATTATTTCATTAGATAGTTTGTACTGCCGCATGTCAGCACGTTTTCCAGACCTAAAATTATTACACTTTTGTCTATAACCTCTGAAAATATTTGCCTTTTCCATGCCAGATTTAACAGGCTTTACGCAACTAAATAAGCACAAATTAAGGGTTAATTTGAGGACTAAACTGCAGATGAGCCAGGATCTAAACCAGGTGTTAAATAGAATAAAACTAATCCACTGAACCAGGCCTGCAAGAGAACACTGCTGGGGCCATACCATAATACTAGATTAAATCCAGTTACAGACTAGACTAAGACTAAATCTGTAATTAACCAGCTCCTAATAAGGATTACACAGTTCTTTCACAGTGCCAAACAAAAACGACTCCTGCCTCCAGCTTGCATCTCACCAGTTTTTCCTGTACCACAGCTTGAGAGACACAACAATAAATCACTATTACCTTCTATTGCCTACTGTTACTGTTATTACTGTTTCAGACTACACAGAGTGATTTTGTGAAATCTTTGTTAAATGTTTTTTATATCTATCTTCTTCTTTTAATCAAGTGGGGCATGCATTATATTTGTATGTATATGGTTTGATTTTTTTTTTGTGTGTGTTTGTGTTCTGTCAAATTCTCCTGTACCTTTTCCCCATGTCAAAGCAGGTCTTCAAAAGTCACAGCCACCATTCACTTTATAAGTTGGAAAAAGCTTCTGAATAGTGTGGCTTCTTTAAAGACATTTATTATAAGACAGTAAAGTGTAATGGGGTGTTTCATTTGCTATAATGAAACCTAATCACCCTGTGGACAGTGCTCTGGATCCATCTGCCCTGTGGTTTATTAGTCCGAGCTGAGTGGCAGTGTGCAGAATGGCTTTGGTCTGCCGCAGTTATTGGGATATAGGTTCAAGAAGCCATCCTTTACAACTTAAGGAGTCTGACTCAGTAAAATGTTTACAACCAGGTATTAAATTATCTATTTTTCATATGTATTACACAGATCTGACCTGTAACTTGGGCTAATGATGTCACCAACTTGTCTCCATGGAGAAAGATAAGTTTAATGCCATACTGTTGGGACATTCTAGGTAAAGCAATATTGGAAAAGTTACATTGTGCACCTTTAAGATCCTTCAACGTAAAAAAAAAAAAACATCTTTGAATGTTTAAACCATAATTGCACACTTTATTGAATACTAGGAAATACAATGTGCGCTTTGTACATTAATAGTGAAAAAGGTGCAAAATACAGGTAAAGGTACTACTAACTACTTTCTTTATGTTTGACAGGGAAGGCTGAAAGATAATTGGCCACCTCGGAGGTTTTAGTCGAGCGGCTGTGATGGAGTCATTTAGTTGCACCTCTTTGCATTTCATCACTTTAGACTGTCAATTATACTTGATTTACAAGGGATCCGCGGTACGGCCAATGTGAAGCATCAATTTGAGAGAGGGTGATTGCAGTGGAGTGAGGGAAGATGACAGGATATATCGTTCATTATCATGCAGCATGTCCTCCAATTATTCCTGCTTGGATTGAGAGTGATTTGGGGCTCTTTCAGGTGGAGCTGGGCCATAGGGTGTGACTGGTAGTAAAGAGCCACAACCACTTCAGAAGCCTGGGAGTTGTGTGGTGATGTATTATGCTTTATGTACAGGTGGGGGGGATCGTTCAGCCCAGCAGCCTGTCAGAGCACTTTATTTACACAGATGGTTTGTATTCACACTGGCCTCTATGAGAACACTGTAAAACTTGCAGACTTTACCAGCACACTTTGTCTACACACTCTAATGAATGGAGAGGACTGGCAATGCACTTCTCAGGGTTACACCATAAAGGAGTTCATAAAAAGTCAGAAGAGACAGACCCGAAGGACTTTCACAATTGGCCATTTTACTTTAAAACAACATTCAGAAAAGCAGAGGTTTGGTATATGCTTGTGTTGCCACATTGTGCGAAAGATGGAAGAGTAGCGATGGGTCAAGGTAAAGTATGTTCTTTGTGAAACGCCCTTGCAAGTTTGTTGAGCTCTATGATAAAGCGCCAAGTTTTGTGTTATTGTGGAAGTGTTATCCCAGTCACACAGCTGTACAGATTAACTGTTGGGAAGCATTGTGTTGCTAAGGTCCCACACTTGCCACATTGCTTTCATTATACAGGAAATTCAGCATAGGTACTTAAGAGAATGTATCTATTTTTTATGCAAATATCCAGTAATAATTATATGGTTTTCGATGTATTTATAGTGGATTATAATAAACAGTGCTAGCCTATCTCACCTACCTCTCTTTTGCTTTTACGTTTAATTTCGTATTTATTATTATAAATTATTATATATTTTATCCACTTGCTCCTTATAAGAACAAAATACAATATGGAGTACATTATAAATATGCACTGAAAAAGCTTAATCGTTCTTTACCTCACGTTAGCAAGCAGGGATATGCACCGTAGCACTACCAAAGGAAATAACATCCTATTTGAGTTGTGTCTTTGAAGCAATGCTATAAAAGTTGCAATACAGTAATCTTTGTTTCCACATCTCTGCCTCTGCCTTATTCAACACACATATTCTTGGAAGTGAATATGAGCCATATTAAATGTGACTCCTGCGCTGGGCAGTAACATGAGCGGCAGTGGTTAGTTTTTATTTGTTTCACAGGCATGTAAATATTTTATGCATATACATAATGTGTAGTACTGTTTCACTTTACTGTAATGAGACTGTCTTTTCTACAAGATTATGGTTAATATAGTTTGGAGGAGCAGGCATATTCCTAACTACACTAGTATAGTAGCAGTCATTTCAAAGTAGTTGGATGTCTCACAGTCACTGGGTGTCCCTGGATCGTGTGACGCAGACAAGAATATACAAGCTGTTTGTGGTCGGAGACGCTGGTTGAGACTCATGTTGAGACCTAAGTTGATAGGTATGAAACAAGATGGCAACAGCAGTAGTCTTAACCTGAAATGTGTGTTTGAAAGCTCAGTTATTTTGTGCTTGTGATACATGAAACCTTACAATGACCCACACTATTTATCAACAATTCTCAGTATTACCATTCAAAACGTGAATGTACTTGTGTTACAACAAAGATTAACATTTTTTCAACTTTTAGTAGTTGTTTTGTAAAATGCAAATAATCAAATACACAGTTTAGTCTGGATAGGATAGATTATTTATTAGTTTAGTGATGTTAACATGACCATAACTAACTATAAAAGGACTGGTTACTATTCGTGTGTGAGTTTTTAAGAAGTAGATTCTTTGGAGGCTTAAAAGTCCCTTGACTCAGTTCAACAGAGCGCAGAAAGAGTTTGACTTCACCATTGTCTTTACCCGAACCTGGATTTAGTCCTATCAGAAAGCCCTATTGACAGAATATGTGCTCTGCATTAACATATACATACATTTCTTAAAAATCCTTGAGACGTTGGATTAGGCCATGCCCCCTTCTCTAAAGCCTTGACTAAGGACTTTCTGCATCAGCAGTGTTGTATGGTGGACTTTCTTTGAACTCAAGGACTCTTTGATCTTTCAGTAAGAAACATTCAGATGCATAACATTGCACTATATAGTAGTTACTATAATTTACTGCAAAGCAAGTGATTACATGAACATTGCACATGTCTGTTGTTGCCCAACAAGTGCACCCCAGCTGTCAGAGCAAACAGGCCCATCCGCTCCCTCCTCCACACTCACGTCAGAGACACACTCCTCAGGAAGTGATTACATTTTATGAAACAGTCTTACGTTTTAGGTAAAGTACACATTTCCTGTAAACTTCATCTGCCCTATACTACCAATGTTATGGGTAAGTGGATTGTAGATAATACCACTTTCTATATGAAATGTATTCTAATACTGTGTATTATCTCTAGATCTCCCTCATCCCTCCCTTATTGCGACATGTTATAGTTTTTTTTAGTTCCTCTGTTGTGAAATAGCCCTATTGTTTATTTATCCTCCCATTGACGGACTTTTTCTTCATGGATGCGGAAACTGCGCACATGAGTGCACGAATATTTCACCAGAGGAAGTTACTAAGAGCTGCGTCATACCCACTTTAGGGGTAGGGCGGCATGGCCCTGTTGTAAACCTGTGGGGTGATCCATGACCTTTTGAAAAGACATGAAAAGGGGACAACCTCCCGTTTCCAGCCCAAAAGCATTGTGAGAATTAAAATGGATTTCAACCAACTTTTCAAGATAAATTGAAGGAAATAGTTGAAACAGGTGTCCAGAACTATAGCATCCTTGCAATAGCTCAACATTTCTCAATTCTCACAGCCCCAAGATGATACTTGAAGAATGGTTATAGCCACGTTATACTATAAAACTGTTTACTGTGCATCTCTTGGTTTTCAGTAAGGATAATGACAGCCAGCACAGATGACTTTACAAGTCTTTAATTGGTAAAAACCCACTGTACCTTAGCCCGCTACTAAACATCCACAGCTCCGGCTGCACACTCCACTCCAACAGCTACATTAACCTGCCTATTTCTAAAGTTGGCACAGCTTTTGGCCGCTCCTCATTTTAGTTCTCTGGAGCAAATGACTGGGACCACCAACAACAGACTTTAAAACTGAGTTTGTTTTTACTTCTGTCTACTTTTAAAAACTCAATCCAAAGTATTTTACAGGATCAGTGCACATGCTGTTAACACTTTTATATCTTTAATCTGCAAATGTTTCACTGTCTCATGTTCTAATTCACTGTTTCACATTATGATTGATGTGTGTGTTTGTGAGTGTATTCTGTGCTGTATTATGCTGCCTCTTGGCTAGGTCGTCATTGCAAATGAGAAAGTGTTCTCAACTGACTTACCTGGTAAAATAAAAAAATAAAAAAGATTATCTATATTTCACTTGTACTTGTCCCTGTTCCATTCACAATACATTTTATAATACTACTTTCATTTTTAGGCATAAAAGTTGCTCCTTTTTTACTAATGCTGTCCTTCCTGCCACCTTTCCTGACAGCACTGCACCTTTTCCTGCAGGATTGGTCATGTGGTGAGCCAGGCCATGTGACCCCCTGTAACAGAGTGAGCGACTTGGGAACAGGATAGTGGAGGAAGAGGAAGTCATGTACGTTAGAGGAAGCAATGACTGTTCAGACCTTGAACGTGGTCTCCAGTTATCGACAAAGCTATTAGTTGTACCGCAGTGTGCCAGCAGTAGTGATGAACTTATGTGAGTGAGGAGGTCTGTGGGTGTGGGTTAGAACAGGGGTTAGGTCATAATCTGGTGCACGCAAGCATGAGGTGGGACATTTCCGATGTTCTCGGTAAAACAGACATCTGGGGTCAGGTTGCAGTAATAATTTTCTCTCCCACACAGAGGCATACGCAGGACATTAACAGTGGCTTTAATGCTCAGGATGAAGATACATATCACTGACACTGACCACACACACAGACCCACTGCGTCCTCATAACTATGGCGTCTCGTATTCACTTCTATTTTTACCGACAGGCGCTGAAAGCCTCTTGAAGCTTGTTGTCAATGGGCATCTCATTCCAGCACCAACAGCATGTCACCATTTATTAAGTCGTCATTACTTATGGCCCTGTGCTGCCGCTCTGCCTGGGAGTGTCGCAAATAGATCAGCAAAGATAGGTTTCTGCTCTCGCCAAAGGTCAAGCCGTGAGTGGGCATGTTGCGGCACATCTCACTCCAGCCGTGAAGATCAATGCAGGTAGCAGCGCTGCCATTAGTTTGACTAATGCAGATAAATGGAGCTGATGGGGACAGTGCAAAAAGACAGAGGTCGATGAGCAGGACTGTCTACACTGCGCTCTGTTTTGGGTAAACAAATAAAAAGCTTGTTTGGACTAAAGAGGTGATGAGACACAGGACCATGGGAGAGGGAGTTCAATGGACATTGTGGACGCAAACATGCCAGCCTTTGTTAAATCTAGGTAATGATATTAATAAAAGTTACAATGGTTATGCAAAACTACTAAGCATGTCATTGTTTTAAATTGAGTAATGGTTGCCTAATGAAGTTGGTTGTTTTTTTTTTTTTGTTTTTTTTGTTTTTTTTCAGAATTTAGAGGTCCTGTTTCCAATGGTCTGATGAATAATGCAATTAATTATTTATATAAACTAAAGTCTTTGAATACTGTCCTTACTATTCTGTACCAAACATTGTTTAACCCCTGTTATGTCACACTCTCCCACAGTCTATATATCAGCCTCATTCTGGGCTTGTTTTCTTCAGACTCCATAGGTGTGTGAGTTGACACATCAGCACCCTGGTTTATCAAAGCATTTATCACCTCTCCACTCTCTATGTCACCCAGAGAGAGGAAACAGGAGGTGCCCACACACCTGCACTGGCCTTTGGGGAGGTGGGAGGGCTGCGAGCGGGGGAGGACAGAGTGGGACAGGGGGCGGTGAGTGGTGTTGTGTGAATGACTCTAGCAGAATTCACCTTAGGCTTCGCAGGTTAACTAGCGGCATGTGTTCCTCTTAACTGGCAAATGAATTCTCAGTGGGAAAAAACAAACTTGTTTATGTCTAGTGTTAAGACCTCAAGTCAAATGTACAGTGATTCTCTGGATAGTAGTTTAATCTGCAGCTTTATGACCATAATTAATACAAGACATAAAGTTTTTATGACCTTAAAGAGGTTTATGTGCTTTGTCCTGGTTTATGTTTCTCAGCCATTTCCAACCAAGACCACCAGGACCATTTGTTCCTTTTGTTCATTTGTCCTGATGTAAAATAACTTACAATTTGCCTTAAAATAAATCTCATACTATTACTATACTAAACTATTTTACCAAGTACAATCAATCCAGTGTGAAGTGAAATCTTACCTTTTATACATAGTGAATATAGTAAAATGTTTATTTCTCTTAACAATTCAGAAATTGCATGTGTCATGGTATGTAAATTTGAAAAAACAGAAAATAAAAATAAATAAATGAATAAAAGTAAAAATAGGTAGGCCTTAAAATATGAATTAAACTATTTTGCGAGTGATATAAAAACATTGCTCTTTCATTTAGAGCTGAAAATGTGTAAATATCTTAAGTAAAATCTGTAAGAAGTAACTTACCACTGTGTTGTTGTTGGGTTTTTTTGTCTTGCCAAGTGCTTGTGGCCACAGTGATTTGTGAATTGTTGCATGAAAAGGATATTTTAATATTACTATAAAAAATAAACATTAAAAAAAGTAAACTATATACTGGGGACACAAATTATAAGAATGTGCCGTCTGATACTTCCTCTGCGCTAAACTGGCTTCTCATCCCTCCCACTCCTCTCTGTCAGCTGCTCTTCCTCCATCCCCTCCCCTCTCTGTGCTGGACGCGCTCTCTCTCTCTCTCTCTCTCCTCTGCTCTCTCTCTCAGGCAGTCTGTTGAAGCTGCACACGGATTAGAGGCTCGCTGGGAGACAAGCAGCCAGAAGACACACAGATAAAAGCAAGAAAGGATAGTGTGGTAGATAAAGCATTTGATATAATTTTTTTTTCTCCTAAGGCACTATACTTCTTAGTCTGTTATAAAAGAGTGGCTACCTGGAGCGGGACAATCCAAATGGACAAGTATCCTAACTGGACCTCCACACTGGGAGCCATGTGATCCGCTCCACTCTACCCACTTGCCTCTACTCAGTCCCCCCTTGTTTTATACTCTGCGCTGGGAAACCAAAGGATTTTCTTCTTACCTGGAGCCTCCACTCTGAGGGCTGGCATTGTGAGGGAGTAACCTCAGGGGAAGACGTTCATCTTGGGGCACTGGTTGGAGTGTAAGTGCCCCCTGGTCTTGGAGGGCCAGCCAGCAGCACTCCACCCGCACCATGGATTACCTGTTGGGGATAGTGGTGTTGTTGTGCTCTGCGGTGCAGCCACTGAGAGCACTGGAGCCCAAGCACACTGTACCCAGGCTAAAGCTGTCATTCAAGGGTAAGTCCACTACTGACTCCGGGACATTCAGAATCACACTTTTATCCCCACACTAGCTGGGACACTAGTTTGACTCTTTGCCTGTGGGTGCTTTTTCCTCCTCATTCATTCTGTCCCATGTTGAGTAGTAGCCTTTTTTTTCTCTATTTCTGTAAATGCCTTTCCAGGCTCATGGTTGGTCACTACACTCTAAATATATATTTTCTCTCTCTCCCATTAAGTTGCTGCTTCTTAGTGACTTCAGAAGTGCACTATTCATCTTACAAATAGTCAGACTGGTTTCATATGCTGAATATATATATATATATATATATATATATATATATATATATATATATATATATATATATATATATATATATATATATATATATATATATATATATATATATACACACACACACACACACACACACACACACACACACACACGTGTGTGTGTATTGGCCCTTAATGGACCATTCTCCCATGTGTTGTCCCTTCTAGTACAATTCAGCCCAGCTATAAGTGGCTCTTTTTTAATGGCTTCTACCCCAAAACTCCTAAAATGGGTGTTACATCTGACAGTGGCATTTCTTTATAGGTTGTTTTATGCTTCTAATTACCACATCTAGGCTTTCAGGGTAGTTTATTTTTCGATGCAAAACTATTGATTTAAATCCATGGCGATAAATCATTTTTGCAGACTGGAGACAGAAAGGGAGCCACGTACTTATTGGGTCTTTTTATGTGTAAGTTTTTGACGTACACAGCAAACATGTTATTCTCACAGCTTGTATGTTATTTTGAGGGGAGACTGCGGAGCGCCGGCTCTTCCTCTCCTCCCTCCCTTACTCGCTGGTCCTCTCTCTGTCTGGTCGTCTCTCTCACACCCTACGCTAAATCAGGCTCTTTGTAATAGCAGACTTTTCATCTTTTGGCTAGAAATAACCCATAACATTTTTGGCATATTTTAGTACTACGCTTTTTCTCATTTAATGTCAGTGAGAGGCGGTCATTGTGGGTTGATGTCCTAAAACAAAATTGAAAAGTATATGGCTCAGCGTGTGGTCTGTCAGTTCTGCGTTTTAGTGGAGATTTTTTTCATGAAAACAGGTTTTATGTGCCATGCTCAAACAGCTGAGAACATGCACATGGACTCTTCCTGTGTCACCCAAAGCTGAGGTTGTTCAAATAAATTTAACCCACATTGAGAGAACATGGTCTTTTACTCCTGAAGAGAGTCGATTTGATGTGTGTCACTTTAATTGCTTGTCTAATTTTAGCCGACTCGCTTTGGTATAACTTATGTTTAGAGGCTTGCTATATGACATGCTTTATTCTTTATATGGCACACAAGTTGTAATTTTGGTATTTTTTCTCTCTTTCGCATTGCAAAGTGAATTGTCTGCAAAACAATTCTTACATTCTTCTCATTTCGAAGGGTGCGGGATGGTGATAAATTTAATAGGTGATGACAAACGTTAACAACATGATCAAATCGAATCTGGAAAACATCACAGCCAAACTTACCTGCATAAAGTCATAAATCCCCAGAGCTCCATCATGTCAGTTCACACGAAACTGAACCTCAAGGCATGATGGGAAAATGTCAGCCATACTTTAAACCGCCATCTGTTTAAAGAATGTGAGTTAGGTTTTCTGATCCTCTGCACCATTCAATATGACACGTTAACATTGCGATGACAACAATACGAGACTAAAAGCATGTTATTAACTCCATGGGATGTTGCTAGTGATGACTCTGTTAATAGAGAGTCCATAGTAAAGGAGTTATAAAATTATGCAAAAGTCATAATTGAACAAAGGAAAATGCTCTTATCTCAAAATACAAACACACAGTTATTTTAGTTTAGTTTTTTTGTTTTGTTTACCGAGTTACCTGGTACCTAGGACTCAGTTGAAACCATTGTTTTTGGTTTGTTTTTCAGTAAAATATGGCTTGCTATACCCTCTTTGTTGAACATTTTCTGTTTCATTTTAAGAGTGTGTTAATTTAGAAATATGTCAGCTCTGGCAAGTCTCCATAATGTAACACCTGGTTGAGCCACTTAGCTGCTTTTTAAGGCTGCAGACTTGGCATTTGCATTGTCTGTGAGCGTATTTGGATCCGCTGGTTCTAACTGCTGTTGGGTTGTGCGCTTTCTAGTGTGTCAGCGTCTTTGTGTCACTTCTCACCAGTGTCTGCATGTGTCTGTGTGTTAGCGGGGCCCACAGGTGTTTGATGGCTCTTTGGATGCCTGTCAGAGGACAATTCACAGCTCACACCCACGCAGATGAGGAGCAAAGGAGGGAAGGGGAGGATGTAGGAGGCAGGGTGAGAGCCACACAAGCAGGCTAGGCCATCAGCTTTAATGAAGGAAATGCTGGCAGACTTACAGTAGACGACACAGGAGGAAAAGGGAGACTAGTTGTTAAGTGAAGTGTCATTCATCTCCCTCTCGCAGTGCAAAGCCGGCATAGTAATTAAGTCAAATAAACAACAAGGGAGGAATCCTCTTGGGGAGGATAGTCAAGCAAGCGCTGAGCTAAACAGTCAGCCAGGCCCTTAAGTTGAACGCAGAAAGAATGGGGAGTGGAAGAGTTGTACTAACCTTGAGCAGCAGAATTGATTTACACAAGTCTCATGTTAAAAAAACAAGTTAAAAAACACACAAAACCTTCACCTTTTCTTTTCATTCTTGTTAGGATACTATGGTTGTTGATGTTTTTGTGTGGGCAAGTACTGTGTAGCAATGAGTACTTTTTGCAATACTTGTTATTTACTCTTGATCACTACTTGACTAACTAGTTACAACTAACAAGTTACCTGCAAATATTTCACTGCCTTCAAGAAGTATTCTCACATAAGGATTCTGTGCTGCACGGTATCATATTGTAGAAATGTTTGCCATATTTTGGTAAGAAAGAAAATATTTCTAGGTAACTATTTTTGTACTTTTTTCACGTAGAATTGGTTTGCAGTGGGAGCTGGCTTTCATACATAAGTAATTTGTTCGTCATAGTTCTTCAGTAAGTGCACTAAGTAGAGCTCCTTTGTGTATTGTGGAAGTGCGTTCTATCATTGAGTAATCTTTGGCTTTGACATGGTTTGGTATTTGCAGCTGAGCATGTGAGCCCAGTCCCATGAAATCCCTCTTAAGTGGGTGCTGATGACATGCCTCTAGGGACACATCTTGTCAGACGAAAAATGAGTGATTTTCAACTTTTATGCAGGAGACATGAGTGCAGAGTGGGCAGTTTGAGAGGTGAGGCGCTGAGGAATGGCAGAAGGTAGATACAATGACCTCTCCGGGGACCGAGTGCGAGCAACTGCACGGTCAATGATTTCCCAGTGGGCTCTGTTAGACATTGAGAGGGATGTGACCGTACAGGACAGAGCCATGATCACACAAGTTAATGATTTTCTCTTTTCCTTCAGACTGGAATGTCTTTTACTTATCATAAGTAAAATAAGGAGATGAAACTTAAATTGGAGTGTCAAATGAGATAACGCATGCATGGATATCACATCACCTCGGATTTGCTTAACTTGCTCATTTGAAGGTTTTCATCTGAATAAAGTGTTGGTTTAGTGTCACCAGTTCCATAAGCAGTTATAGTAAAATGTATTAGCAAAGACAAATGAAAATAATATATTCTTTTGATGGCATTTAAGATTAGTTTTGGTATTGTTCAAAAGTCCCTATGATTATTCATTTGTACTTTGTTCTTTGGCTTTTGATTGTCACCACAATATGTCAGATGCCCTTCAGAAAATGCCTACACTCTCTCATTGATCACTGCATATCTCCACTCCATCACATTCCTCTCCCATTGTACAGTAAGAAACAATCAGGAGGAACACTGACCCCTAAAGGTCAATTGATGCACCCGCAACAGACTGTCGAGTAAATGTCACTACTGGAGACTGCCAATAAACCGCAGCAGTGACCCTATTGTGATCTTTTAAAAGGTTGCCAGAGACAGCCACAGTGAAAGTCCAAGGTGCTCATTAAAGAACATGATAATTAGTAAAGGCCCTGTTAATTATGTAGCCTGTCGTTTGACCTTTTAATGCCTCCCCTCTTTGCTTGATGGTTAAGTGGGTGGAATGAAAGACAGACTGAGAATGAGACTTGGGAATCTGGAACGGGCTTGCAACCTTTCAAAATAGACACTCAATGTAGAACCGCACAAAACGCAGACTGGCTCTAGTGCCATAATAAGAAGCCTGTCTCAACGACTTTGAGAATGAGGGAAACCTTACTACGAGACAGGACCGTAGGAGGCAAATATGCTGTTGAAATGTGATACTACCTGATATATGACCAGCAATGTTTTGATATGGACCCCAACGGTGACTGCCCATCCTGACACCCTGGAAGTACATTTTTCATTTGTTTTTCCCATAGACTTTCAAAAAAAAAAAAGGTTTGCAAGCTTGCTCAGGGCTAATCAGATATATGGTAACTACAAAACATATAATCTTATTTATTTACTTGTTTTAAGTCTGCTTTTTGGGTTTAAAACAACCGAGGCATGGATAATAGTTACCACATAGCTGGTTAGCATCTGCAATGTCTTTGAACTATTAATATTTGAAATTCTGTATTGGGATGACTTAGCAAAGCTTTGATAAACATACAATTTATGAGTTTTAACTGTTTAGCGGCACCATTTTTAGGACTTTTGGACAATTCAAAAGATATAATATTTTGTTTTGAATTTAAATTGGAATTTAAATTTTGATTATGCTGAAATCCATGGATTGAAATGACCAAAAACCTACATCTAGTCAGACATAGCATTACATTTCTTGCACTGTGGAAGTTGCATTTAGTAATATAATGCGTAGTCTTCCCACTTGTAGAAATATGCACGTTTGTGGGAGTTTGAAACATTCACTTTACATTCTTATTCTGTGAGCATGCTTGTGAGTAAACCTGAGTATTTCTGGCTTTAGCTCCCTCTGCCTTTTGTTGTATGTGCCTGTGGTGTGGGCTGAGGCTGAGTGAGCGGATGTAGATAATTATAAGGTGTTCTTGCAGCGTACCATAGCTCTCTCCATCACTTTCTCTCTCTCACATCGGCCCTTTATTTCTGGCCCCTTGTTCGCTTTCGTCTGTGGTGCGGTTTCTTTTTAGGAAACCTCAATACCACACGCTGTAAGTAGTGCAAAAGAAGACTCCCATAGCTTGTGTGTTTGTCATTTTGCTTGGTTGCTTTTCTTGTCTCTTTGATTGCAGCTCAGATACATCTTTTTGGCTAGCCCTCGGTTCAGCTCAGACGTGGACACACAAGGATCTGCCCTTGTTGTTGCTGCCACATTTCATAGCTGTAAAAGCCAGAGAACTGTTTTTTTCATCTTAATCCTTGAAACACATTTATATTCTCATACTGTGCTGTTTATATTTAGCCAAAACTTACAATACAGTGTTCTAACATTTCCTGACATATTAGACACATTGTTCAATCCCTGACGATTTTACTCAAATATAGTACTCACAATCATAATTTCAGAAGAGTAAAATTGATTTTTAAAAGTCTTTTTTATGAGAAAATGTTTAAAGCTGCACTATGTAACTTTTTCTGGTGGGGTTTGGCCATCAGCTTGCCTCCATGGAGCTCTTTTTGCTTTACTTGGAATGTTCAGGGTCACATCAAACTTATTTTGTCGCATTTATTTAATCACAGGTGTTTTTATTGCTTAAAAACACATTGAAAAACGCGCTTCTTACTGTGAGCTGGGTTTCTACCGATATGCCCTAGGACCTCTGATTCGCTCCATGGAAATAGATGTAGATTTTACGTCATACTGGTGAACATTCTAGGCAAAGCAGTAACATTTACATGGAGACAAGCAGGTGATGGACTCTCCACCAGCAAAGTTGCATAGAGCACCTTTAAGAATAGCAAAACCTTGATAAAAAACTGCAGCATAACAAGCGACACAAGGGAAGTGAATGAACATAAATTTTCGTCTCTGTTTTATAATGCTCCAAGGACAAATATCCCACTCCTCTGCATCTGTGTTTTGAGGAGTATGGGTTTGGGTTACAGCCGGCTGGAGACTGCTCCGTTGTGGGTATGAATGGGTCCTGCCACCTGCTGAAGCTTGTCAGTCACATGGACACGGGGTGCACCACTCAATCAGCACAGAGTCGAGTTACAAATGAGGGGGACATCTCCGAGGAAAGAAGTACCCACAAAAACATAGGAACAGAAGGAGAGGCAGGAAAAAGGGAAAGTTAAGAAGGATCACTTGGCATAATTGCAAAGATGTGTAGAGTTGTTAATCTCACGGCTCCTATAGTACTTAAAATGTCGTTATAAGGTTACTTATAATAACTGCCTTTGAAGAGATTAACAACTTTGGTAACTTGAGTAAAATGGTTCCTTTCCTTCATTTGGTCTGTTTTTTATATAATAGTAAGTAGGGCTGTAGGCTGTGTACTACAAACTGAATATCTGCAATTTGTAATCACAATTATTCTACAGTAATACTAGATAACATGTTTTAATTACCCCAGTCAGCTGTTGATGCGTTTCAGCTTGATTTTTGAGGACTTTTTCTCTTTCAAAATATATATTGTTGTCGTAGCAATTGTGAATAATTGTTAATTGCTACAACAGTGATCATTTCTCATAATTCTGAAACCCATTTATTTACAGTGACCAAATAAACATTAAAATATATATTGAACGTACACTAAGTGGCTTTTGTGGGTGAAGGTCCTTCAATTGCTAGTCTTCATGAAATGTTCTTACTCTAAATGTTCCACAGAGAAACGTAACATCTCCAGGTGATGTATCTCCACCAAGAAAGTTGCATAAAGCTAATACTCTTGATTGTGATTCTAACTTAAAAAGATTAAGCTTGCTGTATTCCACCATTATTCTAGGTTATTCATCGCGTTATTCAGCATGATTATACTTTAATAATATTGTGTACGCCTTCACTCAAAGTAATTATTATGGCATATTTTCAATACAGCAGTCCTCTATCTGATTTCTAGATTTTGCTTTCCTTTGGTTTGCATTTACATCCCAAATATTCCATTACATCCTCCCAGTGTGCCACAAAAGCCTGATATTTTGGTGGAAATGGTTTTGTTCATTAGACGTGTGCACTGTCACAGTTTGCCAGCGACACTTTCAGATGTGCAGCTTTGCCTCATTAATTCCCAATAAAATGGCAGCACTGACATTGGGCTCCGTGCGCGTCTCAGCTGACAGGCCGCACTAACAGGCAGAGGCTCCAGACATGACCACGCTAACCACAGCCTGCTTCCTTTCAAAGTTCATTCATCAAACTCCCTTCCACAATGGCACGTCTCCCACAGCTACGAAGCACACAGCACTGTTTTGATTCTGGCCTTTTTGTGCACAGAATAACCCATTATTATTCTGTTTTCATATTGAGATAAGTCACTTTGCATTTGCATACAGAACACAGGGAACTGGCCTCGATGTTGCTAGCACATTCCAGTTGTAAAAGTCAATTTTTGCAGAGATCTAATTTGTAAACCTAACATTTTGGAAACAGTATGATATAATTCAAAGATAACGAGGGATGTAAAGATTATGCAGTTATTTGATAATCATGATTATGTAGATCAAAATTGTAACAATTAAACGGAAAAAAAATGTATCATGATCATTTTAGAAGCAAAAATAATAACAGATTTTCAGATTTCACAAAGCCGGTCACAGACAAGAGGAATGGTGAGCTATTAGACTATGTAAATGAAAGAATGTTGTTAACTCATAATTGTTAATAATTATGTGTAACCGTACCACAACAGTTTGATATTGTGACATCCCTAATAGCAACTTTTCTTTTCTTTCTGACATAAATGATGCTTATTTTTATTATGCTGCATTAATTTGCTTTTTCAAAATTGTTTCATATTATGCGAGTGTGGCTAGGCCTGTCATAACCATTACTATATCAACTTATCGTTCAATATATGAAAGCTGGAACAATATATTTGGGTGTCAGTATTTATTGTGTGTACTTTTTCTTTGCACTACTGGGACATTTTTGGTTATTTTTTGGCTATAAGATAAGATTTAAGCCGTAAAAGATTGAATTAATAACTTTATCTCATTACAAGTACAAACTAAGAACCAAAAAGCTGCTATTTATTTATTGAAGCTGAGGTTTTGTTTATTGTGGTTCAAATGTGCTCTTGAGTTATTGCGTCAGTGGCATAAATTAGTTTTAATATTATCGTTTATCTTCTACTTTAGCAATATATCGCACTTCAAAATGTGTTACCGTGACAGGCCTAAGTGTGCACACATTTTGGTATCTGGTTGTTTTAAATTATGATGGAATTATGTTTTATGCAATTTAAGAAACAATCTTACTATTTCCATTCAAATGTCAGTGTGCATTTGCAAGCTCGGCCAAGACTGTGTGGGTTTTTCCTAAATGAAATGTGAAGCGGAGAGCCGGAGCAGCCTTGTTATAGCAGTTGGAGTATTTAGTGGTGTGTGAGTGGGTTTGCTGTGGTGGGCATGGCCAGGCCCCGAGCCGTCTGTGGTCTGTGCGGTCCAGTCGGCCAATGACAGGAGGAGACACTCACTAATGAAACGGTTCCATATCCCACCAAGCTTAAGTTGTATGGGATTTTTAAATACACTGCATTCATGTTCTGTACTTTTATTTGCTGTCATTAGTTTAAGTTTTACTTCCCGTCTCTATGCTCTGGCCTCTGCTTTTTTTTCTTATGTCAACTCTCCCAGTATACGGCTCTTATACTCGATGTCCTTCTACACTTACTGGCTTTGGTTCTCTCGGGGAAACAGGAATGCCTTTGTGGTGACAGGGAAATCGAGCAGTCGGCTTAAATAAGACGAATGGGGCTGCGTGGTCAAATTCATCACTTCCTTAAAGCGTAGTCATATACAAAGATTTATGTGGTTTGGAACAGAGCACCATTATTCAGCTGGGGAAATTTAAGCGACAAAATATGAATTTGTGATAAAATACAATAGACTATAAAGAGAAGCGCTGTTGATACTGGAAAATTGTACAAACCTTTGCTTTTACGGTTCGGAATGAACATAGGTTATAGGAACATAGCTAAATATTTAAGACTACATACTGTTTTATGTGTTTTTGGGGTAGTATGCATTCAGAAGTGTATGAAATGTAATATGAATTCAACATAGGCCGGTCACAATAAATACGATATCTGCTTATGACAGATGAGGCATTTTTGGGGGTCAGTATTTTTCATGGGTACTTTTTCTTTGTACTGGTGTGGATATGTTGGTTATTTTTCTGTTTTACGATGAGATTTGAGCTGTATAGGGTCGAATTATGAACGTCTATGACTCATTATAGATCCAAACTAACTACTTAATGGTCGCATTTGGTTATTTATTTATTGCAGCTCACATGTTTTAACAATAGTGTATATTTAGAACACTTTTTGTGGATATTTCTGTTTTATGTTAGGGTTTATCATCTATTTTTACTCCAGCAATATATCGCACCTCAAAATGTGTTGTTGGGAAAGGCCTACTTCAACAAAATCAGCAAAAACTATAACATCTATAATTATTTTACTAGAGTCTCTGCGACTTCAAGTTTTTTGTCAATATTGTAATCAGTATTGGACTAAATAAAAAGTGGCCTTCTTAATCAGACAGTGTATATAAGTAGTCTTTATTTAAATCATAATAAGAGCTCTATGACCACCACTAATATCAAAGTTGTTTTTTTAATTCTACCAGTGGTGGAACATAACAAAGTAAAAATAGTAAAGTACTGTACGTGCGTAAAAAAATGTAGGTATCTGTACTATACTTAAGTATAGCGTCATAGTTAAGTGGATACATTTTACTTTTACTTCACTACATTTGACAGTAGGTATCTGTACTTTCTACTCCACTACATCTTTGGACTGGACTGAAAAGTAAGAATTTTTTTTTATTATTGTCTGAGACCTGCAGAAAAGGTTGAGGAGTTATTTTTAACATGCTCATAATTTAAGGAAACTAAAATATACACATATAAAAGCAGGAAGAAGAAACGATCGATTCAGTTGTTTCTGTTGAACAAAATGCAGTACAAATCTTTATCAAAATCACTACATTTGAAGATGTATAATATCTCAAAATCTGCATGAAATACTTTTACTTTTTAATCTTGAAATCCTTTTTTAATACTTAATACTTTTACTTGAGTAGAATTTTTCATGTGATACTTTTATTTGAGTATTTCTTCCCCCACTGAATTCTACTTCTGTTACATCCATACATATTCACCTTTAGTACTATGCCTTTATGTTCAGAAAGTAAAATTAAAAAAGTAAAATACAACAAATGTATGACCTTAAAACTTCCATTGCCAAAAAAGTTATTAATCATCTTTCATTCTCCACCCACACCATCTTTATTAAAAATTTCCAACATACACACATGTCCGGACAGCCACATTGCCCAGGACTGTCACTCAGTTTCATCTGAATGAGAAATCCATCGACTTGGGTTGTTTTATGGGGACCGTTGTCATGGAAACCGGCCCACACCTGCTACTGTGCTTAGAGAGAAAGAAAAGAGCGGGGGCAAATAGGGTGCGGAGGTGAACTTTGGAGGTATGCGTGGATATCCCTGAAGCTTAGGATAATATTTGAATGCTTTGTTAAGTAAAGCCCTCAGCAAATTTCCATTGGCTGCGTCTCGTCTCTTTAAAGACACCTGTGTTTTGTGGCAAAGGCCCCCGTAAGAGCAGCTAAATATGAGCCACACCACACACAGAGAATAAAGAGCGAACTCGATGGAGAGTTAGGGAAGTCTGGACGAGCAACATGCCAAACCAAACCACTGCAGATATTACTGTGCTCTATGACTTACTTCGTGTTTGAAAGATAAACACAAGTAATTCTTCAGACCCACGCATTTAAGGCTGTCAATGGAGTTTCGGTGTGTGGGATGATTTTAACTTGTGTTTTCTATTTTCCTATCTTATTGTGAATGGTATACAAATCTGCTCTTACAAACCTATATAGCTTTCTATGTAACTATTGTGTATTGTAGTTTCGAGTGACATTAATTTCTACTTATTTTGTCAGTCTTTTTATAAATCTTGTTTCTCTTTATCTGATTCAAATCATTATCTGTTGTGGCATTATTAGCGAACAATGCTATTTATACTGCATTTCTGTTTAAATTGTATAGTCAGTCCTTAGTCCTAGGAGATGAATTAATAAGATATGTGTCTATCCTTATTTACAAAGATTTCTTAATTAATGTATTTCAAATCTATTTATTTTTGTATAGCTCCAATTCATAACTCTAGAGCTTAACAAGAAAGCCAACCAGCCAACAGAAAGTCATTGATCACTATTTACCATTGTACCTTCTATCGTTTTGTTACCTATATAAATCTTGCATTCTACAAATGCATCTAGAAGCATAAACATGAGTGAACAAGTGAATAAAAGGCAGCTGTGTATTTTCCTCTATCAGACATGCTTTTTATGTTTGGTGTCACTCAAACAGACATTTCCCACTGAACGTACACAGTCAGATAAACATCATTTAATGCCCTGTCGCCTTCCCTTTATGAGCACTCATCACTCCACTGCTATAGCTGCATGTGGGGGCGTCTAACTGCCTGTCTGCTGGAGGAGGGGGCTGGAGAGTGCTTCACAGACAAATGCACTTGAAATTTAAATGTGATTCTTCTGTTTTAATACAGCAGCTTTTAAAAGACAAGAGCCAGGTTGTTTTGCATAATGAAGTTTGATAGAGAGACGCATTATCATTTATGTGAATGGATTAAGTGCAGTTTCAGATGGTCACATGGGAATATTGCACAAGCTCTTTTGTTGGTTATATACATACATAATGGAACAAATCATGAGTAACATTTAGAATAACTGCAAGGCATTATGTCATATGATAAACATATAATGACACATGAATTATTATGTTTATTGTTTAGAGATACATTTACTCTGTCATGCACAATTGTTAAAACTAAAACTTGGCTGTCAGTTTACAACTTCTCACTTTTTCACAAGTCCTCACTCTAGTGCTCAGTGATTTGTATTATATTTTTGTATTGTCAGTCAAAAAATGAAATTGTGAGCTTGAGTCTGAATTCAACAATGTGATGATTTTTTCAAGAGTACTCTGTTGTAAATTGTGAAAAGGAATTTTTAGTGCACTGTGTAATAGCTGGTTTTATACTGGTTTCTGAAATGCAGTGCTGTACTATGGTATTGAGAGTGAATTGAACAAAGAGGTTGGACATACAGACACAGGTGTGTGTACATATTTGCATTTGTGTGTACTTTTGACAGCCATATTTAATGGTGTTTGTTTAGCCCACCTGCATGTATGCACTGTCTGAGTGAAAAACTGCAGGCTTCATGAGTAACAAGAGAAGTGGGAAAGAACTGGCTATAAAAGACAGGTCACAGCATCATCCATACACAATGCATAGTTTTTATTTGTGTTTTATGTGCAAACAGTGAGGGGAATGCATGGTTGGGTATTTTTCTATAATGTGGGGACCTCATGAACACTTTATAATATTTGCACAAAACTGGACACTTTATAACATGGGTCACTTTAATAAGTCATGTTTGCACTGTTGTTCTGATGCTGCTGTTGTATATATTTTCTACCTTTAAGTATTTTATTTTATTTTTTAAGCATATCTTTTTTAACTTCATGCATGCCCTTATTTGTATTTGTATTTATTCAGTGTGTTTTATGTTGCACTTTATCACTGAAGTAAGTTCCTAGTTTGTGAACTGTGTTCACAAACGATGGCAATAAAAGGATTCTGATTCTGATTCTGAAAATCACTAAATTCATAGCGATCTGCCACTCTTATAGGCACAGAAATAAGGTTTAAATTAAGATATGGGTATGGGGGTTATGGATAGGGTTTAGGTTAAGGTTAGGCAAATAATAATTAAATTCAAATTATTTCTGTAGAGCCCAAAAATGGCAACACCAATCCCCTTGCAGGGCTTCAGAACATTGTTGTTTTAACCATCAGCTAAAAAATCAATGAAACAGTCAATAAAAGACAAGCAGGTAACCAACCATTAATTCACAGGAAACCATTATGGTTAAGGTTTGGGTTAGTCTTCAGAAAATGAATGTAAGTCAATGTTATGTCCTCAAGAAGCATGTAAACTCGATATGTATATTCTCACTACTTGTGTGTAAGTGTGTGTTTTTTGTGTGTTAAAGGTAGAAGTTGCTGAGTGGGGCAATGTTCCCTGGATGGTGCTGTCTAAGCAAAACCAGTGATTGGATTACAACTGTTGTTTCTTGTGGGCATGTCGAGGCAGAATGGATGCGCTGTAAACATATAGGTCAATATTAATATATGTATGTCACAATAGAGGTGTGGCTGCTGTTTTTGTCTTTCCATGCTAACTCAGTCTACCGTGGATATTCATTGCTCTAGTTTCTACCCTGTGTTTAGATTGGAGGTCCTTAGGTACTCCTGCCCCAGTTCCGTTAAATCCAAATTGCGGCTGATTTTTTCTGAGATAAAGCTGTTGTGTGTGTATTTGTACTGGTGAACTCAGGGTCGGCATGTGTTGAAAAATGCATGTGTATTTTTGTTCTTTTGGCCCAAACTTAGGGAGCCTTTCGTGACCGACCTCTGAGGCTCCAGTGTTCTCTGCTTTAGAGTTTAGATCTCATCATTAGATGATACAGTTACATGCACAGTGCCAAAGGAGCAACTAAGAGAGGGAAACGATCGCTTCATAAATCCGAGAGAGAAAGTGTATGATTTTATTGGTCTGGATTTTTTATCCTTTGGTCCTCGGGTTTCTGCTGTTACGTTCTTTCATAATGCCCCGGTTAAAATATAGTGCCCAAGATTGTATGGTGCTATTGTTTTAAGCTACTTATTCAAAATGCGATTATTCATGAGGTGTAAGCCCTACAAATACAAGTAACAACATTTTATTTGTCAAATCTCCTGTTCATATTTCAAAAAAAGAGAAAAATTGATATAGTATAGAGTTTATTTTAGTTTGATTGTTTTGATTTGATTGTTGATCGGCTTCACTAAGAATTATATTGCATCGAGGAGTCAGTTAATGTGTGCTTGAAATATTGTTTATTAAAAGAGAAACTGCAGCCATTTTTTTATTACTTTCTCATCTTATAAATGTCCCACAAAACGGCATTGTTGTGACTACCAATCCACTGTCCAAGTGTACTCCCCTGTAGTAGTATTTCCCCATCACTAAACCTGATAAATAACCCAATAATTTTACACGTTGGGGGTTACTTGTCTTGAGTGTTCTTAAGAAGCATTTGTATCATTGGCGTTTAAGTGAAGCAGTTCTATTTTCGTCTAGTAATCCGTCCTTTAGCAGCATATATCCTTTGTGCTGCTGCCAGGGTGTTGGCCTGACCAGCAGGAGCAGAAATACCTCCACTCTCTCACACCCATGCATGCCGGCTTGGCCCATCTGCGCTACAATGCACCCATACTCTGAGCTCCTCTAAAGACCTCCACCAGGCCCACACCCACCTTTTCCATTTTCCCAAACACATGTCCCGAAACAGACCTGACGCAGATGAGCTGTGACTGTCTTTATTAGGTGACAACCACTCCCCTCTAGCCCCTCTCTCCCTCTCTGTTTCTCTTTCTTTCCGTACACTACTTCCTTCTCTCAATCCCTTCTTTTATGTAGACACAGATGTCCAAGATCTTACACACATGCTGCGAGTGGGCACAGATGGCTCCTATAGCAGCCCGTCAATCAGAGCTCCGCTGGGAGGGCAGACCACTAGAATGCCTGTGTATGTACAGTGTAGTTACATGTTGTCAGGGGGTGGGATGTGTCTCCAGGTTTGGTGAGGGTCTATGCTGGTGACACTGATGATGATGAATGATGTTGTGTGAAAGTAAAAGTGATGCATTAAAGGCTCGTACCTGTGGTGATAATATAAAGCACATGTTTTTTCTTCAATGAACCAGATGGGTTTTGGGTTGATTAAAGTTGTGAATTCAATTGATGACCCACTATACACCTCATCACTGTTGTTTATTTCATCATGGAAAATATTTATGTAAATCCGGTTTAGAGCAGCACTGAACAACCTAAGCAGTTAACTCATATATCATTTTAGTCAGAGTCTACATTGATGAGTATTGTGAAATAAACAAACAAATGTGGGCTTTCAAGTTTGCTTATTACATACTTTACTTATATAATACATATTGTACTGATTTAATTAACTGGGTAACTAAACATTAACCTAATTATAATTATTACTACAGAGATTTCATTTTAGCTTGAGTGTTGTAGTCCATGTCCTTTGAACATATGGTGCACCTGACCAGAACAATGTAGTGAGATACATGTGCAATCACCCTCTTCTAAAAGTTAATTTACATAATAAGGCCTCTACAGCTAAATGCCACATACACCCACTTGAACTCACATACACTATGTGTGTGGCCCACCAGATGAATTATTTAAACAATCACACGGCTCAACAGTCTGAATTGTGTCGTCTCTGACTGGGACATGCTGTTTTCACTTTGAATAAAAATAAATTCTTTCAAAATCAGACAATGTGATTTTCTGGATTTTTTTTTTCATTCAACATCTCATAGTTGAAGAACAGCTATGATGAAAATTAGAGGTCTTTCTTGTCTTTTAAGTTAGAAAATCCAGAAAATCACATTGTCTGATTTTTGAATAATCTATTTACGAATTACGGTGGAAAATAAGTATTCGGTCAATAACAAAAGTTCATCTCAATACTTTGTTATAAAGCCTTTGTTGGCATTGACAGGGGGTAAAATTTTTCTATAAGTCTCCACAAGGTTTTCACACACTGTTCCTGGTAGTTTGTCCCATTCCTTCATGCAGATCTCCTCTAGAGCAGTGATGTTTTGGGGCTGTCGATGGGCAACACGGACTTTCAACTCCCTCCAAAGATTTTCTATGGGGTTAAGATCTGGAGACTGGCTAGGCCACTCCAGGACCTTTAAATGCTTCTTACGAAACCATTCCTTTGTTGCCTGGGCAGTGTGTTTGGCATGCATGGCAAAGTATGATGTTTCCACCCTCATGGTTTACAGTAGGTAGGGTGTTTTTTGGATGCAAATCAGCATTCTTTCTTCTCCAACCATGACAACTTCAGTTTTTACCAGAAAGTTCTATTTTGGTTTCATCTGACCATATGACATTCTCCCAATCCTCTTCTGGATGTAAATACTCTCCAGCAAATTTCAGATGGGCCTGGACATGTACTGGCTTAAGCAGAGGGACACCTCTGGCACTGCAGGATTTGAGTCCCTGGTGGTATAATGTGTTTTTTACTTTGGTCCCAGCTCTTTGCAGGTCATTCTCTAGGTCCCCCCGTGTGGTTCTTGGATTTTTTGCTCACCGTTGTTGTGATCATTTTAACCCCACGGGGTGAGATCTTGCTTGGAGCTCCAAATCGAGGGAGATTATCAGTGGTCTTCTATGTCTTCCATTTTCTAATAATTGCTCCCACACCAAGCTGCTTACCTATTGCATCTTAAGTCTTCCCAGCCTGGTGCAGGTCTACAAGTTTGTTTCTGGTGTCCTTTTACAGCTCTTTGGCCTTGGCCATAGTGGAGTGACTGTTTGAGGTTGTGGACAGGTGTCTTTTATACTGATAACAAGTTCAAACAGGTGCCATTAATACAGGTAACGTGTGGAGGACAGAGGAGCCTCACACCTGAACATTACACCTGAAAATTACACTACACTGTTATGAAGAATATATTACTTGTTGTCAATTATATACATGAGAACCAGAATTCTTTCTCCTCATTCTGTCTCTCACAGTTGAAGTGTATCTATGATGAAAATTACAGGCCTCTCTTATTTTTTCAAGTGGGAGAACTTGCACAATTGGTGGCTAAATAAATATTTTTTGCCCCACTGTATATAGATAAGATGTTATTTATTTATTTATTTAACCTTTCTTTAACCAGGAAGGTCCCATTGAGATGAAAAACCTCTTTTTCAAGGGAGTCCTGGCCAAGCGGCAGCAGCAAATAAAAAATACAGTTACATTTAAGGAAATAAAATGGTTATTTTAATTGTGCTTTCTTTGTTTTCTTTGCAGAGATGTTGGAGTCTAGTAATCTTGTAACCTTCAATGGCCTAGCCAACAGTTCGAGCTACGATGCATTTCTACTGGATGAGGAGCGAGGGAGGTTATTGGTGGGTGCAGAGGACCACATCTTCTCTTTTGACCTTGTGAACATTAACAGAGACCACCGAATGGTAAGGATTCCCCTGCACTCTGTATTTTGTCATCACTTCACCTCTCTCTGTCTGCTGCCTCTGGAGACCATAACTCTTTCTTTCCCTGCTCTGTTCATCCTCTCTCTCTCTCTCTGTCTGTTCCAGACAGGGCTGTCCATAATTCCATTACAGCACCTGGACTAGGTTAGCTGCTCTTTTATCTGATTGGGGCTCTCACAGACAGACACACGCTCAGCCTGCAGGCTATACACAGGGGCAGTCCTACAGGACTCTTGGATTCCCCGTCACTGTCTCTGGAGATATTTTCCCGTGGAGTTTTATTTTTCTTTTTTAGGTTCAAAAAGTACTGCTTGTGCAGCCAGTAATTGCTGGCCAATGTATCTTTCTTGAAGAAATGTAGTTAACCATTACAGACAATGAATCAGTGCTTATATGTTTGAACTATGGTCCTTTTCAAACCCACTCTGTGGACATGTATATTCATAAAGTGCCTGAGCCGGTCCACATGTGTGGCCAAAGGCGACTCCTTTCTGGATATAGAGGATATAATCATTTCCTCACACAGCACCGTCATGCTCCATGTGTGTTTATACTCTGACACCAGGGGCTACAGATGGATCTGCCTTTAGGACAACACTAAGCCATTATTTATTTGACAACCAATCCTATCCCTCATAGAACAAAGTGCAACCATATGCTCAAGAAAGGAACTGTAAAAGGGAGATTTACTTTTTGATTGAGAATTTGAACATTTGCGAACAGTGAATTCACTAATACAAACACTGAATATAGTTAGAACAGGATACACTGTAATAGATGTAATTGGCCATTGATTTAAATAGCTTCTCTTCACCTCCTGCTGGGTGTGATTTTGTCTCTGTCCTTTTTGCACAGATTGCGTGGCCGGCCACCCCCTCAAAACGGGATGAGTGCAAGTGGGCAGGAAAAGATTTAGGGGTAAGTCTGCCCTCACGGTGACTACATTTAGTCATAACATCACACATGACAATTACACTACACTGTTATGAAGAATATATTATTTGTGGTCAGTTACATACATGATAATATTTATTTTATTTCCCTTGGAGTGTGTTTTTTTACAGTGTGCCCAAAGCCCAGTCTGCATATTTACTATGTGGGGGAATTGTTTGAATTTCTCTTATCTCCCCACACTGTTAGAACACATGTGTTATTCTATACTGCACCCACAATATGTCATTAGGCTTTGTTTGTGTGCTCAGAACTATTATAAGTGTTATCATATTGTTACCATTTGGTTCATATCTGATTTTAATTTAGTGGCTGGTTGGGTGCCGAATGCAATGGGCAAATGGTATTTAAGGATTATCTTGAATTACATACTTCCAAATATCCCAAGGATTCCACTAACCCAGCATTTTGGGTTGTACATTCACATCTAAGTCGCAGCCACACAAGCCATTCAGTGCGAAGCGGGTGCCAAATCTCACAAAACGCAGTGATGAGGTATTTGCGTGATGTGTGAAAATGTTTACTCTTGAAAATGAGGCAGTGAGAGCAGCCGAGTCGGAGTGCCTTGATTAGGACATTACCAGAGCATTTGGTGAGTGCTCTCAAAGTGGTGCATTTCTCCAAAACCACAATTTACAGTCCACCACAGAACAAATGTAACAGCTGCCTCTCTCCAAAAATGCCTGATGGCTGTATCACTCAATTGGCAACACAAGCGCGTAACATGGCCCACGATGTTGCAGATAGTGGCTTAGCATATAAATGTGGATTCCAAAGAGTCCAATGTCACTGGAGGATTTCACCTGTTAGATTTTTAATCAATAATTTGTTTTTGTCATAACTGGAAGATTTTCCTCAAAATGTCCTGCTACTTCAAATTAATATAACTTAATATAGTAAACATAGTAGTTGGAAGGTGGTTGAGTGATGATTTATACTTTTATGTGTACACAACAGTGATTCATTCTAATGCCCTAAATAATAATGTTTTAAAAATGTATATTTTCAGAAAAAAATCTCAATATAAATAAAAAGCTGAATATGAGTAAAGTAAACCACATAGTGCTACACATACTTAAACTGCTGACCTGAAGACAGCCAGGTCAAACACTAAACAGTTGATGAAATGTATATAATAGATGTGAGAGTGACTTGGGGAGGACGTGCACTGCTGTTGGAGATTAGAAACACTCAGGGTAAAATCATTAGTGAACTTGGGGTTAGCCACAAGATGAAGTGCAATTCATTCAATCTTTTACTAACTACCCAGCTCCGGACTGGCTTGGATAGGCATCACTTTGTTGCAGCAGTGGGTAAATATATCCCACACATTTAAAGGTGTAAATACTTTCATAATCCCAAGATAGTTCAGCTCTAAATAATTACAGAGGAAAAATACATTTGATCCTAAGCATGAAAAGAAACAGGCACATCAAGTTTTGGAGAAGAAAAATAGCAGAGTTCCAAAAGTTAATTTAGTTTTAGCTCTGGAAAATGTCAAGACTTTTATCCATTTACACTATATGTCACATGAAGAGCCTAACTGTGTCTTCAAAACAAAATGTGGGAAGTTTTTGTAACTTAAGGAGATACATGTGGCACAAAGAAGAGGATAATTTAGATGTCGTCTGCACTCCCAAATCCCCAAGCTAGTGTGCACTTATTTGTTAGATGGATATCAAGGATGTATTTATAATTAGCCAAACCCCAGCCTAATCTCTTAAACACATGTGCCCAAATCAGTTCCTCTGAGCTGCTAAGAAGCCGCCCACATTAACCAATCCTGTTGATTAGCACTTTAATAAACAGTCTCACACCACTGGGACTATAGCAACATGTGCCGCCGCGCCAACCCAAATAGCTTCAGTAAATTCTAACATGTGGATCATTAAAGATGTGAGGTATATAGGTTTCACATACAGGTTGGGTTTCCTTTAAAAGAGGCTCCATTGTGAACCTTATGCAAGTGGAAAGTCCCAGCTTAAGTGTAATACCTGCAGAATTATGAATGTGTATAATTTTCTGCTTTTGATTATTTCTTTATCTAGAGCTACGTGCATATTAAAATAGTCAATGTAATTTTCTCAAGGCATTTAAATTTGATTTAAACATTATGGCCTGAGTGCGAGTACTGAACTTTGGAGAATTATATACATAATAATATTTGCAAAGACTTATGAAAAATAACTGGATGGTGCATGCCATTGTAATAAATTCAACAGTATGCGTTACTAGATAAATAGAGGGAGGTAATCCACGTGGATTTAAATGTGTTCAGCAGCTGTAATTCACACCTATAAAATTATACTAAAATGTTGTTTTATTTTCCAGAAAGAGTGTTCCAACTTTATCCGAGTGCTACAACCGTACAACCAGACACACTTGTACATCTGCGGCACAGGGGCCTTTCATCCCATTTGTTCTTTTCTGGAGATGGGCAAAAGGGCAGAGGTGAGACACAGTTCACACTCGCTCCATGTGTTACTCTTTACCTGGTTTAATCATTTATATACACTGCTGTGCTCAAGACTCTGTGTAAAATGTAGTTTATTCAGTGCTTATAAAGAAAATATTTTAAGTTTTCATATTTGTTTTAAAACAAAATTCTGGGAGACTTAAATAGGTCATAGGAATATTGTTAAATGTTTTTTTTTTATCCATATCACTGTTCAGTTTTCAAAGGATTTAAAGGATTCTGCTATACACGTACCTGCTATATACAAAAAACTATGTCAACTTTCTATTACAAGATATATCAGTCAAATGGAAAATACTTGTGAACTATCAAATTTAAATGATTTAAACTAGACCATTGCATGACATGACCTGAATCTTTGTAAAGGGATTTATTTTCCAAATTTGTAGGTTTTCGTACACATACATTACTACTTATTTAATGTTGTATAAGCATTAGAATTTTAGTTTGAATCCTGCAGTGTTGTTTCATAATAGTATATAGACATTTCCAATTATTGTATTTTCTACAACAATGCACCCTCATGCGTCTGTTCTTTTTGCTCATTGATCTGTCTTGGCATCAATGTCTTCTCTTTGTGTTCACTTTAAAGTTTAATCAGTCATGTTGATAAAAGGTCTGCAGGTTAATCAATGTAACAGCATGGGTTCTGCAGAATGACAGTGAAGAGAAGAGACAGAGACAGCACCATGCAGCTATTCTGAATAAAAGTCACCACATGAGTTCAGTGCCATTTTATATAAGATTTGATTCAAATGAAGCGGTCCGAATTGAGTCTAATTAATTTTTATTATTGTGGATTTAAAACGCTGTGGGGGAAAAAAGCACCTTAGGCCTGTATCTGTTAACTCTACTTTATGGGCTCACAAGAGAGAAAGTTGTACAAATGATGTCTGGGTTTTTTCTCCAAAGAAAAATTTATATTTAGTTTGGTTTATTTTAATCAATATTACTTTATAGATATAGCTTGAATGGGCATTACTTTCTGAATAAATGGTGTTCACACTTCAAAATAGCCTCTCTTTGAACTTTGACCCTTTCTGCACCAGGACAACATCTTTCGAATGACCCAGCATTTTGAGAACGGCCGCGGGAAAAGCCCCTATGACCCCAAGATGCTGTCCGCCTCTTTGCTGATCGGTGAGTTTGATCTGCCTGATTAGTTCCAGGAAACATGCGGTTAGAGCAATAACAAATGGTTTCTAACTTCTCTGTTTGGCAGATGGTGAGCTGTACTCTGGCACATCTGCAGATTTTATGGGAAGGGACTTCGCCATTTTCCGTACTCTGGGAGACCACCATCCAATCAGAACAGAGCAGCACGATTCAAGATGGCTGAATGGTAAGTTATTTCTTTGTGTTGTTTTGGCAAAAATTTGTATTATACTTTAATGGGGAAATTATGTGGTCAAATAAAACAAAACTGCTCACTAATAGTAACAAAGGTCATATTCAATTAGGCTAATTAACCATTTTTTAACTACAAACCTACATCGCTTGTTATTAATGGTTGGCTCTCTTATAAAAATGCATGGGATATAAAAATAATTGATAACTACTTTTGTCTCCAAAGACTATACACAAGTAATCTCAATTACTTATGGAAAAACACATGATCTAGACAACTCTATGGAACCTCCCATTTTGTTGGGGAAATTACCACTTTGATGCATTGACCAGACATGAGTTTTAAATCCTTTCTCAGGCCATCATTTCCATTCATGAACAGACATCAGATATAACAGCCTATTCACAAAGGCCTATGGATTTGTCTGTGCTGGTTAGATTAAGCCAGCTATCAGCTTCTCAGTCTTCATTGCTATCTGTCGGCACTGCCCTGAACTTAGAGCTACAAAGGATCAGTTAAGAAGTAGACTTTTCCCTCAAATTGTACCATCCTTTTTCCGACATTCCCACACAGCTAATCCACTCTCAGATGCATTCTCCTATAGCCGAGTCGGATTCCTGGACCACCTCTTTCCCCATGCATCCTCATCAAAAACATATACAAAGTTAAGCAGTGCTGATTACTGTGAAATCCCCATAAAAAGCTAGTTTTGAAGATGAAACTATTGTTATGATGTTAATCCCCTATCGATCTTTCACCTGGGTTAAACAATCGGAGGTTGTATCCGTGCACACAAAGCAAAATTCTCCACAAAAGAGGGGATTGTAATTGCGGATTACCGGAATGGAGATATTCTATTGAGACATTATCAGAAAGGTTATGGTATTCATTACACAGGGGAGAAAAGTGGGGTCACAGTAAAGGGTTCTAAAAGGAAGGATTAGAGGCTAGTCTGCCTGGGTTTGAGGACATTGTGTGCAGATTTCCTCACCCGGTGAGTAGCAGGTGATGCTACTAGACCAGGTTAAATGAAATAAAACTTACATACTTAAACATTTTATATTGTTTTTGGAGTTGAAATGCATGGTACCTCATGATTATAAATGAAAAAGGAGGCTTAAACTGGCCTAAAATGCTAAAATATTTCAGCTGCAGCGTCTTGCCTTAAACTGGAGGTCGGACCAAACCAGGGCTGAATAATGTTGTTTGTGTTAGCTGTTACATATAATGAATAGCATGACCTCTGCGGGTGCTGACAGCATGTTGTTTTTATGCTAGTGCTCGCACAGTACACTTCATCATGGTGTAGTAAGGACGTATTCACAATAGAGGACTACAGTGTGTGTGTGGGGTACACATTATTCATACCAGAGCTCTCACACTCACACAACACGCATAAATCTGCTGTCCACTTTGGCCACACTCGCCTCTTTCACAGTCACTTTATATCCTAATGGGCTTGAGCAGTAACATCGTACTACGTGTATCTCTTTAACTTACTGGCAGATTAACTAGATATGCTTATTAAAAGGCATTTTCTATATGGTGAAGAGAAGTTACAGTCATTGTAAATTTTGGGACATTTTTTTATTTTTATCTTGCTAGAAGGTGACTCTAAGAATGGTAATAGATGTGATCATAGGGTTACTATTAATAGGAGTAGTATCAATGTTAAGCAGTGACAAGTTTCCATTTACAGTGAGTTTTATAAAGCATACATGTGATTATTTGTTGGGAAGGTTGGGAATCTAGTTTTTATATCTATAGAGATAATAATAGAGGTAGGAGTATTATTTACACACTTGATTATTCTATGAATGTAATAATTAGAGAGAAAATGGCAGTTGTGAATTTTGTGGTGTAGGAGCAAAAGTATTGTACCATAAATTTAAATAAGTATCTTTATTTTTTAATCACCCCAGCCACATTGATTACAACCTCATCCTCCTTTTTGTCCTATATAAGATACATCCATCACCAGGGTTCCCTATATTGGACTTTGCTTCCCCCCTAAAGTAGAGTTAAATTTATTCAAGTGTGTCCTGGGACAATCAGAGCCATGTGTGTTAGCGAGGATGTGGTTCGGGGACAGGGGTTATGTGGGATTTGGATTTGGAGAGGCTGGTCGGGGCAAAGTCAGATACTGTAACAACAGGGTGTAAAGTAAATGGCAGTTATTACTGAGCCGTGACTGGAGAATATCATGGGGGATTGAATCTGGAGGTGTCAAATAGGGGTGAGAGGATTGTCATAGGGACACGGTGCTTAGATAGGTTAGGTACTTTAGGTTGTTATATTTTTCAATTTGCAAGCCAGGGCAGAAAATGTATTTAAAATTGATTACATTTATTATTTTTTACAGATCCTAGATTTATTAGTGTGCACCTAATCCCTGAGAGTGACAACCCAGAAGACGACAAAATTTTCCTGTTTTTCAAAGAGAATGCTATGGATGGAGAGCATACCGGGAAGGCCACCATTGCAAGGATAGGACAACTGTGTAAGGTAACACAAATTACTACTGTTCATAAAAGTTCACAAACAAGATCAGAATTCAAATATGTCATCTAAATTGAAAATATATAGTTGGGGCGCTTGCCGGATCACCGCTAAGTAAGAAATAATCAGGTGCTCTTCAGAGATTCCGATTCAGAGATAAACGTAGTAGGTGAAAGAAGAGATCAGAGGCACTGCCCTGATGAAGATGCAAGTTGAAACACGTTGGTGTTGAAATAAGAAATCAAAAATAACTCTAAGCATATCAGAGTTCTGCAGATCTCTACTTTCACCTACTAATGTCATCGAAATTATTAAGTCAGCTTAGTTTCTTGAGTAAGTCACACAAGAAACATAATAAGTGTTAAAAATCTCTATTTTATTCACATATTTTTTGTTACAGAATGACATGGGCGGCCATAGGAGTCTAGTCAACAAATGGACAACGTTCCTCAAAGCTCGCCTGATGTGCTCTGTACCTGGGGTCAACGGCATTGACACACATTTTGACGAGCTACGTAAGTCTTTTCCTTTCATGGGTGCATTTTTATGTTTAGGAAAATCCCCTCATTTCTATTCTTGTTTTGTCATTTTAGAGGATGTATATCTTATGAGTGCCAAGGACCCCAAGAACCCACTCATCTATGCTGTGTTCACCACTTCCAGGTACAAACCAAAACTAATCTTTTTGATGACAACCTCCAAATGCGCTGGTTCAAATTCTCAGAGCTTGTCACATACTCATTTGGACAGATGCTGGTAATATCATATTTGTTTTGTTGATTTGTTGCTTGGAGATCAGCATATATATTCTGCAAGCAACCATACTGGACAAGTTATTTCCGCTCTATCTAAAAAACACACACGCCTCAGATTTCTTTTTCCTTCATCCCATTCCTTTATCTGAAACATCTAAACCATTTTGAAATGACACGGCAGGATGCGAACCACCAAGCGTATTTCCAGACAGCAATCCCCCCTCTATAATCCACTTACAGGTGTCTTATGGCGCTCCCCTTTCTCCGCAATACACTGAGTTTCCACTTTTTCATGTATAAGAGATTGCTTTTAGCCGATTCCCTGCTCCCTGCTACCTGTCCCATTCCCTATTGAAAAGCTTGGCAGCAGAGGCTTGTAGGGAAATCAGATTAGAGCAAGAGAAACACGATATTCACTCAACAGGAATGCATGTCTTTCCCCAGGCCACTGCCCCAGGGCTGAGCTGGCTTTGCTACAGGCTGGGTGTGGCGGTTTTATACAAGCATGCGCTGAGGGGAGAACAGAGGGGAAAACACTTCTGGGCAAAAGTTTCAGAGAGCCATTAAAAAATGTTGTTATCTGTTGTCAGGAAAGGTCACCAATGGGCTGAGGAAGCAATGCCAAAATGGATTATGGATTTACATCACTGTTTAGCGTGATGGCTGTTTTGTTTTAATTAAATGTTCAAATTTAATTAATTTACCAAGCAAATTGGTAAAAGGAGCTGTTCCTGATTTTAATTGTCTTAAAAATGTGACAAATATAACTAGTTAATTTTAAATGGTTTGCAATGGTCCAGCGTTATTCCTTACTTACCTCATGCATTTCAAGCATCCTAATTATTCATCACAACAAAATAATAACATTAAATATAACAATTCATCTCTAAATGTAATATAATATAGCATCATAATAAGTGATAACAATGAGTATTCTAATATTCTAGACTAAGCATACATTCTAATTTTCTGCCTTTAGGGAACACACAGTAGTAAGTGTCTGGAGCAGTTCTTGTCTCTCGCACGCTGGCTGTAAAATTCAATTATGAGGTATTGAAGAAAAAAGTGCTTTAATTGGTTTTCTAAGTGCTCGATTTTCGGAGATGAATAGGGAAGAGATTAGAGGGACTAGCTTTTAATATCCCTGCTTAATGATGCTTGGGGATGCTTCAACTCACAGATCAATGTTTGATTGTGGCATTGTGTGCGTATAAAGTCTATTTATTTTTCCCATTGACTAAATTATTCACACATATAAATGTGCATCCTTCCTCTCAACCACACACATCAGTGGTCCCATACTTAATTTAATTTTGTAGTAATTAACATTTTCAAATGCTAATCCATTCATCTTCCATGCTTTAGTGAGCCCCTTTTATTGCATATATGCCAGCCACATCCCTAATTAGTCAAATACCACTTCCCATTGCAGTTAGCAAGACAAAGCACTCTGCAAATTGCACCAGACCCACAGCTTCCTGAATACTGTATGCAAACTGATCGAACTACCATGTGTGTAAGGCTCACTAGCAAAGTTAATTGGTGAAGTCAAGATGAAATCTGACATCAGACTTTAAGCAGCATAATTATTCAGTGCAAATTTAAAAGAAAATGCTTAGTAAGAGGTTAATGGAGCTCAACACTGACTGCCCACCCCCCATTCTGAAAGTTACTTTCTCATTTATTTTTCCCAAAGACTATTAAAAATTTGCAACCTTGCTCAGGGCTAATCAGTTATGTGGTAACTAATGACCACAAGACCTATAATCCTGTTTTATATCTGTTTTGAACCTTTATAAACCACCACATTATTAAAGCATTTCGCCGAATCTTTCATTTAAAATGTGCTTTTTGGACTTAAAACGACCACGTCATAGTTATCAGTTACCATGTTTGCTGCTTAGCCTCTGTGATGCCTTTGAACTCTTAATATTTGAAATTTTCAAAAAGTCTATGGGGAAAATGAATGGAAAATATACTTATAAAACCAAAGCTGGCGGCCACTGTTGAGCTGCATAAATGCTGATGTTGTATGATTCTGAAAACAGCCTTTCTTGTAATTCATATTTTTACAAAGATGATATAATATAAAATATTATAAAATCACATTTGTAATTTAAATTGTATGACATGAAGTACTTAAGTAAATCTTCTCTGAAATATTACCAAATTATTATGTACCACATATGTTGCATTGTACCAGTAAAATTTCCAAACTCTATTTCAATCGGGCAATAGGACAATATTGCAATTGAATCAAAACCACTTTCGATTCAGTTTGAGTTGGTACAATCATCAAATTGCAAATACTTACATTTTCTTCCCAGATTGTTCTACTTGTATCACTGTCTACCATGGATGACCTGGGGCAGACTAAAATAAGAGACTGGTGGAAAGACTGATATTTTTATTCACGATGGATTGATCTAGCCTCATTCTGCTTTTTTTTCTGCTATTAAAAATGAAATCCACCCATCTGGCTCAAACAAAGTGCTAGTTAAATATTGGAGAGTGTTTTGAATACAGTCTAGCGCAGGTCCTGTTTGGTTGGTGGCGTGCCCACATTCCTGTCTGTTCTCAGGAGGCTGGGAGCAATCACAGAGAAGTTCCCATCTGTCAGTCCATACTTAGATAATCACAGCCCTCTCCTCTTTGCGTCTTTGTGTGCCGAAGGGTCATTTTGTTGTCTTTCTACAGGATTTCACAAGTTCCTAATCCCTGTCTTGTGTGACCGATTATTCACAAATCCCCTTTGTTTATCGGAGTCATCAGTCTAGATTTCAGCAGTCCAAATGATCTCTAACCTCTTTGTTGTTGAAAGCTTTTTCATCTAGCACAGTGCTCATCTCAAATTGTGGACAGGTATCATAATGGTACAGAATGTTCTGAAGAGCAAGAGTTTAGGTTCTATTTATTTTTTGTTGGAAAACCAAACATAGTGTAAGGTTGTTTTCGCTGTATGTAAGACTTTCTCTTTCCTCTATCTCCACAGTAACATCTTTAAAGGCTCGGCAGTGTGTATGTACAACATGGCTGACATCAGGAGGGTCTTTCTGGGTCCCTATGCCCACCGAGATGGCCCTAACTACCAGTGGGTACCATTCCAAGGAAGAGTACCCTACCCTCGACCTGGCACTGTAAGCATACACTGGTATCTTGCATATACTGTGTCTCAAATGAATACGGAATATATGGAAACTAACAATATACTTTTTAATCCTAGTGTCCCAGTAAGACCTTTGGGGGTTTTGACTCCACCAAGGATCTACCAGATGATGTCATTACCTTTGCCCGTGGTCACCCAGCCATGTATAACCCCGTTCAGCCCATAGGGGGCCGTCCCATCATGGTGCGGACAGATGTGGACTACCAGTTCTCTCAGCTGGTGGTAGACAGAGTGGAGGCTGAAGATGGGCAGTATGATGTCATGTTCATTGGCACAGGTGTGTAAGTGTACAGTGGATTAGTGAACATACATACCCATACATTTTTAAGGTTGTGTTATTTATTTATGGTATTTCTTATAGACAGGGGCACTGTGCTGAAGGTGGTCACCATCCCTAGGGAAAGTTGGCATGACCTAGAAGAGGTTGTGCTGGAGGAGATGACTGTTTTTAGGGTAGGACTGGTGACTCATTCAAGATGACATCCCTTGAAAACTATGTAAAACATTTACTCATAAAATCCTCACAGTCCTCATCCGTTTTTGTTATGTACAGGAACCCACTCCCATCACTGCAATGGAGCTGTCAACAAAGCAGGTAAGAGCATGTTTTACACATTGTAATTCCAATAGCTGGAGAGAGATGTCACCACAATAAGATATATATGATAGGATATTATAGGAGCTCTTACACTCATCAAAATGTAAAACCACAGTCGCTCGACAAACATTAATTCAGCAGTGAATATTTATGTCTTTGTTATTTCTCTGTGGCTCCCACAGCAACAGCTGTATCTTGGCTCTGCATTGGGTGTATCGCAGATGTCTCTGCACCGGTGTGAGGTGTATGGGAAAGCCTGTGCAGAGTGCTGTCTAGCCAGAGACCCATACTGCGCCTGGGACGGCACCGAGTGTTCCAGATACTTCCCCACTGCCAAGAGGTATGAGGACTTACCAAACAAAAGCTCTGCTCTAACCTTTATTTATCCACAAGGGGATTGTCAAGGTTGTATGGTTCTTTTCAACAACATGCTCCCATGTATTTATAACGTCACATATGCTCACACCTGGGAGTTATCAGTGCACCTGGATTCGCCTCCTCTTGGCTTTAATGCTCTGTTATAAATGTTTTGCTCAAGGGCATCACTGTGCACAACCTTGATTCTCTGACCTCAGTTTCAAATAGGCTGTGAATCCAAACAAGTACACAGATGCCAGGCACATACTGCATAGATGGAAGACATTTGGAGCTTCAGTCCTACACCAGCATAAAATACAGTAATTAGCGGTGCTCAAAGACATACTGTACTTGGAGAATGTGCATCAACTTCAGAAACCTGCTTCAAGCTCCTGCCAAAAAGCTGTTCATCTGAATGCTTCTCCACAGCCAGCACGCCACACACAAAAGACACACACTGAGATACACAGTAAATTACAGCCAACAGGAGCTGTCTGACCACTTCACCCCACAGCAAGGAGGTATGAACAAGTTCACCCTCAAATTACCCTCTGCTATATCCGGAGGGACTTACTGACCATACAGCCCTCACACACTTACACTCCATGATACACACAACAGGCCAGTGGTATACTTGACTCTGACAGGGAGAGAGTGCAGTTGGCACACCCCATGGTTAAGGCCAAGACCAACTCCTCTCTTTTATCCACCACAGACAATATATTTCTCTCTTATCCAGAATGAAAACCAGAAACTCTGTACTGCACGTGCTCAGACAGCCAAAAAGACTAGATCGGTTGACCAGGAAATGAACATGTTTCAGGGATATATGAATGGCACAGTAAAGGCAATATAGTCCCAACTGCATCTGTTTCTTCTTAGTCTTTCTCTTTTATTCCCACCGCTTGTCCCTTTCCATACCTCACCTTTGGCTTACATAAAGTCCACAAGTCTTTGATTTTTATAGCACTTGTCAAACACTTTTATTTCACTGTGACAATCAGGTCCATGGGAGAAACACTTGCCAGGACATCAAAATGTCTTCCCATCATTAAAAATACTATAGTAAAGTCCACAAACTATGAGTAATAGGGCAGCAGTACATGGTCAAAATGCACTCAAAGTACTGTGTTCCCATATCCAGTTTTAAAGCTTTGCAAATCTGCCAAAGTTTGATTTCTTTTATTACTACCAATGTGAAACACTGAATAAGTAATGGTTGAAGATGGAAAGAAACATTTCTCTAAGCTAGACTGAGAAATAGAGGGGTAGACATAGTGTAACATTGCCCCCTAGTGGTGCACAGGTATTGGCACAAAATCATGCAACGCCTGTCTTTGAATGTAATGGACTTTATTCAAACAATGTCATTTGTAATTGTTACTACATTTTTGCTTATTTTTTCTTGAATATTTTTTACACCACAACTCAAAATAAATAAAATATTTTAATGTATTTTCAGACGCACCAGACGACAAGATATTAGAAATGGTGACCCTCTGTCCCAGTGCTCAGACCTTCAACACCATGGTAACCACAGTAATCACATACATTTACATATACAGTAGTGTGTGTATATATATGTGTGTGTATATATTTATTCTTTTTTTTTTCTCTGTTTGGACAGATGACATGGATGGGATGGGAGGCACTATTGAAGACAGGACTGTATTTGGAGTGGAGAATAGCAGCATGTTTTTGGAATGTAGCCCTAAATCTCAAAGAGCTCTGATTTACTGGCAATTGCAGCGTCTCAATGATGACCGCAAAATAGAGGCAAGTATTTCTTTTAATGAACCATTTTTAAACATTTTTTTTATTATTATATTTTGTGTACTTAATTTTTTCACATTTAATAGGTAGTTTCTGTCAATACTTAAACAGTCTGCCACCGGCTACACATTTATCCTCCTGTATTATCAATGTAATTCGCTCTTTAGCCTCTGCCCTGTTAGGGTCATAACCTTTAGGTGCCGATATTTAGATTGGCCTTTGACCTAATGATGTAAGCACCTTTCATTTCCGCTCCTGTCTCTAATGAAACGAGTGAGTGGGTGGCAAATCAATGAACTTTTTTTTTCCTGGCGTCTTTCATATATATTTCAGCTGTATACCCTTCCACAAACAACTGACCCAGTGCCCTATATTCATTTCAATTTTAGATTGTTTTATTTATCTCATCTCAATCAATTAAACTCTAAAAATATATATATTTTTTACAAGTCTAACATTGCAACAAAATCACAAAAATAGCACATCTTTTCCTATTAATAATGATAATGTAATGTTAAAAAATACACCATTTAATTATCTTTTTCTTATTTGTAGATCAGATTTGATGATAGAATCCTGCGCACTGACCAAGGCTTGCTGATCCGCACTCTGACCCAGTCTGACGTGGGGACCTACCACTGCCAGGCTGTAGAGCACGGCTTTATCCAGCCCCTGATACGCCTCAATCTTCAGGTCATCCCCACACAAAAGCTGGGTGATATCTTACCAGGTTTCCCTGTTGTGGGCACCGGTGTGGGTCCCTCTGCCAAACACAGAATGTGGTATCGGGATTTCCTTTCTCTCCTGGACCACCCAGACCTCAACAGCGTGGAGGAGTTTTGCGACCGAGTTTGGAAGAAAGAGCGAAAGCAGAAAAAAGGGAAGACTCCTAATGTCAAACCTGACCGTGCTGGTGCTAACCCCTTAATAAGGCCAAAATCTGTTCCACCTAAAGCTCAAAAACAGCAAGGAGCCCCCCCACAGAGCAGAGTATGGCTTCAAACAGGAGTGTCAACAGCGGAAGGGACACAGCGGAGCCTCAACCCACCACAACAAAACTTCAGCAGCCAAGCATCTAAGAACAACCAGAAACCGCAAGGTGCTCAAAATGCTGGCTCCCAAGCTGTTGGGGGTGCGGCTAGGGTGACCAATCAGCACGCAGCAAAATGGAGACGAATGCAAGAGAACAAGAAGGGACGTAACAGGAGGACCCACGAGCTCCAAAGACCCCCAAGGAGTGTTTGAGGAGGACAAAGCACAACAGTGAAAGACATAAGCACAAGCCCCATGCATCTAAGCATCTAGACTTTCTATAGTGTCGTATTCAATGTATGATCCAGTGACCTCTCCATTAGAGCAGTTTTAGGTCCATTACATTACAACGCTGCTGAACTCACTTAAATAATCTGTGAAGTGGACAATAGTAAAGTAAAGACAATTCCACCGGAATTAACTGTAAATGAGTGGGGACATGACTGCTTAAGATGTGGTCAGGCAGCCTTTGGGCTACTGTAAATAAGCTACAAAATGAACTGGGTCAGACTAAAGTGTTGGACGTCCTGTGAAGAGACAGTATAAAGGGGACAGTCTTACAGACTTGTGCACCTGTACATTGTGCCCTTTCACTAGCGCATGTGAACTGATAAATACATGGAATGGAATATTTTGGAGAACTGTCAGAAAGGACAGATTCTTTCCTGGAAACATTTAAAGTGAGAGCAACGATTACGCCCTTACTGGTTGATAAGGGGTTGCCATCAGTGGCTGTTATACTGAAGCATCATTCACACAAGTCAGCCACTGTGTTAGGACAATGCTTTATTATACTCGACATGAGGCAAGAAACGCATTGTGCATGTCATTGTCAATCAATGTTTAATAAGCTAGGTATTTTATTGACATTAGAGGTTTTTTACGCCCTGCCAAATGTAACTTAAATTCTTTTATATTTACTTTCCCTTCAAAACCAGTGCTTTGAATGTCAGACAAGACATACATCATAATCTCATTGTGCTCTTATACGGTTTCCATGTAACTTATTGTGTCATTGTTTTCTCTGGGATTTCTAGAATATAGATTCCATATGGTTCATGGCTAAATGCTGAAACCCTGTTATTTGTGTGCATACATAATGCAGATGTATCGTTGTGTATATACAGTACCTATACAGCACAAGAACGTCACTTGATTACTATTATTTATTGCTCATAGTTATGTGAAAGGGTTACATTTATTTTTGATATTTTTGCCTCATTAGTATAAAGACAAAACAATGGCATCAACAGCCATGAACTGTGGGGTGGACCAACAAACTGAAACTGGAATCCTTTTTGTAGATACTGTATAATGAATGAGAAATGCACAAGTGGCTTGACTCAAAAGCCACACATTTTCTAGGTCCCACAACAATAAGCACAAGTTTGTTTTATTTCATTTTCTTACATCTTTCAGTTGTCAAGTTGCCATCGAGTGTAAAATAAATCCCAACCTGATAAAAGATTAGCTGTGAATCTCTGTGATAGTGGAGAAAATGTAAAATCTAGTCTGAGGAGAAGACATGTTATTCTGCATGTGAATGCTACCTACAGTAAATGCATCTTTTTAGTGTCTCTTAGTGTTTTGTGTGAAAGGTGAAGTTCCCTTAAACCAAGGTGTGAAATACTTTTGTCCTTTTGCCAAAACAGTGATAATAACAACACTCCAGCCAAAGTTGAATGGTCCGCCATGATACAGCAGCGCCCTCTGCTGGTCTTCCTCTCTCCTAGCACATTACAAACAACACGTGTGCCAGTGCAATAAATTAGTGCAGATATGTACGTAGTCCTGTTTCAATCCTCTCCTGTTTGACAAATGAGAGAGCTAAAAGTTACCACTACTGTAACAGTACTTTCTGGCATGCATTCAGTTGTCTAAATAAACATCTCTGTTACAAATAACTTGTTCTCATTTCTGCACGGTTTCTATAGTATTGCAATGCACTTCCAAGTATAGCGTAGATCTAGAAAAGAAAATTGGTTCAACATGCACATTCAGAGGCCATACACATCATGACATAAATTGTGCCAATGAATTTGCAGGCTATTACCTGACTCAAATACCAACAAAGATGGGTTTTTGTTAGGTTTTTTTGCTTGTTTGTTTTGTTGTTTTTGTTTTGTTTGTTTTTTTGTTTGCAATATACTTGTTTCCCATCAGATGCCGCCATAATCATAAATAACTACACATTGTATTGTAGCAGTACGTTCACATTATACTTCACGACCACAAGATGACACTGTAGAGCAGCATCATAATTCAAGTCTTCCTCAAGGCCTTATTTAACACACTGAAACAATTTACATCCTCCTAAGTCTCCACACGTAACCTAGTTTTGTTTAAACATTCAAATGATTTCTGATTGCCCTCTCCTTCACAATCATGCTGTAGTGTGCAGACATCGGCTAAGGTGATTCAAGTAAAATCTTGTCTGTCTTCAAGTTTCACACATTTAATAAATTTGCTTCTGTGGTTGCCATGGTGACTGTCCTTGAATGTCCTGTGTGGGCGGATATTTAGCACATTCTGGGGACTAAAATCTGTACACACTCACATCATGGAGACCTGGGGACAAAATCAGGTCCATGTGATGTACATCCTTTATTTTTTAAATCAAATACATGATTTACAGTTCAAATATAGGTCGATTTAGGTTAAGGTATGGGTTTAGGTTAAGGTTTGGCAAATAGTAATAAAGTTATGGTGAGGTAGGAAATAAATGTAATCTAATGAATGAATATCTCCACAAAGGGAAACCCAACATGTGTTTGTTGTGTGTGCATGAGGGCTGTGTGCTTTAGTCCAAAAATGCACTCACATTACTCGCAGTAGACCCAGGATGTCTTCACCCTTATGTTGTGTTTGGTTTGCTGTAGGCAGACTCTGAACCGTCTCAAGGACTCATGTCCATTGCAATGTCCCACAGCTATTTTATTAGCTTACTCTTTGCTTCATCCCTCTCAAGACATCAGACATGAAGACATCATTGCTATTTATTCGCAAAAAAGAAATGTTGTATTTCATTGTAGTTTAGATGCATTTCTATGCACCATTCTTTTGGATTCAAAAAAGCCCCCTACAGAATCTGCAGAATGTAAAATGATGTGTATTCCTTTTATGTATTAATATGTAAATCGTCTCACAAATAGGAAAATGCTGCTTTCTATCCAAACGCTCTGACTCATTGCTTCCTACTTATATGAGTACTCAAAGGACTGTGGGAACTCAAGACTGTGGGGATGGAGAGAAAACAGTTTGATCATTGGCAAGAAAAAATATACCGAATGACTTGCTCAGAGCATTTTACTTTTAGCCATACTCCCTGATGTTTGTGATAATTTAGCTGCTGTTACAATAAATACAAAATTATACATATTTGGAAGACTTTCTATATTTTTGTCTATTCAATGTGTGATGGAAATGTAAGTGTATTTATGTTGTGAAGAAAATATTCTTGTCATATGTCTTTGTGTACATGCAGAAGCCCAGACTAGACATTAACATGTGTGAAGGCTCTGCCCCGAGTCTTATCCGTCGTCAGGTGTAGAAGTTCATTATCTCATGGGTGTGAAACGAAAGTCACTGCTTTGAAATGTGTGTAGCTTTTTCATTCTGGTATAAATACTCTAATACTATTAGAGAGATTTGGACGCCAGAAGGCTGCCAGGGCAGGTCCGGGCCCTGTCCTGCCTGCATCTGCAAACAAAGAGTAAACCATTTTTGTATTGTAAAACAAACCGAGCTTCGTAAATGGATTACTTTTATCTAGAATTGTAAATTTCCACGACATATGTTTACACAACATTTAGTATATAGCATCTGAACTATGTACCAAATCATGTATGCAAGTGTTTTGTTATTTACCCTTTACATTGTACATTACTTGTACTGTGCACAGCTCTTGGAGAGAAGCCACAGTTGGAACCTGAAGGTGAGTGGCATCTGCTGCTGAAACCATGGCAACCGAGGAGGGATCTATTGTGACACAGCTCCACTGATCACTGGCGACGTTTGCTATTGATTATTGGTCTGCATGGAGATTAAGGAACAGCTAAGAGACTAGAAGAATTGTATTACAATTGTCAAGGATATATGTTATATTCATTTAAAAAATATGAGCTTATTTGGGGAGAGAACAATACATTATATTTTGAAAAAAATAATAATAATAATAATAATAAATAAATAATAATAATAATATCATTTGGTCACTAATCAGTAGTTACAATCATGCAACAGGAACATTCAGTGTAAAACACAATAATAAACCATCACTGCACACAAAGATTAATTAATATTGAGGTTAGGACCATAAGCTATTTCCTGGTGGAGAGTCAGCCACCTGTTTATCTCACGCTCATACTTTGCAATTCAGAATATTTATTGGCTCTTGGTTTGATGGTGTTTTTATGGAGATAGAGGAAATGATGCTATTATTTGGAACATTACATAAAAACAATGACATTGGCACAGAGAAAAGAAGGTTTCGGACCCTATTCTAGAAAGCTTAAATCTAATAATGGGTGGTAAGCCCATATTGACATTGTTGTTCACGTCATGCACAGTTATTTTTGCCACCAAAGAAATGCATCTTAATTTGTTTACCTTGCCCTCTCACTCTCTAATCACATGGTGTATCTGATCCTGCTTTATTACTGCCATCTGGGACATAAATTTCCCTGTGCATTGTGTAGAAAGGATGATTTATAGCCATGGGCCCACCTCCTCAACACATCGCTACAAGACTGGGAGTCATAAACCTCGGCGATCAACACAGCTGCACGCATGAGAGGAAAGATAGTCACACATGCACACACACACACACACACCCACACACACACACACACATAAAAGACGATGCTGCTTTGACCTCATCTTAGAGCCATTCTGTCTGATTGCATGGGATTGATTAGCTGATCAATGCCTCACACTTGTCTGTCTCTGTAGAGATTTGTGGTTTCACTGCAGACTTACGGTCAAGGACTAGATAAATCAAAAGCTTTTTACTCTTGTGCCTTTGCAACATTATGATGAGCCAAGGAGTAGATTTTATTAGAGGAAGGATTTGGTAGGATGCCCAAGGCCAATGACTTATAGTCAATTCATATATATATATATATATATATATATATATATATATATATATATATATATATATATATATATATATATATATATATATATATATATATATATATATATATATATATATATATATATATATATATATATATATATATATATATATATATATATATATATATATATATATATATATATATATATATATATATATATATATATATATATATATATATATATATATGTTGTTAAGCATCATAATATGAGCATGTGTGACTCATCTGTGTTCACACACTGGAGACCTTCCCCCATAAGAATAAAGGGGTGACGTCGCCACGCCTGACGCACTGCCTAGGTAACAGCTATAATGATTCATGTGCACAGTGGGCGGGTGACGCTTGATTTGCACATAAGCAAATAAGTTTTTACCTTGACAGTATTTTTCATCTTTCTCTCACATAAAAGTGCTCATTGAAAAATTCTTCCCTTTATGCCTCCCCCACCAACAATGAATCAGGCCATTAGAACTAAAGCCCATTAGTCAAAGATGCCAACTGCTGGCAATTTCTGAAAAACAGATAGTGATACACAGGGAGAGAGCATAAGAGGAATTGTAGAAAGCATAGGTCACCACTAGGTGGAGTAGAGAGCATTCTTTCATCTGCAGACAGAGATAAATCTTGTGACAATTGTACAGTACAATTGTACACTGCTTTTTATTGTTCAGCATAATTTTTTACACATGAAATATTGATGATTGCATCAGTTATGCTGTATTGGTTTATATGAATTTCTTGATTAAAATGCAGTTTGTTTGTTTTTTTCCACTAATGGCATGGAAGTTGGAGTACAGTTAATTAAGCTGAATCTCTTCTGAATCTCTCTCTCGCACAGACGGTGGATGACTGCAATACTCACAGGGATTCACATTTCTGAGGAACAAGACATCAGAGCAATGGTGTGTTGTCTTATTGTCTGAATATTCTCAACAAAGAAAAAATACAGTTACAAGTGTTGAGGTGTGTTCAATTAATATATAACTGAATGCAAACTAAATCTTTGTTGCTGCAAATGGCACTGTTGTCCTGGCTTTTCAGATTGGCCTTCAGACTTATAAATCCTATTAGCAGCTGTGTTCCCAGTTAAAGTGTCCTTCTTATGCCCTTTGACCTAAGACTATCAAAACAAAACAAGTATATACAGTACTTTCTCTCAAGTCTTTGAATTAGATGTTTTGTATGGTAAAGTTCAGAGATGTCATGCCATTTTAGTGATTTTCCCATGAAACAGAGAAAAGTATAAAAGTTACTCACACTAGTGACCACTACTGGTAAAGTACCTTTTTACAAACTCCAGAGCTATCGACTTTCTATCAATGTTTACATCAACAGAAGCCAATAGATAATGTTTAACTTTATAGGTCTTTAGTGAGCTTAGGTTGATCCTGAATTAATAATTGATCTCCGTGTGTGTTCATTTGATACTATGATAGCCAGTGAGTTAACTTGCTGGGAATTGCAGCAGTGTGTGGACGAGGAAAGGGCTTACAGTAGTGAAGTGTGTGATTGGCCTATCTCTCAGAGGAAAAGAGGATTACTTGGTCTTCTTATGTCCATGCAAGAGGCTGTCTTTGTTACTAGGTGCGTGTGCCAGAGTGTATAGATGCCACAGAGTGCGGCAGCAGTGAAGGCACTCACTGTGAAAGGTATTTTTAGTTCAGGGTGTCTCGTTGGTCAGGAGCAAATTGCCGTTGATGGTGGACTGGGGCGCGTGCCAGGTAGCTAATCAGGATGAGGGCGGCTCAATCCAAATGTAGCAAAAATTAAACGCCTCTCAAAGTACACTGGGGACTTGAGTCACCTCAGAACTCACTGGCTTCAAGGATACCAACAGTCTCTTTTCAGACGCAAGCTTAACAAAAAGGTATGTTTTATTTGCTTTGGCTTATGGATGTGTTGATGTTTCTGGTATGTGGGAAAGCTCTCAAAGGAATAATTTAATCTTAAATACAGTGTTGTGTTCTTTCTCACTATATGCTATGCTTTGTCAAAAATGTCAAATTCTTTCTGTTATTTCTAATCTTGATTGTGAGAAACCTATAGGTAAACATTTTTCTTTTTGAATTCAAATGACATATTTTTCTAGCCTTTATCTTTGTAAAAAACTGTCTTACATCGCTACTGACAATTCAAATTTAATGAACAGCACACAGTGTGTTCTCTGGTTACCCACCTCATGTTACATTGCCTAAGATGCAAAACACACATGTGAACCTGACCTATTTCACATCATTGGCTTGATGGCTATTCTTGTCACAGTGTTAAACCTGGAAGCAAGGGAATTATTTTGATCATGTTATTATTTGAAGCTTCATATTCAAATAGTTGACACAAGCCTGTTGATATGCTTGCTTGTTGTAGCCTCTGTCATATCCCGGTGACAGAAAGAACTATAGGTGTGTGGTGAGAATGACAGAAAAATCATAGGGACCTTTTCCCCATTACAGCACTGACTTTGACAGACAGTGTCCATGGATTCGGCTCGATATTTGACTGAGTGACTTAACACCTGTATGCATTTGACTGTGAGTGAAACAGTGGTTTCTGCCTGGCAGCATATCAGACCATGCTCCAGCGATCAGTGGGGGAAGTGAAGTGAGGAGCAGAGGAGCTGACGTTATTAGCATCGTTCGTTAAAGAAAGGCCACTCACCTTTGACCACATAACTATGCATACTGTGGGAAGAATATTACAATGACTTGTGAGATAATAATAATAATTTTAATATGACACAGGTGAAGCATTGATCACAAAGAGTACTTGTTTATCTAGGGGCCTTTACAGTGTGGGTACTCATGGCCCAGGATTTCATGCTACGCCTTTGATTGTGAAAATTGAAAATATGTGGTTGAGACACGGAATACAACAAAAAAGATAAAAATTCAGTAAACTAATTTGTCTAATATCTGTTGATCTTGTTGATTTGTCCTCAGTTACAAAAGATGGTGAGGACACATGTGCCCCTCAGCTCCACAGCCCTTACAGTCACGCTGCTGCACGTCTATTTGATGCACAACAGAACAGACATATTTTAATACCACTCTTTATGTGGCAGCTCGTGCATACTATCTGTACAGTCACTAGCTGTAGATTTGCTTCACACTCCTTCAGATCCGCATGTGGGTGTAGATTATGTAATCGCCTGGTTTATCTTAGCATTTGGTACATTGAGTATTTTCATTAAGCAATCTAATATTGCATTTTTACTAAATACTAATATAATATTATTATTTCTTAATATTTGTTTGAGCACAATTAGCTAGCCATTGGCCCTTAACATCAGTGAATTTAATGGAGTAAGCAGTACAAGTACAGTCTTATGAAAATATTCGTAATGCATACTTTACATAGTGCTCCTACACATAAAAACTGTAGAACATAAGTTATCTTCACCATCCATATGTCTTTGTGGTAAACAGGCTTATTCGAAGACCTGGCAATATTTAGTAATTTATAACTGTGTAATGATGGCACTCAGGCCAAATGAGCCGATTATCCATGTTACACCTGTTTAAACTATCACATAAGAGGGATTTAAGTGGAGTCAATCTGCTTTAAAACCACTATTTCCATTGCTGATGTCTCCTGATGGCCTGTCACAAGTGGCGCATGCGCGTTAAGAGCAGCTAACGCGAGAATAAGTGTTAAGTTAGCTCAAATGTTGTATTGAAAAGGAAGTGAACAACATGCTTCATAGAAATTGCTTTGTGTTGAAGCAGTGTCGAAGAAAAATACTACAAATTTAGCTGCGATGTATCCACATGTGAAATTTAAAACGAGTTGACTTGATTTAGGTGAGTGTTTGCTCAAATACACGTGCAGCTCTTGATAAAGCGTTTCGCAGTTATTTGTATTTGTGCTTCCATCTTCCGTACCCATAATGCAACAGGATGTGTTTAATGAAATGCAAGAACATGCTTCAAATGTACACTTTTCCACTGTAATTAATCGAGCAAGCATTGGTCTACGGAGAAGAAGAAAATGAGTGAGGAATGAGGAAGAAGGAAAAACGGGCTTGATTATTAGGTCCTAATTTCGAGATTGGATTTGCTCTATTTTGTAAACCGGAAGTTGCGTGAGTGAACCTTTACAGTAGTAATATGGAGACCCTGCTCAGTGAGAACTGTTGTAACTGTGGTACAGCTGCAGAGATGCGCGACAGAGGAAAACAATGAGAAACGAGGATATTAAAGCTCGGCAACAGAAAAACGGAGCGAGCAGTAAATCTTCGTCTTTTATGATGACCCGAAACACCGAAGAACGCCGTGTCCGCTCCGCGCTTTGGACGTAAAACACATTGATCGGTGTAAGGAAGACGGGAGGGGTCCATCATGGGGAATGAAGCGAGTCTGGAAGGAGGAGAGGGGCTACCCGAAGGGCTGGCCCCGGATGGGAAAGGTGGATTTGTGCGTGTTCCTGGTGGAGACCCGGTGGACCTGAGCGTACTGAGCGAGGAGCAAAGAAAGCAACTAGAAGTAGCGATGGCGAGAGCGCAGGGCAGGCAGCCTGGAGGAGCTGCACGAAGGCACGGCTCTCAACACCCGCTATCCTTACACACACACTACTACACACTATTAGTCAACATACAATGCAGGCTATGTAACCTTTATAGCTTATTTAGGGCAAAAAATCCATCCAATTACCAACAATCACAATCAAAGGCTGCTTGGCACACAGAACGTCTTACATTTGTACAATTAGGTATAGATTTACAACACACAGGCTACCGTCTCTTTTGGACTAGCCTATCGTTGAGCATGTTATTATAAATGATTATTTTTCGTCTATTGCATTACACTGTTCATTCCCCATACTCTATTGGTGATTACTTAAGTAGACACACCTCCACTTGATAATACAATTGTTCGAAATGCCTGCTGGGTAAGGAAATCTGTCTACCGTGTTTCTCCTTTTCATTTGTTTGTCTGATTAACCCCTTCTTCAAACACACAATCTTATAGTTCGGTGATATGCAGTGTAGTTTCATGCCAGTGGAAGATCTTAAGCAGAGCACAGTAGTAAACAATTTGATAGTTCTACAATTATATCTAGTGATCATAAAAAGTGGCTTACGCCTGTCTGTTACATCTGATAACATGGGATGTGTCCCTGTTAATTAGGTCCAATTGGGGGAGATTTTTTTTTATTTATAGGCATGTCACAGCTTGAGACTGGGGGGAGGGGTGCATCAATATTAATATGACTATAAATAGAACTACTTCCAATGATGCAATGTTTTAAAGACATCCCTTACAGCAAGTTTTCAGTTTTATTTAATTGTAAACAACTGAGGCAAAGTTTGTGGCGTCGTTGTTCTGCATTGAGTGTGTGATCGCTGGCCATGGTGCTGAAATTCCCTACTGCCTTGAGTGCGGCTCCAAGTGGTAGAGCATTGGCCCACAGTACCTAATGCATCAACAGAACATTACACCGTCGGACTGATCCTTTAGTCATGAGATGATCCAATGCTATATATCAATTTTGAAGTTAATCACACTGCTACCTGCCCACAAAAGTATTGCATGCATTTTAAAGACCATACAGCATTATTTATTTACTTCCAGGATCAACAAGGGCCCTGTTTACAGTGTCTGTTCCTGCTCTGCTCTCAGAGTATGTTGAGATATCTCAGCTTACTGCCATGTAGTCAGGCATTTTCCCTCCATGAGCAGTGTGTCATTTGATGATATTCATTTTCTGTTATGCTCTAGGGCTTCTGGATATATATTTCATGCTCCTGTTGGATTGAAGCAGTTATATTTGGGAATTTACTGTATTGGTCTAAAATGTTTGCAATCCTATATCATTTGCATAGCAAGACACTTGCGATCTGATAAAATTATGTCCTAAGACATGAACCTAACATTGGCTCTCTCTTTTCTTTTATTATCAGACCCTCACAAGGTGATGTCCAGCAGCGTTCCCAGCAAGTTGGGGCCTCCAGGGGCTCAGCTGGTCTCAGCAAGAGCCGCACTATAGATGCTTTCAACCAAGGTCCAGTTGGGAAGCCATCCCCCGGCCGCAGCCCGTCATCCTTAAGCCTTTTTGAGTCACGATTTCGGCAAGAGCCAAAAAGCTCTGAAAACAAATCCTCAGGCATGTTTGGATCCAGTTTCCTGAGTGGGGCTAACCCCCTGAGTGCCATGACCTCCTCAGTTTCCTCTTCTTTATCCTCAATGGGTGATGCTGTCGCCATCCCTAAATTTGGAATATTTGGAGATGAAGAAGAGGGTGATGCACAAGCCAAAGGCCCGCAACAGCAGGGACCTAAAGGTCCACAACAAGGAGGACCACAAAAACCCAGCCAGGGACCTCCAGCACAAGGTCCTAAACAAGCCCAGGGTCCCACGGGACAGGGACCCAAGCCCGGACAGAGGCCTCCAGTACAGGGTCCAAAACAAGTCCAGGCACCTCCGGGACAACAGGGCCCTAAAACAGGACCAGGGCCCCCAGGCCCAGGGGCTAAACAAGGTGGTCCTCCTCAGCTAAGGGGTGCTGCTCCTCCATCTCAGGGAGCTGGTCCAAAGCAGCAGGGCCCATCTGGTCCCGGAGGTCAACCTGGACCAGCTAAGAGTCCAGGGCCAGCTGCTCAGCAAGGGTCTGGAAAAGCTGTGCCCTGTCCATTGTGTAAGACCACCCAGATGAATGTTGGCTCCAAAGAACCACCAAACTATAACAACTGCACTGAGTGTAAGAACCAGGTGTGCAGCCTCTGTGGCTTCAGTCCTCCAGACTCAGCGGTAAGACCAGACTACCTATTCTTCTACGTATTTTATGTTGGATTTATTAGTATTTCAATGAGTAATTGTGGCCTTTTAGAAATAGATTAAATATAATATAACTATGATTATAGTTACAAATATCTCCTCACCACAATGTAAAAAAAATAAAATAAATTATATATATATATATATATATATATATATATATATATATATATGTGTGTGTGTGTATATTACAATATTACATTGAGAGATACTTGTAACTATAATATATTATATTATATGCATATATTAACTATAATAAATAAATGTTACATCTATATTCTCTCAGATTATAAACCTTAATTCAGATCAGCAAGGCCTGTGCTCAGAGTGGCACATGACTGTAGAAACTGAGAGACCATATGGACTGAGGGAATGTTCATCAAGGTGACTCATGGCAGTGCCACAGACCAAAGACACCACAGTGACTTGTAGATTATTTCCACTTAATATGAAGATGACAAGCAAGAGTCTTCATCTCTGTTTTTGAATGAATTACTGATATTTCATACAGGTGTACATCATCATATTATATTACACCTGCTTAGTGAGTAGTAGAAATGAGTCAATGATACTTGCGTTCTTAAAAATGACAAAGATTAGGAAATTGTATATATAATAGTCATCTAAATGAAAACAATTGTGATTTTGATTGCATCATAACATACTGAAAAAAAATATGGTTATAGCATTTTTTTGAAGCATGTGTTTTTCATTTCCAGGGAAAGGAATGGCTGTGCCTGAACTGCCAAATGCAGCGCGCAATGGGAGCCATGGACCCTCCAAAACCCAAACAAGGTTCTGTCCCACCATCTCCTCAGAAACAGTCTCCTGGGAAACCTGGCAACCTCCTCATAAAGCAGCAGAGCCACCAAAGCGACCAGGGCTTAACTCCTCCCACCACCCCCAGGCAGAAATCCCCTGGTCCAACATCACCAGGACCACCATCGCCAGGCTCTTCTATGTCAGGATCCCCCAAAATTGACCCTAAAACAGGAAAGCCTATCATGCAAAAGTCCAGTCCACAGCAGTCTCCATCAAAAGCCAAGCAGGAGTCTAGTTTCTTTGGTGGATTTGGTCTTGGAGGTCTGACAGATTCAGTTAAATCTTCCACAACTTCTTCACAATCTGAATCTGTTACAGGCAAACTGTTTGGTGGATTTGGTGGCTTGATGGAAACATCAAAGCCACAAGTGCAAACTGCACCCAAACAGGAGGAGTCTGTAACGGGGAAGTTATTTGGTGGGTTTGGTGGGTTGTCCGACTCATCCTCGAAACCTCCAGCTGCTGCCTCTCAGATGTTCAGCTTTGGATCATCCTTGTTAAATTCAGCCTCAAATCTTGTCACCGGAGAGGACAGCAAACCAGCAGAACCCTCTAGGTCGCCTCCACATTCTCCTGGCCCAGGATCACCTGCCGATTCTGGTCCCGGTTCACCCCCTGACTCCCCCTTCTCCCCCCCAGGATCCCCCCCGGACACTGACTCTGCTCCAGATACTCCTCCCGCTAAATTCACCAAACCAACCAAGTCCTTGTCTGTGGATAAAGAGGAGAAACCTGCTTCGAAAACACCAAAACAAAGCTGTCCTCTTTGCAACATAGAACTTAATGTTGAATCGTCTGACACACCCAACTACAGTCTCTGCACAGAGTGTAAGAAGACAGTGTGCAACTTATGTGGATTCAACCCCACACCACACTTAGGAGAGGTAAGATTTCCACAGCTTTTCACGCAATAACACTCTGCTACAACTGTAATTTATGCATTCCATCATATATAAATAGAACATAGACATCCACTGCAATGTGTGTTGAAATAGGTCACTGGAAAGATAGCACTGGGAGACTTGTCTACTTAGTGTTTTTCCCCATCTTTTCAGTAATCAAAGGAGGGAAGCAACGATTTCTGTGGCATATTATTTAACTTTATTAAGCATTATTTTGGCTGTTAGAATCAATACTTTATCATGTGACTTGTATTAGTTCTAGAATTGACTTAACTAAGATGCGTGGGGTTGTTAAAGTTAATTATACTCTTTAAAGCCACTTCACTGGCTTCTTCTGGTGGTATGCTGTAAAATTTCACTTTATCAGTGAGAGTTAAATTTTGTGTGACTGCACTTTAGTTTAGTGTTTTCTAGAGGCAAGATTCTCAAACTTATGCTATGGTGTCTTAGCTACAAGATACCATTTGTTTTCAGAGTTCTTTATGACATTTCTATTTGTTTTTATTTGAGTCTTTTTGGAAGGTTTGACTATTGCCTTTATTGTGGGCTAATTTCTTCTAATTAAACTCTGGTTTTGTAATGGCTTAGTGCTAATCCAGTTTCATATAGGTTGACATTTTGGCAAAGCTTAATACTGGTTTAGTCGTGTTATTGCAGTCATTTAGACCCAATTTCACATGTGGATTTCCCTTTTTAAATATATCTTCCTAAGTCTGTACTTTAGATTTAGAAATGTTCTATATCAGGTCAACCCTCTCCTGTACACATTTAACCTGCTTTTAAATGTCTGGTCTTCCTGGTGTACCTTTTATGTTTTGTCTGATCTGCATGCCCACTTTGAAAACATAACAGATGGTGCTATGTGTGTGTGGCATTAGTACACTGTGAGGAAAGAGGCCAAAAAGTGCTTGTGCATGAGTGGTTTCTCAGCAGGCATGATAAAGATGCACACATATTGTACACCCACTGAAGATCCTATATCCCAGACATTGTAGGTTACCGTACCATCCCATTGAAAACTACTAGGCATGAATGATGGAATCCCCTAAGGACATAGGTTAGAGAGAGTGGTCCTGGCTAGCCCTCACGTGCATTTGTCAATCTGCATCCTGCATTCACGTGTTCAGGTCTGTCATTAGTAATCCTTGAGGTATTTTTGTCTCTGCAAAGGGTCTCGTCTCACTAGACAGGTGGAGCTAAGCTAAGACCCGAACATAACATAAACTCTGCATAACTAACATTTAATTAAGTAATTTAAATGTATTGTAGTTTTGTTTTTTTTTTTGTTATTTTAAGGTTTTACATTTTTGCTCTTATTTGATTAAACTGGTTTTATTGTTTTAGGATTAGTATGATCAAATTTATCATGTGCAGCACTTTGGACTGTTTTAAACTGTTTTATTTGCAAACTGTGCTATATAAATAAAGTGGATTGGAATTTTAAAGTCACGTTGAATTAAAAATTTAAATCAGTGACATACTGATTTTTACATTCAGTACATTTTTACATTCAAGATTGTATTGTCATGGCCATAGAAAATATTTAATGTTAGATGGAATTTACAGTGTAGCTTCCCTTTCTTAGGCTACACTGATGGATGAAAAACAATCTCAATCTATATCTCTATTACAGAGCAAAATTGGAACAAAGTTTGTATATACGCATCTTTTAAAATGATCTATAACCAGATTTCCTGTACAGTATTGAAAATGCTCTGCTCAAGAAAAAATAGAATTTCTCTACAATCAAGCAGCCATTTTTATTTTTATTTGAGAGTGGACAAATGGTGACTCTATATTCTTTAATGTTCTTACATTCTTCGGCTCTAAATTACAGAGTATTACTGAATAATGAGGAACTGAACTGCAATCACTTAGATTAGACCAAGCATGGAAGAAAATTTAATTACATGGTACAGATGGCCATTCTTAGCACTGATGCTGTAATTGGATAAAGATTTGTCTTTTCATCACAACCACAACTTAAAATCTGACCTTAGTAACAAGCAAATATGTAATTGGTACATTTAGTCCGTGTGGTTAAAATATACCAGGTTGTTTAAATTGCTTCAGTTTAGTTTATTAGTTTATTTGAAGGGACAGTGTGCAAAAAAACATTAATAGATGCTTTGCACCAGATTATAGCCGAAGCTAGTTTCCGTCTGTAGTCCCTTCAGAAGATACTCACACACAACACCTTCGTTGAGTCATATGCCCCCTCCATATTCCACTATTCTCCAGCCTCTGTGGCTGTCATGATGTCGACTGTCAGCGAGGGTTCACTTGCTGACGCATGCGAATGGGTCACACTCTGTGGGGGGTTGTCGTGGACTAGGAAGCCATGAAGCTACTGTGGTGTTCAAGATTTGCCTATATCATGTGATCATTTGTTGGTTGTGGCAATTCAGCTGAGGATGTACTGGTAAAAGATTACCAGATTAGTTATACCATAAAGTAATGAACTAGGGATGTCACAATATAAAAATGTTAGTGTTACATTATATAAAACATTAATTTATAATTATTCACAATTACTAAAATCAAACCTTAATTTACATTCATTCACACTGTCAAAAACTTCCATACCTTATGCCACCAGCTTCTGGAAATTAAACTTTCTAGATGAAAAGATAATATAAGCAGTCAGGTAGAGTAGGTTTACACATAGATTTAATTAAATTTTAAATTCTCACAATTATTACTATTATTGCGTTTGTGTTTGACCTGAACAATCGTGACAGCCGGACATCATTACTGTTGTTACTTGTACTACTATGGTATGCTTTTATTTAGACAGGAACAGTGCACGACATTACATTGACCTTAAAAAACAGGAAAGATGTATGGTGCCAGGTTATAGCATAAATACTAATTTCCACTTGTAGTCCCTAGACAGGCTGATGTTAAATAAGAATAACAGTTTGGTGTAGGTGGATGAAAGGTCTGTAAACATATGGTACATACATCTAATACAACACATCTCGCCCCTCAAATACGCCATTTCTAAAAACATTCAGTTCACACACACATACACAACTATACCAATTTATTCACACGCACTCACACACAATCACTCAATTTCAGAAATACAAATACTCTTTTCATACACATTCACTGATGGGTGCAAACTTGCTTTGTCACATGTGCAAACTTTTGAAAACTTGTGCATGTTATAATCTCATTTGGCAAACTATTCCTGCTACTACTACATAGAAGTGAGATAAAAAATAAAACATTTGACCAAAGAGGTCTAATAAGCATAAGAAATGTCCATCAATTATTAAGGCTATATTATAACATTTACTTGTTTGTTTATTCCCCCCCCCCCCCCCCATATGCCATCACATGTGCAAGTGAAAGTAATCTGGGTTTAAAAGGATTTAAAGGTTAACAGGAAGTCATTTGTATGGGAGCTTGATGCTAGACTAAAGTGCCTCTACCTAATCCCTCTTTATAAGTGTTGGAAATAGACATCTAAGCAGGAAATACACTTATGATAACATTTTTTGTTTTATAGGTCAGGGGCTCTACCAGACATACTATTGCATTGGGATATTTATAGTAATATTCAAGCTGTCTCCATATTTCTCTCCATTGATCATTTGTTTAAAATGAAAGGTTTGTGCTGTGCTAGTGTACCATAGCACTCATTGTAGCTACTGCTGCATGTCATGTCAGCCTTATCAATAATGAGCATGCCTTACGTAAAATGGGAGAGGCACCACTTTGCTAACAAGTGTGAGTCAAAGGATCCAAACTGAGCGGGGAGATGAAAGGAATTTAGCTAGTTTCAGCCTACTTTTTTAACAAGACATGCAGTCATTATTTTGAACACTAGTATGAGTTCTCTATTTTGGCTCTGGCAGAGAATTCCATATTGTAATTACTTCATCCTGTGTGATTTTATGTTTCTATTAAAAAAAAATGCATTGACAGATATTCATTTAACATTTTCTACTACATTTTTTTTTTATTTCTTATTTTTTATTGGATAATCATTTAAATAGTGACAACATCCAGAGTTAACAAAAATTCAATACTTGTACTATGGATTGTCCTTCTTACAAACTGTATAAGCAATACTGAATAGCACTGTTCAGTAAGTTCTTTCAGTAAAGATTTTCATGTATATTCAGTAGTATGTTGCTAGAGGTATAACTGCTGAACATAACCAACCTTAAATAGCCTGTGTGTGTGTTTTTTTTTAATTGCTGGTGATGATGCAAAAGTTTTATGTGCAATTTTTGGTCTACAAAATTCACCATTTTGCTCACAACTTTTGGCTAGTCAAACATCTGCCAGTCTGCCAAAGCTTCTTTCATTCACCTCACAAATTAGCACTAGCATGAAATCTTCTGGATATTATATTGTGTCTTTCTCTTGTCTCATTGTTATTCTGTCATTGTAGCAGTCTTTCCACCCACCTCACTGTCTGTACCCTTCAAACTGTGGTCTACAGTCAACAATTAATATCCACCGCCTTATAGGCCTACACATTTAGCTCCTTTATGATACTATAGCCTTTTCCTTTTATTTATTTTGTATATTTACTGATCAAGCGCGTGTTTTGTTGACTGGCCCAGTCCTGGTGCCGAACAGGGTCTCTTGAATTGCAAACCAAAGGAATATAAAAATAGATATAGTCACAAAAGAGCCATAAAGGGGACAAGGCAAGCAGCTGTAGGGCAGCTCTCAGTCTCTTATACTCTTAAACACCCTTAGCGTCATAGCAACAATGTATTATATGACTTTCCTTTGTCATATTATTTTTATAATACAGTACTGACCCTCTAAAGATTATATTTTAGGATTGATGACATGAGAAAAGCTATATATGGTATATAAGGCTGTGTTATATAGGGCAATGGCTTTCTAACCTTTTACATAAAATATCATGTAAGATAATATTTGGCTTTCCTAATACTACCAAGACTATTATCTAAAGTCTAAAATATTGCCATGGTAGTTCTAACCATGAACTTAATGAGAAAATTCCCTTGTGAGAAAATGACCTTGTGTATCACCAGAAAGAGCTTGCCAATTGCAGAAATGCAGGGCAACCAATCTGAAACATGTTCCAAATCAATATTCACATGACTGCTTGTTAAGTGGCAGATGTTTTCTTCTTTTGTCCAACCCAGTACTCTTTGCGCTCATCCCATGCTGGGTTAAAAAGAAAGTGTTGGATGCCATGTGGAAGAACATCTGGTACAAAAGCCATGCTAAATCAATACACCAAATCCACTGCACAAAGTTGGAGACAAATGTTTACTGTGGTGAGCCAGAAAGGCAAAATCTGAAGAAAATAGTGGTATATTTTAGTCTTCTACATCACATAAATCTTGTTCAAGGTTTTACAGTGTGGTGCAGACTGTAATCGCACACAGAGAAAACAGTTTTTACATTGCACCCCCATAAGCCTTGCTCCAGCATGATTTTCAATTACTCCCATCCTTATTTACTTGTGCTTACATGTGCACCAGCCAGCCCTCTGTTTAAGCCATTGAATCCATTGGCTCTGAGAGGAAAGAAGGGGAGCCAAGACGAGCTCTTGTTTTCCAGTGCTGAGAAGTGATGGTGAGACGGAGGGGCAGGCGAGGACAGGACCCGACAGCCACACATACCCTCACTTTTTGGCACTGGCTTTTTCTCAGAGGTCCAGTCCTCTCTTTAGGACAATGACATTCATTTGAAATTGTGGGCCTGACTGATGCCAGGCCAAATTCTGTATCCAAAACTCATATATTTTTATTGCGTCTCATGCTTTAGAAAATTCTAATTATACTTACTCATTATTCAATTCATTCATTTTTGATTCATTGAACTATTATTGTTGTTGCCCAATTTAGGATATGTAGAGAACGTATGTGATTTCTTTCCTTTAGGCTTCCCCCTATTCTGCCAACATCTGCCTTCTAGTTATTTGCATATTGATTTAGTATGCTTTACCCTAGGTGCTCTTCCTGACACAGTTCTCTCTCAGTAATGGCTGTGAGTGACCTGAAATAACTGTACATGGCACCTGTCTAGATAAGTAAACCACCACATGGGATTTGTTTTTTCTATTGTTTTTTTGGTGGTGTGGGACACAAAACCTTGGAAAGTATCTGAGATGGTAAAAATACTGTGGAATACGTAGGTTTTAACTGTTTTAGCCTCTCCCCCCAGTCTGTCTCAGCCGTAGTTACCTTCACAAAAATGTTGCAACATAAACAGTTAGAAAATCAATCAATAAAACAAAACATAAAAGACAAAATGACTGACCAACATTCACAAGAAACAACGCAACCGATACCTGTCCCTGGGCATCCTCTGTCCTTAAACACTCCTTCTCTGCTATGAAAATCTCAGTGGCAAAAAAAAGGAGGACAGCCATAGTGAAGGAGAGACCCACTCTCATGGACAGACAGGAGAATTATGTTAAACTGGATACCAAATGCATTTAATCTAAAAATAGGACATAACGGGAACTACACAAGCAGATAACATTAGCATTGAAGTGGATAGGGAATGACCCTGAGAAGAGAGGCCTAAGATGACAGTGCAAACCACAGCCTCTGTTACTGAACATGTCGGTGTCTGTCGTTATAACCAAAGCTGCTCTGACCATGACAACCTGACTACTGTGGTTAGCTTTAGCACTCATCATCCATGCCTCTGAGTCACACCTGAAGGCAAGATTTCACATCAAGCAGAAGCACCCACTACGGATTACAACAACGTGATTGGGACTCCAGAAGGAAAGCTAAAAATACAAACTGTCCAGTCAAATTTTGACCATTCAAAAGTAGTATTGATTAGCAGAGATTGTATTGCTTAGTTTGGTTATGTGCTTCTATTTGTCTCTTTCTCTTCCTGTATATCATATAACCCACAGTTTAACTCACACTTTGAATTAGCAGACAAAATAATGCTTTTGCATAGTATGTATGTTTTGGCATAACTTATATTTAATGAAAGAAAACAGTTTAACTGTTGTTATATCATTCTAAAAACTAACCCCGTTTAATTATTATGTCCATAGCCCTGGACCAGTTTTCCTTCCAATTTCTTGCATTTTTATCCAGGCTTTGAAATTGTGCAAAAAAATACAGACTTGTAAATTAATTCTCTATGGCTTAATTCCTGTAACACACTGGTGTTTAAAAATTATTTTCTCACATGCTTCACATGCATTTGCTTTTATCAGCTTCCTATCCCTGATTTCCCACTCTTAATTGGGTTAAAAACAGCCCTTGTCTCATGTCATGCCCAGTTACCCAACCTTGGGGGCAACTATCTCTGCTTGTGTAACATTTAGCTACATGAAACAGTTGAAAATCACATAAGGGCATTAGTATGAGTCTCCCAACGCAGACCTAAAACCTATTTTTTCAGAACATTTATGAGGACAAAGATGTTTTTTTGGCTTGTAAAGAATCTGATGCTGTTATGTTCCACTGAAGCTCTTGTGCATTCTAATGAAGCTGGCCACTCAGCAGCTCTCATCACTGAGGAAGGAGCACGGACGACAAACTTTAATTTTAGCAAGAAGTTTAGTCAAACTGCACTGCATAAAGGACACAAGTCATTTATCAGCTGTAATTAATATAGTGTTTTGTGACTCGAGTCATATTGGGTGCATATGAATGGACTTGAAACCCCATAATATTACTGTTTATTTATTTGTGTGGTCTTTGTAGGTGTGTCTGTGTTGTTTCCTCACTTTTTGGCCTTTCTAAAGATTTGTTTGAATATCATACATCAGACAAGTTATACCACATTTAAGCTCAGGCTGCTTGTCTTGACTGGAATGTAATTTGAAGTTTTCCTTGCTCATAGATGTCACTAATGTTTACTCTCTGAAAATGGTTATTCAATGCTACTCTTTCTATTGATCCAGGCTTGGAAGTTTGAACGAATATAAAGATGGTCTTGTGATAATATGCGGTAGCTACATTTTGTTATGCTGAATTTTATACATTTCTGTTGGAATAATGTTAAGGCATACTTTATTGTCCTCATAGAATAGTTTGTTCTCATCTGTCAATGCTGCTTGTCTGACTGCAATGCAGCACACCACGATCCATCTCCAGATGTTAGGTAGCTATAGGTTTGGTCAGGACTATTTCGGTGGAGGATTTGGCTTTTGTGCATATTTTAGGATAATGGAGGAAATACCCTGTGTAAACTGACCCAGACACAGGAAGAACATGCATACAAAACACCAAAAGGCATACACCAAGACCTTTGTGCTATGAGGCAAGAGTAGTATCTACTTAGCCACCCTGCTAAGTAACAGCATATCTTATATTGCAGGGGGGGTTATTAATAGAGAACAACAATTCACAACATTTAAGTGGATGTGTTGTTTTCACACAGCCCTATAATTAACCAGTTATTTATTGTTGCATAGCACTTTACCTCCTGCAGTTTGTGTGTGTGTGGCTGCTGCAATGTGTGCTCAGACAGCAGCTTGTATGATTCATGAAAGGCAGAAAGTCTATCACTCTTGTCTCTACAGAACAAGAACATTTTGATACTAAAAACATGACACTTCTAAGAGACAAACTAACATTGCTTACTTACAGTGACTTATATACAACTGAGTACTTGATTTGACAAGTAAGACTGGTTTCTGCTGCCTCAAACAAATACACATTTAGATATCCATGAATGAAATCAAAGGTATAAGTATAAACTGAAGCTCCAAATTGTGATAAAAAGATAAATACATATAATATAATTATGGATAACAAAGTTAAAATACTTTAATTAATGCATCAAATCAGGTTCTAACTTCCTTAAAAATGTTACTGTAAAATGCTCAGATTTAAAGTTCATGTGAAACATTTGGTTTGTGGGTCATGTAAAATATTTTCCATATAGTGACAATACATTTTTATATCAAATTTAAATATTTTAGTATTGTTAATATGAAAGGTAAAGTACAAACATATAAACTTGGTCAACCTATAGGTGTGAACAATAGTAAAAAAAAAATCTTAGGTCCATGAAGCCACAAGTAGCTTAGTCTTTGTCCAAACCAGTACAAATTTGTAGCTTTAATTGACTTTGCTGAGATGATGTGATAATGACAACAAGTATCTGTCTGTCTGACTGAGTATCTTTTCAAAATTCACTATCTGTGGTCATCTCTCTTCCTCTCAGTGCCTGTTCCTTTCTGCTTTAACTGATAGAGCCATCAAGCTGTACAAACTCTCCAGTGCGCCCCATGGGGAATCACGGCATTGGTCCACATCATGTCTCTGGATTAAGTGAATTTTCTGTCAAGTTATTGGATGCAACTCACTAACGTCAGCACTCTATACAGACGAAGGAAGTTATTTTAATTTGTCTTTTTTTGGAACTTTGCCTTTTTTGCGTCTTCTCTGAGTTGGCATCCTAGGATGAAGCTGAGATATTATTTTGGCCCGAGTCTGAAAAGGAGTAACTGGCGATGGGCATTGGTCCTGATTGGTTTCTTCTTTTTATTATTATTATTTTTCCCCAAAAAGGATTGGCTTTTTCACCCCCTGAACATTGACAAAAAGTTGATTGGATTGGATTGAAATTCTGTTGTCGCTTTTACTGCCTTTGTATGAAGCCTACAGTTCAAACCAGAAGTTTACATACACTGTATAAAAAGACACACACTTTTTTCTCACTGTCTGACATAAAATCAGACAAAACTTTTCCTGTTTTAGGTCAATTAGGATTACCAAAATTATTGCTATTTGCTAAATGCCAGAATAATGAGAGAATGATTTTTATATAATATTTCATTACTTTTAAGTCAGAAGATTACATACATTCCATTAGTATTTGGTACCACTGCCTTTAAACTGTATGACTTGGGTCAAACGTTTTGGATATCCTTGCACAAGCATCTCACAATAGCTGGCAGGAATTTTGGCCCATTTTTCCTGACAGAACTGGAATAACTGAGTCAAATTTGTAGGCCACCTTCCTCACACATGCCTTTTCAGGTCCTTTTTCTGCCCATACATTTTCAATAGGATTAATATCAAGACTTTGTGATGGCCATTGCAAAACATTGATCTTGCTATCCTTAAACCACTTTGTAACCAGTTTGGCAGTATGGTTGAGGTCATCGTCCATTTGGAAGATCCATTTGCACCCAAGCTTTAACATCCTGACTGATGTTCTTTCCTCATAATGCCATCTATTTTGTGAAATGCACCAGTCCCTCCCTCAGCAAAACAGCCCCACAACATGATGCTGCCACCCTTGTATTTCACAGTTGGGATGGTGTTCTCAGGCTTGCAGGCTTCCCCCTTTTTTCTTGACTGGACATTCCCATGGTGTTTATACTTGTGTATAATTGTTTGAACAGACGAATGTGGCACGTTCAGGCTTCTAGAAGTGGCATCCAAGGATCTTCCTGATATCTTGGCTGATTTCTTTTGACTTTCCTGTGATTTTACACAAAGAAGCAGTGTGTTTCAGGTGTGCCTTCAAGTACATTTACAGGTTTGTCTCTAATTAACTCAGATGTTGTCAATAAGCCTATCAGAAGCTTCCAAAGGCATGACTTCATCATCTGGGTTTGGGTTGTTTAAAGGTATAATAATCTTGTTGTATGTAAACATCTGACTTTGATGAAAGTAAATTGTCAAAAAACTCCTTCTCTCATTATTCTGGCATTTAGCAAATATGAATTATTTTGGTAATCCTAATTGACCTCAAAGTTTAGTCTAATTTCATGTCAGACAGTGAGGAAATAAAAATGCAGGTGTGTTTTTTATATAGTATATGTAAACTTCTGGTTTCAACTGTATCTAGTCCTTGGTTTTTGGTTCAAATGCTGGACTTTGAAAATGCAACCCACGCATTTGTAATGTCATGTCTGGATCATGGTAATTTGTTTGTGGGGCTTGACCAGGACTCCCTGCAGTGCTTAGAGAATGTCCAGAACACTGCAGCTTGTCTGCTGACAAAAACTAAGAGACGAGAGCATGCCTATACTTTGCAACCTGCTCTGGCTCCGTATTTCATATCAGGTGCAGTCGGGTGTTATTGATTATGTTTAAATGTCTGCACTTTATGGGTCCACTTTATTTGAGGGAGTTACAGCAGCCCTACTACTCCACCCAGAGCCCAGACCAGGGCTCCTGCTGGCTGTGTCCAAAGTCAGGCTTAAGACCAGAGGTAATCACTAATACGTAATCTTGGCTTGAATATAATGGAGTATGGAGTGTATAAAAAGTGTACATTATAGTGCCCCATACTGTAGACAGGAAATGTCAGCGTTATTTAATTTGCACAAAACTAGGGGATTCAAATCTATGCATGAGCAGATGCAAAAAATTCAACTATGGATAAGGGCATTTTTCATGGTTGGCCAGAAAGGGCCTAAAAAACTTTTTTTTTTAAGTGTGAGTTGAAATTTGAATCAATTATTCACTGGCTGCCACTGATTACATTGATATGTCAAATACAACAACCAGTGCCACCCACAGGAATGCATCAAGTTTACAATGGGGAGAAATTACTTTGGCATTAATTAGTGAAACTTTGCAGAAAATTCTGTTACATGCCCTGATCAGAAAAGCCATTGAGACCCATGACCAATTTTGTACATGTTTTGCCTCTATCATCCTCCAAACCTCCCATTGTAAGTGACTGGAGCTCTGGCTCAAATCACGCAATAGAGAGGGGAAGACCCACTAAACATGGACAGAAATGCTCCAAAGTTAGCAGAGTGCCACCTACAGTGCCACCTTTTAAGTGACCCCTATGGGACTGGTGATGTCTTAAGCCAATGGAATTTGTAGGAGTGGTGGGACACATAAGGACAACCCTGAAACATAATTTGACATGCGTTTATATGAAACATATCTAGTCCTTGTTTTTTTTATCCAAACACTCCACATGTTAGAGAGCTGATAGTCAATAGTATCCTTTTTATATTATGTTTTTTGTGTAATATGCAGTCAAAAAATGTTTTTTCCTGTTTCTTTGGTACCTGCTCACCGCCACATGCATTAGCACACAGCGCTAACATTTTAACCAACAGTGCAAAATCAAAGCCTGAACAAAGGAGAATAGTGACCACATGACCAATGATGACTATAGCACCCACTACTATATACATAAAATGTCAAAAACTATCCAGTTATCACGAAACCTGGGGGATTAATTGTATTCACCATAAAAAATAAAAAAAAACTTTATTGTTTGGACTGTGGGAACATAAGCATCAGAAATCTCCTAGGGTGCCTGCTTATAATATTGATTAGTATCTGATTTTTGATTTGACTTTGACAGCAATGGCAGATATTTTGTGGATATATTCATCTGAAGAGGAGATAGCTAAAGTGAACATTGATTTAAAAAGCTCTGTTTAAATGTATAATACTTCCTAAGTTGTAATCAAATTTACACATTAAAGTGTGCATGGAAAAGTTTTATTTTTCATGCAAAGCCTTAAAAAACCTTGAATTGAGTGTCTTACCTTAAACATTTTACCCCGTCAAAACACCAGTGTTGCTTTTATTCCTAGCATGACACACTGTCTCATGCCTTATTTACATACTGCTGCACCACTTTCTCGATCTGACCTGCTTTTCCTTCTCTTGCTCTCCTCTTGTGTCTCTAAACTGAAGAGGAGGAGATGGCTGTCGGCTGCAGGGCTTAACACTGGAGCTGTGATCTGCTCTGAGGTCTGACTTTAGCACAAAGCCTGCCGTTAAGCTGCTGATGGCGCTCATGCATATGCCAGCATCACTGGGGCGTGTTGGAGAAAAGGGAGAGAGTGCTGAAATGTAAAATGAGGTGTTTACGTCACACTCCATGCTGCTGACTACTACCACTCTTAATAAGATGCTACTTGTCTGTTAAAATGTGGTTTTCTATGCTGTTAATATCTTAAAAGCGTATATTTGGTACCACCCATCTTACTGCACTTACTCTTAATAATAGTCTGACCAGTATAAAGCCCACTTAAAAATTACTTAATGATTATAATATTGATGTAATTGCTTATATTAATAATTTAACAGGTGATTCCTATTCACTTACTGATGTTAGGCCTGTTAAGATAAATACTATATCAACTTAAATTTTAATAAATAAATGGAACAATAACTTTTGGGGATCAATATTTATCATGGATATTATTTTCTGCAGCTCATGTTTTTTTGTATTTTGTTTTTTTTAATCAATATTGCACCTTTAGACTATTTTTGGGGAAGCAATATATCACACAAAACGGATGTTCTAGTCTATTGTGTTATAATTTGATGATGAATTATAGCATCTTAATTAAATGTATTTCACAAATCTTGTATTCTCTTCTAACCCAGTTCAGTGTGCTCTGAGCATGTTTTGTCTGCTCAAGGCTCAACCCTCTGAGTCAGGCCATGGTGAAGCCCTGTGCCATTACCATGCATTATGCATACACATATCTCTGGAGTCCCATAGATGTAAAAGCCCCTTGAAATAGAAGAAGTTACAGTGTGTTTGGTCACAGTGACGTTTTTATGACGTAAATGTTGCTTTGTCCCAACCTTCCATTTTTATCATTAGCTTTTTTTTTTTTTTAGTAAACTGAAATTGCTTGCAATGTGTAATACAACCCATTGTTATATAGACAGTGCAACAAAATGCTAAAAGTGTTCAAATAGTTAATTAATACTTACCTACGCAATATTTATTTACTAAGCAAGAGGGTCCATCAACAACCTGTGGGAGATTGTGACCTACATGCAGTGTCTTCTTTTACAATGTGAAACAAAGTGTATGTCTCTACTCGATGTTTGCCATTTTCCAGCTTTTGAAAGCTTTTCAATATAAACCCAGATACACCTCCAAGATTGTTTAAAATTTTACTATACAACTACTTACACATGACATTTCCTTTTTTATGGTCTATTATGTTTGTGGACTTTAAGGTACATCATTCCAAGTAACTATTATATTTTAACACTGGTTGGGAGTTGGGATAAAATGACAAAAAATATGGACATCAAAGTTACTGTAACCTTTGAATGTAGTCTAACTTCTTTGTTGTTTTGTTCTCTTGCAGAAAGAATGGCTGTGTCTCAATTGTCAGACACAAAGAGCCAAGTCGGGCCAGCTGGGAGACGTGCCTCCTCCAGCCATGGGGTCTCCAAAGAAACAACCACCCGATCCTGCTCCCATTGCTCCCGCTTCTACTACCCCCCCAGCCCCTGCAGACCCCCCACCTGCTGCAGCCCCCACAACCACTGCTGCTCCTGCTTCTGTAGATAGCAAACCTGTAGTCGAACCAGCTGACCTGACCCCTGCAGCTCTTGACGCAAAGGTAGAAGATCCAGTCAGTCCCATACCTGCTAGCGTTACCGCTCCTCCTGATAGCATACCTCACCAGGAAATACCACAAGATCAAGCTGAGGACCATATTACAGGGAATGTCCCAGAAATTCCAGCTGTGATGCAGAAACTGAACAGCTTAGACAGAGAGGAGGGTGGCCCTAAACCTGAGACAAACACTGAACCTTGCTTACCCGTCAGTTTAGTAGCTGGGGATCAGGAAGACAAAAACACACTCATTCAATCTACCTCAGAGGAAAATGAGAAGCTAAATTTATTGATCAAAACAGAAATAGACAAAACAACAGCACTTTCTGAAACGCAGCCAAATGCTGACATTAGTCAGAGTGAGGCTCTAGCAGATAACCAAGAAGAAGTGTCACCAACCCAAGATGCGCTTTTAGATAAGACAGCAAAAACAGCAGCGGATCCTCAAGTTGTCCCACATGATTGTAATACTGCTATTGAAACCCAGGAAGCAGAAAATGCTCAGTCCACTCCAATAGATCAATGTCAACCAGAAGCTAATTGTGAAAATGTTATAAAGACTGAAAAGGGTTGTGACCCCCAGACTGAAATCATTACAGAAATAAAAACAGATGTAGAGCTTTACCTAGATAATACACAGCCTCCATCTTTAGGTCAAGCTGCAGCAGAAGTTAAGGATGCCAATTTGATAAATGCTGAACCTGGATGTCATCCCAAAATAGAAAATAATGCAGAAATAAAGCCTGGAGTTGAACCAATTATAGAGAATGAACAACAGTGCATTGAAATCAAAGGAATTGAGAGCATAGCTGAGCAAGCTCCAGCAACTGAACATCCTACAGAGAATATAGTCACTGAGGTAAAACCAGGGGAAGAAAATATTGTTGATGTGACACCTGGAAATAACAGTGCTGTGGAGGAGGATGTTGTTAAAATGGAAACTATCAAACAGAGTGCTATTGAGAGCCCTGTAGTTATGGATAAATCACATGATGGAAAGGCATTTGAGCAAGAGGAGGTAGTGGCAGAGAGGTCGACTGAGGTAAAGGTAGAAGAGGTAGTGGAGCTTTCAAAGGGAGAGCTAGGAGAGACTGTGATTAATGAAGAATTATGCACAAATTTGTCATTGACAAAAAGTGAAGATAATGCTCTTGTGTTAGAGGCATCAAACCAGGATGTAGCCCAAGCAAGTACAAATTTTGAGGAAAGGTTAGGAACATCTGAGCAAACTGGGTCATCTTATCTTAATGAGGAAGATGCTACAAATACTAAAGAGCCCTTGCCAAGTGAAGATAACATACAAGTTTCAGCTGTCACTTCAGAAGCTGTCAAAAGTGAAATTTCACAGGAAGATCCAGGACAGAGCAAGGCAAACAGTGCTGCAGAAATCAAACATGAAGTTAGCTGTGATCCTTCAGCTTTGACAGGAACTGATGAGAAACAAGTCGAGAAAGTTGCTGAGCAGAAAGTGTCAGTCACAGAACAGAAGACAGATTTTGGCGCAAATGTAGTCGAGTCACAACCTGTTGCAGAAAATCTTAAGATATCTATTTCAGACTCTGACACAGCGGGTGAGAAAGATGCCCCTGCAGAGTGTAAGATAGAGCACAGCACAATATCACAGGTTGAACAAAATCAAAGTATGTCTCAATTAGATTGTACATCTCCTATAGCAAAACCTGCCATCTCAAATTCAGTAGTTTGTAGCTCACTGGACAAAGGTAACCAGGAAGAGAAAACAGAAGAGTCCTCAGTAAAGCCTAGTGAAGAAGATACAGCTGAGGTGACTGTACTGTAGCACGTAGCATAATTACCATTTATAATAAGTGTGTTGCAAATTGTAAGAAATGCAATTATTTTATGGCATTCCCACAATCCAAAATGTATCATTTTGTTAAATTAAATTGTATACAGTGATCAAATCAGATTTCCATATTTGCACAGTGACAGTATTTTATCTTTTCAAAAATATGTCTAAAGGTATACTATGCAACTTTTCTAGAGACCTGCTTTTTTCCATTGAGATGTTATTGCTTTGCCTGAAATGTTCTAAAGTATGGTAGTAAACCAAATCAAGTTACACATCAGATCAGTGGAGAGGTGGCTCCACTCCTAGTAAGAATGCCTGCTTTTCAAGTTTTTTTTTTATTTTTTTTTTATCAATAATACACCTGTAATTGAATAACTGAAAGGTTTAATGCCATACTGGAGACAAGCATGTGGGAGTAGCCTGACCAAAACATTACATAGTGCATCTTTAAGAGGGTCCAGACAAAATGAGCATTTCACAGTTTATATGGCATTTTTATTGACACTTTCTTTTCTTTTTTTTTTACACAGGTGGAAACAGCAGAGAAGGCTTCTACAGAGAAGGCACCTATGACTAAGGAAGGCACCCCTACAAGCTTATCAGACCTTACCAAACTGGAGAACACTGTCCTTCCCATTCTTGAAGCACAACCAAAGCCAGAAGAGCAAACAAGCGTAGACACTCCCAAAACAAGACGTAAACTAGAGGTTCTACCTATTATGCCCGACTCACCAAGTTCTGAGGAGGAACGAGAAATCCCAGAGCAAAATGTCAAAGTAACAGAAAAGAAGAAGCTCTTGGTGCCTATGGACATTAGGGGCGACTCTCTAGAGGACAGCAGTGAGAGCATTGGAAAGGAGAGCCCCATGTCAGGAGATGATGAGGATTTTATCAGAAAACAAATCATTGAAATGAGTGAGAATGAGGATGCTTCTCCTACAGACGAGGAAAATCTTATTCGACAAAAGATCAAAGAGCAAGAAAAGAAAAGTGAAAATTTAGAAAAGAGTGCATCAGGGAGAGCCCGACGTCTTACTAAAAAAGCTACTATAAGCCCTGATGAAGAGGAGAAGCATTTAGAGGAGGAATTGAGTAAGACAGCTGAAGAGAGCAAAGAATCTAAACAAGAAGAGTCTAAACAAGAAGAAAGTGGCACAGCAGTACGCATATTTCAAACTATGGAGCTTAATGCACCAAGTATGAGAATAGCCACAACTGAAGGGGAGGTAGAGATGGAGTGCCTCACAGACTCACCAGATGATAGGTCCAAAGGGGAGGGGTCATCCAGTTTGCATGCATCCAGTTTCACCCCAGGGACATCTCCAACATCCATGTCCTCATTTGACGAAGACAGTGACAGCAGCAGCCCCAGTAATATGTCTACTGGTGAAGGTAAACAACAAAGAAAGGCTAAGCACAGACAACCAGGACAGTTACCAACTATTGAAGACTCCTCTGAGGAAGAAGAGTTGCGTGAGGAAGAGGAGTTACTCAGGGAACAAGAGAAGCAGAAGGGCACAGGAAAAAAGTCCAAAAAAGACAAAGAGGATAAAAGCAGGAGACGGGAACGGTCAAAAACTCCACCAAGTAACCTATCGCCAATTGAGGATGCATCACCAACTGAGGAACTAAGGCAGGAGGCTGAAATGGAAGAGATAAGGCGGTCTTCTTGTTCTGATTTCTCCCCCAGTCTTGAGTCCGATACTGAAGGTTTTGAAATTCATGCTTCAAAAATTGCAGCAGTTCAAAAATCATATAAACTCCCGGTATCTGGTGACTCTCTAAGTGAAGTTAAAACACAAAAGAAACCGCTCAAATCTGCAGATGAGGCCTATGAGGAGATCATGTTGAGAGCTAAGTCTCCAACCACTGAGAAAGATGACAACCAACCAGAGAAAGAAGCACTTTATGGAGGAATGCTAATTGAAGATTACGCCTATACTTCTCTTATTGACAATTCAACAAATGAGAGAGAAGAACCTGAAAAAATTGTCGTCCCAACTCAACCCAAAAAGCTGAGGTCTCCAGATGAGGTCTATGAAGACATGTTAAAGAAACGTAAAGAATTCCAAAAGCTTGAGGAAGAGTATCAAAAACTGCAACCAAAACAAGATCAAGCAAATCCAACTCCTGAAATTGTATTGCAGCCTGCTGAGAATATCAACAAACCCACTACGGTAACAATAGGCACAGATGGAAAGCCCTTGTTGGATGCTGATACTGCCTATGAGGAGCTAATGAAAAAAGTACTAACTCCAGGAACAAGTCCGACCCAACAAGACCAAGATGTGGGAACTACTACACCTAAAAGAGCACTTCACCCCATCCCAGACTTAAAAGTGACTCAGTGTTCATCCGGGGAGCTGTCTTCAGACGATGAGAGTTTTTATAAGAAAGAGGAGGAGCCAGAAACACCTGAACCTCCACCAGTCAGTGAGTCTAGCCCAGTGTCTCCCCCAGAACCATCTGAAATTACAGTTACAATGGCTCAAGCTGCAGTAGATTTATCTTCAATATCAAGGGCCACCCCTATGATGGGTAGTGTAGTGCCCTTACCCACAGTCCCTCAATATACTCCTGGTGTTCAGAGTGTAGTGACAACTGCCCCACCTGTGCCCCCCAAACCACATGCCTTGCGAAGGGGCAATTCTCAGGACAGTGCCGATATGCCTATTGCTCCTCCCCCTACCCCACCAAAACCAAATGTGTTCCCAAGAAAAGCACCAGTTCCTCTGCCACCTCAGGCGTCGACATCTCCAGTAAAGTCAGACGGTCCAATTGCAATGACTGCAGTTCAAGGATCTCCCACAAGACAGCCAACAGTTACACCAACATACAAAGCTCATGTACCTCCACCTGTTCCTCCTAAACCATGCATACCTCCTGGAATGAGTGAAGGACCAAGAGCAGCACCTGGTGTCAAACCACCAATTGCACCAAAACCAGGATCACAACCAACTTCGCCAGCTCATGTCCCTCATCCTCCAAGACCTACAATGCTACCCACTGGCCCTGCAGAAATAGCTCTTAATCTGAGCCCCACCTCTGAGCAAAAGCAATTTCAACCATTGCCAAAGTCCCCCCCATCTCCTAGATATGCCAGTAATCTTCGAGACACCTATGTGGTTATAACACTGCCATCTCAGCCAAGCTCTCCAGTAGAAACCATCTCAACCCAAGCACCTTCTAGTCCAGGTCCAGCATCTCCATCATGCCAAGCGCCACCACAAAGTTTTTCCCAGCCACAAGCACAACAACAGGCCTACACACCACAAGAGGTTCCACCTCAACCGGCAAGAGTACCCTTAGCTTACACACGAGTCACTGAATCCATTGAAAGTCAAGAGATCTCTAGCCCAGAGAAGCATGTATCAAGTTCATGTCATATAATAGAGGCTATATCTGCTTCAGCTCAGCCACCTGTGGTAACTCCAAATCTGATCTCCCAAGTTGTTACCACTGAAGTCCAAAGAACCACAGTCTCAGTTGTTCACGAAAGGGCAGCCCCACCAGTGCCAGCTCCGAGAGCTAATGGTGTCCCCCTCGATAAGTCTAAACCACAGATACCCCCACAGACAGCTCCGGCTGTGCAACCTTGTGAAGTTGTGGATTTAAGAACAATGAAAGTTGATCAACAATCAACCATGAATGGTGTTGACCTGTCCGCTGGCCCTGACTCAAGACGCCAATCCTATGTAACGGATGCTAGTCGTCAAAACAGTGCTGTTCAATCTCCTGTTGTCAACCTCAGCGCAGAATCTTCCACTGTTTCCATAGTGACAGACAGCATCACCATTGTCACTTGTGCTGCCACGATTCAGAGATGGGACAATGCAGACACCACAACAACCTCCTCAGTGCCCCTTCAACTGACAAAGAACAAATCCTTCGAACCTATTTCTCAAATTATCTATCGCCCTGTTGATTCACAGCCCCCTGTTCAGGCTGGGACAGAAATTCCAATAAATCTGTCAGTTGGATCAGGTGCAGGGACATACCAGAGTGCTCCTGTAACTACAGTACCCCCATGTGCTTCAAGTTGTGCAGCCAATGGACTCACTACAGGCACAGCGACAGTGGCAGGAGCTGTTGACCTCAGCACAACTAAACCATTCAACACAGTGGTGTCAGTGGATGGGGCCTCCTCCGAAGTGGTCACCTCAGTAATCACAGATGATGATGGCAAACCGGTGGATTTAACTGCAGGGAAACGAGCTGTGTGCTGTGATGTTGTGTATAATCTCCCATTTGCAGGAAGTTGTACGAGTCAGCAGCCCACCACCCCCCTACCTGAAGATCGCTTTGGATATCGTGATGACCATTACCAGTATGACCGAACCCCATATGGAATGAGAGGGTTTGGAGGAATTAAACCTTCAATGTCAGACACCAACCTGGCAGAGGCTGGGCTCTTCTTTTATAAGAGTAAGAATAGTTACAACTTCAATGGCACTACCGATGGTGCTGTAGATCTTACTTCAGCCAAAATTTCCGATGCAGGTCAGTGCAATGATATTACAGACCTCTCTCTTAAATGTCATTTCGAAATGCTGCCACTCATCTATGGTTAAAATGACATTCTTATTAATTTTGCATGGACATTTAACTTTTTTATATTATATTTTTGCATGTATCTGCATGCAGTGACTGTCATCTTTTGTATGGTTGCATTCACCATTTTTTTATTTCAATTTTTGTTTTTCAAATTTTTGGCATGGTTTGCTCCAATATCAAATAATTCAGCATTGTTTTCAAATTATATTTTTGACTTTTAACAGGTGAAGCTGTTGACTACTCCAAAAAAGGAATGTATGCAGGCATGACAATACCACCATACTCTGATGCAAGAGCCACAAGCGCAGTTGGTACAGTTCTAACTGGAACAACTAATGTTCTCAGGTCATCAAATGGAATAGTCTATTCCTCTGTGGGATCCCCTTCCCCTTCCACGTATGCCATTACTACTCAGCCGGGGTCAATATTTAGCACTACCTATAACAACCAATCTGGTATGCATACAAGTGACACGATGCCTTCACTCTCCAACCTCCAGAATATGCCACTAACAAGATCACACAGTTTCCTCTCTACCATATCCACAACAGATGCAGAGGCACCACTTAATCTCGAGCTGTCCAGAGCAGGTACCACAGGCTTAGAGAGTATCACCACACCATCATTGTCTCTGGACACTTATACTGATGCATCCCTAGAGGCCATTGCTGCCTCTCTAGAAGCTCTGTCCTCCCCCATGGTTGCTGGAGATGGACAGTATCACGCAGAGCGAGAAAGACTTGAGATGGAGAAACTCAAACAACAACGTCTGGCTGAGGAACTGGAAAAGGAACGTCAGGAGATTCAACGCTTCAGGGAACACGAACAGCTCCTGGTGCAGAAAGAACTGGAGGAGTTGCAGGCCATGAAACAACAGATTTTGAATCAGCAAGAGGAGGAACGGCAAGCTCATCTGCTTATGCAAAAAGAGACGTATGCCCAGCAGCAGCAGCAACTAGAACAAATTCAGAGGCTTCAAGAGCAGCTTCGTATGCAGCTAGAGGAGCAAAAGCTTAGACAGATGTATCCAAGTGATGTTACTGGTCATGGTGTACAGGAAGCAGTAGTTCTGGGGCCAGATGGCACAGTGCTAGCTCGTAAGATTACAGACAGTGGATGTCAGACAGATGAAGAAGATGAGACAATTAGCAATGCATACACAGCAAGAAAGAAGAAAAATGCTAAAAAGAGTGTGGATAGCTGTGTGCAGACAGATGATGAGGATCAAGAAGAATGGGAGGAGAACAGGAATCGCAGGCCGCGCACTGCCAGAGGAGATAGGAGTTCACAGTCAGAGGTATCTCACCAAGTCCACACTGAAATCTCTATACAAACTGATACAGAAGGCAATATTAGAATGGAATCCAGATTGGAGTTGTCTGACTCTGAGCGAACCTCACCAAAGAAACGTCCCTCTCCATTAGAAATAGGCCAGTCTGCAAACCTCAAAGCTGACCCCTCCACTCTGCAACCCCCCAAATCCCCCAAAGTGCTGTACTCTCCTATATCCCCCTGCATATCCCCTAGCAAAAATCCCGAGTTTGTATCCTATGAGAAATCCCTGGGTGGTACAAGCCCCCAAAAACTTAGTCCAAGGGGAAAATCCATGCAGAGATCCTTGTCTGATCCTAAGCCCATGAGTCCCACAGCAGAGGAGAGGGCAACATCTGGCACCCAGTATGGTGATAGCTATTCTGTGAGTAATGCAATTACCCCATTTAATCCTGCAATGCTTTTCCTGACCAGAGGACTTCTTTTCTTTCTTTCTTTCTTATAAGTTGAAACAATTAACAATTGAAAAGAAATATTCAGAATCTTGTTGATATATTGTTTGGCTAATAAATTCCACCTTATATAATATATTTTCAAAATATACATAAATAAATTAAAAAAATATATAAAAATGAAATACTGCATTGATCAAAAAAACAAAAAAAGTTGTCAGCTTAACTTTTACTGGGATTTGCCAAGGGTAAAAAGGGCATAAAACTAAATGAAAAAGAAGTCATCTGAATGCAGTATGCATTTATATTTTTGATGCCTTTTGATTTGGCCTAATACTAACAGCAATACTAATATTGTTATTTTAATACTACCACTTATACTAACAAAATAATAATACTAACGCAAATTTTACCTCCTCCCTTTAATCTTTACTTTCCATTTCTGGAAGTTTCCATTCTAATTCTATTAAAAAATATGATATAAAATCCATACATTTATTGAGTCATAAACCTAATTGTTATTTCTTTTCTGCAGAACAAAGCCAGCACCCCCACAGGCACTCAGAAGAAGGTGAAGAGAACACTGCCTAACCCTCCATCAGAGGAGGAGTCCACAACAACCACTGCCACCACTACCACTGGACAGACAGCATACAGCACTAACTCAGCAAGGAGACGTATGTGCCGCAACTCAAATATGGCGCGGGCCAAAATCCTCCAAGATATTGACAGAGAATTAGACATGGTGGAGCGAGAATCTTCCAAACTTCGTAAACGCCAAGCTGAGTTAGATGAAGAGGAGAAAGAGATTGATGCTAAGCTTAGGTACCTAGAAATGGGCATCAATCGAAGAAAGGATGCTCTACTAAAGGAAAGGGATAAGAGGGAGAGGGCATATTTACAAAGTGTTGCTGACGAACGTGACTACATGTCAGACAGCGAAGTTAGCCATATACGTGAGACTAGAAGTGTCATTGGTGCAGTGGAGGATGAAGAAATTGAAGTACATGGTTTAGAACGTCCCAGAACTGCCCCTCAGTCTGAGCTGGATGATTTTGGTAACACTCAAACCAAAGGTGACTATGATAAATACTCTCAGTATCCATATTCACAAAGCCAATACCAGTCCCTCTACCAGACACCTCAGTCATACCAGTCCCCTTCTATATACTCCTCTGTGCCATCGCTAACTAGCTCCCAACAGCAAAGCTACCATCAAATGTTGCTCCTCCAGCAGAAAGCCGCTCGACAGGCTGCCCTCCTCTCTGAACTTGATGCCACTAAATATGACGTTATTAGCCGGCAGCCTGATCCCACCTCATCAGCTTACCTAGGGGTCAAATATGACAAATATGGCAACCATCTGGACCTCAGAGCCCTCGATGTGGGAAGTATAGCGAGCACTCCCATGTCAGCTGTATCAGATTCCTATTACCCAGATGTGGATCACCATACACCTCGTAGTTACATGCTATTAGAAGAAGCTGCAGAAATAGCTAAGGGGTCCACTGGTCTGTCGTCATCTTATAGTCTGGCAGAGAGAGAACTTGCTAAAGCTGAAAAGTTGCTTAGAAGGAGTGCAGCCGATTTGGGGTCAACAGATTATCTGGGTTCAACCTCCAGGCTACACACATATGGTAAAACCCCTGATGAGGAAGATACAATGGAGGAACCCTATGAGCTAAAACTTCTTAAACAGCAACTAAAGCAGGAGTTCAGAAGAAGTACAGGTGGCACTGAAAGCCTTGAACAGTTAACTGGTCTGTCCCAGCATTATTATACTCCCACCACTGGTCTATCCAGTTACTCCCAACGACAATATCCCAAAACAGACAAGTATAGCATCAGCAGGTTAACTCTGGAGAAGCAAGCAGCCAAACAACTCCCAGCATCTATGCTGTATCAAAAACACAAGACACCACTGATAGATCCTAAGATACCTTCAAAATATTCTTCTATAGGTGACAGAGGGCTAGAGTCAGAGTATACTAGTTATATAGGCTCCAGTGGCTCACCTAGAACGAGTCGACTCATGCAGGACGAGATAACATTTGGTCTTAGGAAGAACATTACAGAGCAACAAAAGTACTTGGGGTCTAACCTTGGAGCTAATCTAGCTGGATCTTTAAACCTAGGTCAGAGCTTAGGTTTAGACTCTGCCTATCCTAGCGGTAGCCGCTCAAGACCTCCATCCAGACCTACATCTTGCTATGGGCTTGACCTATCAATCAAAAGAGACCCATCAAGTTCTTCTCTGAGACTTAAAGGGGATGGCGAATCAGGCGATGGTTCCAGTTATCAAACACCATCTGGCCGCACCAAACCTACCAGCCTTCCCATAGTACAGAGTGGACGCGGAAGGATACCAATAGTAGCCCAGAATTCAGAAGAAGAGAGTCCACTTAGCCCCGTGGGACAGCCAATGGGGATGGCCCGAGCATCCGCTGGACCCCTCCCACCCATCTCAGCTGACTCCAGGGACCAGTTTGGGTCATGCCTGTCCCTACAAGACCCCCAACAGCAGCAGCAGTATATCAGGGAGGAGCCCACTAGGGGGAGGGGCTCTGTGCTCCTGGATGATCTTCAGGGCACCATGTCAGATAGTGAAGGTAAAGTTTTCCTATTAGTGTTTGTTTTGCATGCACAGATTTCTAAGGGATTAGTTATTTCTGTATTTGCACTTAGTAACAGTTTGCTTTAAAGTGTGTATGTCTCATGTCTAAATTGTGAATACAGTAAGACTTACTACTGTAAGTCTTACTTTTATTAACTTTGACTAAACATTTAATTTCTCTTTAAATTTTATTTCCCAATACTATTTATTTAGTTTTGCATGTAAAGTCTATTTTTACTTCTTATTTTATAGATTTTATGATTAAAATTTAAGATTTGCTCAGCGTTACTTTAATTTAAAATAACAGCATGATTAGAATGTTATTTCTAAGTGCCTCCAATTACAGCAAAAAAATGTAATAGATTTAATAAAACATATTTATTAATAGTAATTATTGTGTTCTCAAGATAAATATTGTAAATATCATATCAACAGAAGAATTGTACTCCCTTCCCTCGTCACTGTGTTGTGTGTAATAAATCTTACTTTTTCCATCTGCATGCAGTTTGTCATTTTCATTTTGCATGTTTTTTTTTTTTTTATCGTTTTTTTTTCTTTTTCTCTTCTACTGTTAAATTTTCTATTGAATTGGGTTGTGTTCTCATTAGACATGCTGGTTATGTCCTGGGCTCATACACTTATTACACAATTAAGCTAATGTAGTTCAAAACCAAGTCAGTCATATTCTTTTATCTAGTTTTGCTATACTTATTATATTCCAGTTTATTTCAGTTTGTCATCTCTCACATATAAAAATTACGATAAATCAGCATCTTACTGTTGTAGCACAAAAATGTATGTCACAGGAGGCTTAATGGCCTAATGGTGTCCAATTTGTAATCAATGTGCCTTGGGCCTTTTTATTCAAGCCTTGTGTGACATACATTTTTGTGCTATGACCGTAAAAGGCTGATCTTACATTTTAATATTTGCTTATCCTACAGAAGCACGTGATTTTACACTTAAAGAATCTATTGATGTACTCATCTTACTTGTCTTAATGAAAATGACATTATTGAATCATTTTGTATTTTTTTATGTGTTTCTGTGCAGTGGTCTAAGTTACTCAGACCTACACTGAAATTAGTTACTACATTTAAATAAATAATACAACAATGTTCCTTTATTTCAGCATTAGGTGAACATCCAATGACTGTGAACAGTGGCGACTCAACCCAGGGTAGGGTATTGGTTATTCCATAGGCTTGTAATAACTAACACATTAACTTGCAAGCCTAATACTAATTTGATTGAACAACCTGTCAGTCAAGTGTTGGGCACTTTGACATAAAAAGGGCAACAGTGGCTCAGTGGTTAGAGTGTTGGTCCCCCAACCCGAAGGTCGGAGGATCAAGTCCCGCTCGGACCAAGTTCTGTCGTTGTGTCCTTAGGCAAGACAGTTCACCCACATTGCCTAGTATGAAAGTGGTGTGTGCTCGAATGATAGGTGGTGGTCGGAGGGGGCGATGGTGCAGATTGGCAGCCTTGCTTCCGTCAGTCTGCCCCAGGGCAGCAGTGGCTACAATAGTAGCTTACCATCACCAAGTGTGGAAATGAATGAATAATGACTTTTTAGTGTAGCGCTTTGACTGTAAAGCGCATTACAAGTGTAAGCCATTATTTTAAATGTTGAATAGTACAGGAATTATAGCAGCAGTATGCTTGCATCATATAGAAACATCCATATGATAAAACTATGTTGTAAATATTTACATTGATTATATCCACTGATACTATCACTAATCTTAATTATCTACTAACCATGCTACCAATACTAATCATGCAGGTGATTACTTACTGTTTCCAACACTTCATCTTTCCGCTTTGTTCTAAATACAAATTGGTTTCTATTATAAAACACTATAGTAATTTGAACTGGTCATAAAGAAGTGGGTCTTTTTGTCTCCTAAGCATATCACCTCAGACGAGAAGAAACAGACTGGTTTGAGAAACCTCGAGATGGACGACCAGATGGATTGGATAAGAGACAGGTGAAACACTATACTTACTGTATGCAGGCCTACTGTAAATGCATACAGTGCACATGGAGCTCAGCCAGCTCTTCCTGTGATTCTTGCCCATTTATTTATCTACACTTAACCCAGTGCCTCTGTCTATTGTGTATGTACCACAGGGAAAAGGCTCCTATTACCCCTTCCCTCACCTCAGGGTTAAACTGCAGAGGGATCCCAAGGACCGCACTGTCTCAGGTAATACACTGCATAATAAGGCAGTGTAAAAAAAATGTTGAAATATGAAGGAAATTTCTATATGAGCCACACACTATATTAATGATGCATAGGTGTGTTTAATTGTGTATGCATCAAATATAAGTGGCAGTTGAAATTCTGCACCATTACAATTACTGTTGCATGGGTTTCACATACTGTTTAAAACATTGTCATTATTACTTCTTTCAAGGAAATGGTCTGGGTATCCGTATAGTTGGAGGTAAAGAAGTTCCTAATAGTAATGGGGACATTGGAGCATATGTTGCTAAAGTGTTACCGGGTGGAGCAGCAGAACAAACTGGAAAAATTCTTGAAGGTAAGCTCTTTCAGAAAAATAAGCTAAAGCAAACCTAGAGCCCAGACTCATATGTTGAAAAAACATACTGTTTTATAACTTCCCAAATGCTCAGGCTGCTATTTTTGAGTGTTGGAACTGTAGTAGCTGAAAAAAGGAATTTAAAGTAGGTCCTGATTAAATTATTAGCCCTGTGCAGAGACAATCATGACTCACTTTAGGCTATAAATACTAGTGTAAAAAACAGACAAAAGACTCGAGTTGAACAGTTAGACAGGAATATTGACAGAGATTAGTAGAATTATTGATTTCACACCATATAATCGAGAATGGTCAATAGTCTGTTCCCAAAAATGGTGTTGTTAAAAGATGTGAGTTTTTTGTCACCGTAAAAAGTGTAGACTGGGCTTGTGGGTTGTGATAAATCTATCAAGACATGGAGTACAATTAATTCTATGAAAGTATTTTTTAATATAAAATTATGATATTATAATGCATTTAAATGAGTAAAATACAGCACAATTGAAGTCTAATATCTGTTTTGAACAATAACTGATGATTTTAAACTATCCGGGGCTAGTAGACATCTGTGGTGTTGGTAGCTGTGAGGACATGTGAGCCAGGACATGACAACAGTTCTGTCATTAACACTGAACAGAACGACTGCAGAGCTCATTGTACGGTCCCTCAACTGTGTGAAGCAACCATGGCAGCTCACACAAAAGCTAAAGATAGAGGCTATAATTTTTAGTTTTTAAAAATGCTGCATATTTCCTGTTCCCCACGTCTTCAGTTCGAGAGTATCGCCACAAACACAGGAACCTGCTCATGAGCTGCTTCAGACCGTGTAAGTCCTGCTATAGGGTGTACCTAATGGTATACAGTAGTGGGTTTGCTGTGTGCCTGTGGATCTATTTTTCGCCTATCGAATTCAACCTTTTTCTGTCCCCTCTGGTCAACAAGCTATTTTTTGGCCATGGGCTTATTGTGTCTTTTACTCTCTGTTGTATGCTTCTCTGGATTGCAATGACTATTAGTAATAAGTACATTTTTTGCAAACCGGACTCCATATACTAGCATGTCAATTGCTATTGCATTCACATTTAACAATTTATTCTGTTTTCAGGAATGCAAGTCCTGGAGTGGAATGGTGTGTTCCTGACGGGAAAAACCTACGAAGAGGTACAAGGGCTTGTTGGTCAGCCATGTAATGAGGCGGAAGTGTGTGTAAGACTGTGAGTAGAAACGTTTAGAATTTGATTTTAGATTTTGCCAGTGCTATTTGCTTTTGTATTGAGCTTACTTTACTTTACAGAGATCTTAATATGCTTGCTGAGTCAGAGACATCTCAGAACTTGGATTTCCAGGAGCACGGTAAAAGTAGGTTCACATGTAACTGCTTGAACTCAACCTCTTTGTCTGCAGTATCTGTCTGATCTAGTGACCTACTTTACTGTCAGTGCAGAGTTTATGTGTTTTATGCGAACATGGTTGAACCCTGACTGTACATGTGCTGTTGGTGCCTGTTCATTAACTCTTGGTGACATGTCACATGATGTGTGCCTGCTGTCAGGTGAGCGACCTCGCAGGTCTCCAGGCGTTGACCCTAAGCAGCTGGCAGCTGAGCTGCAGAAGGTGTCACAGCAGCAGGCCCCCTCTGCTCTGCCCCCTACCACCTCCGCTATATCCAGCCCAGCCCAGCCAGGATCCCCGTCTGTCGGCAAGAAGCGCCATAGCAGCAAGGCAGGAGTATTTGCAAAACATGTTACAAATCAAATGCCAGAACACAAAAGATTCATTATTCACCACTATCTCCACCCCATGACAATCACTAGTACATCACCAGTAGTAACTGTTGCTTTATGCTTTCATCTTTATAGAGTGCAGAGGGAGCGAAGACTCATTCACACCCCATCTCTGGAGAGATACAGGTATGTCAGCAGGATTTAATTTAAACTACAGTTCCCTGCTTTTTCTCAGTTAGTACCTGTATTTGCTATCCCATCCAGTAAAATTATTGATTTTTTGTGTTCTGTTTTAGCTTCAAATCCACTATGACAAACAGCTGGGAAACCTGATCGTTCATGTCCTGCAGGCCAGAAACCTTGCCCCACGTGACAACAATGGCTACTCTGATCCATTCGTCAAAGTGTATCTTCTTCCAGGGAGAGGGTGAGTCAAGGGAATGGAAACTTCACACACATAAGTAGTGATGGGGATACAATGAAGGTGGTAATAGGGAAAGAGTTTTACTGTGTTGCTTGTTGTTGCATTTTTCTGTTACAAGAAATCTGATGAAAAAAACAATATGATGTAATTTTTACTTTGCTCATCATATATTGTTAATCTACACAAATATTTTTGTATCATTATTCTATTATTGTGTGTTCAGTCAAAATTTCCCCTCTACACATTATTTTCTGTAATAAAAGGTCAGTAGCTTACTAAATACTTTCAGGAGAACATTATCCTACATTCTGTGCAGAGTACCACTTTTACATCATTGATCTTCGGAAACATGCATGTTATGCTACTTTACATGTCACTTTCACAACCTTTTTCAGTTTTATCCCAAAATCATTGGCAACACTAAGGATGCACAGACATTGCAATAAATTTGATAAAAACAAAACTACATTTTTTTCAGTCAGTGCGACTGATCATGCCATAAATGTCATTATCTATTTCCATCCATTTATCAGCCCATCACTGTGGCTATATGATGTAACTGTAAAAAGGCCTTGTCACTGTATGCAGTTTATGTTCATAAACACAAGTGCACTACACAATAGAAACCCCTTCTGATAAAACAACAGTCTGGAAAAACCTGTTTCCAAGCTACCGTTTCCACAGTCCTTGGACACTCATTTGACCCCCCACTCACGCTGACTATTGTTTCTGTATGTTGTTCTCTATATTTAATGCATGCTGGATCCCCTCAGTCAGGTCATGGTTGTCCAGAATGCCAGGTATGTGAATTGCCAAAATAAATTATTATACTTTGATCCATTGGTTCTGTTGAAATGCAGTTGTCCCTTCTTGGATGTCAGCTTTATGAAGGTAAAAAGTTACTAACAAGGATTAACTTCATTTATTAAAAAACACACACACAAATACAATGCCCCAAACAATGTTGTGCAAGCTGGTGACAACCTTTTTCCCTTTGTAGTACTTTATATTTATTGCAATTTAATTCTAGACACCTACCCTTATCTGCTCATCCAAATTGCACATATTCCACCCTCAAAGCCCTCCTGTCTTTAACAAACTAATATGTAAACAATCGCATTTGCCCTGCAGCCTTCAGCCCTGTACCAAACCTACATACAGTACTGCAAAAAACATCCATTTTACCAAGTGTGCAACATAGCAGAGTTATTTTAAATGAGACAGCATGTATAAAAATGGACTTTTTTGCAACACTCCCTGACATTGTAACCCACTGCCCATAGGTCCGTACATTGTTCCTGTCACATCATGCACTTTTCCAACAATGTGCGTCAACATCCTCACTTCCCCTTGCTGTCACCCTTTTGTATCCTGTGTACTGATTACATTGTTCTCACCTCATTTTGGTGGTCTGGTAAACTGCATGGGTAGTGCTCAGGAGTGACCCCTTCTACAATATGTTGTGTGTTATTGTGTTTTCCCAGTGCTGAAAACAAGAGGAGGTCCAAGCCCGCTGGCAAGAGCATCAACCCTGAGTGGAACCAGACTGTGATCTACAAAAACATCCATCTGGAGCAGGTAGATACAGGAGACAGGTTACAATCACACAGGGATTTAGTATGAATGAATAATTTACTTTTTAATTGAATTTGTTTAATTGGACAAAACCGAACTTAGCTGGTGAGACTGTGTTGCTTTGAATGTGAACATAACCCTGTTTTTAAGTGACCCTGTGATTAAGTTTAGGGTCATTCCGCAAAGTGATATTTTAATTTAACATTCTACAGCTGAAAAAGAAGACCCTGGAGGTCAGTGTGTGGGACTATGACAAATGCTCATCCAATGATTTTCTTGGAGAGGTACAATTGATTTTACTATTTTACATAATTTGCTTATGGGTTTTTGGCATGCACTGACCCTTTACCATTTTAGGTCCTTATAGACCTGTCCAATACATCTCAGCTGGATAATGTGCCCCGATGGCTTCCTCTGAAGGAACAGAGTGAAGGGGACCACCACAGACGATCTCACTCAGGACAGAATCGACACAGCTCCAAAACCTCTTCACAGCATTCCTCACCAAAAACTGGTTCAACGCACGATATCCAGGATTCACCTAAATCATCTGTCACCAAGAGTCGCAGTCATGGTGTCTTTCCAGATCCAGCAAAGGGTAGGAAAGGATAAACTCCACTCACCTGCTTGACCTTAGCAGTCTCATCACTAAACCCCCTGGATAATTGTTTTCAGTTGTATCTTTTATCTGTAGTCTCTTTTGTTTCTGACTGCTTTGAAGAGTGCTGTTACATCTGTCCAATAGTTTCTCACTTAAGAGCTTGCCCTGCTTCTGCACTCATTCTTTTGCATCTATCACAATATTCATGCTTTTTGCTTTCTCATAGTCTGTTTGCTTGGTTGTCATAATGTCACAAAAGTTTAAGACCTACCTCTAGCGTCCCTCTAATTAAAATCTAAGACAGATGAGAGCATGACCGGTAAATGGTTCTTATTGTTGGCATTTTCGAATATATAGCCTTGAAGTGGTGCAACCCTAAAGCTGTGATGCTTTAAAGTAATCTAAACGTTGTAGACAAATAATAATCTGGTTAATGTGGTTGTTTTAGATACACAGGCGCCCTCTATTGAGAAATCTCACAGTAGCCCTGGCACAGCGAAGCCTTCCCAGTCTGAGGGCCAGAGTCATGGACACAGCCAACACTCACGCTTACACGGTGCTCATACCAAAAGCACCACTCGGCACCATCAGGACAGCGGCAGAGGAAGTGCCATAGCTACAGGCGATGCTCCTGAGCAGTCACAGCAGCAGCCACCGCAACGCCTCCAACCAAGTAAACCAAGACGCAAATAAAGCCCACACAGCATGGCTTCCTCGCATTCATCTGTTCAGCCTTCTGTTCACTTATTTATTTTCTCTTCCTTTGGTTTTCTTTGGATTCTTGCCCCCCTCACCACGACCCCCTGGTGCTTCCCCTGTTTTCAAAGTGTGCCAGCCCTCACACTTCTCTTCTGTATGTAAATATGATGGAGCAATCCTTGGTACGCACTTTGGCACTTTATTTATTTTATTTTAAAATAAAATTATTCAAAATTATAAGCAGTATGTCACAAGCAATACTAGATTTACACATAACATACTTATTAAGTTTAAAGATCTAAAAATATTCAAATGTTACTCTCATTTTAAATAATGATTTATTTATTGTATTAAAATAATTAGTATAAATAATATAAAGTTACTTCAACTGAATTAAAGTAACTTTTACATTGAGTAAAATTACTCAATAAATACATAAGTAATAATGACAGAAGAAAGTTGCACCCCAACCTTTTTCAATAGATAATATCAACCACTATTGATATTTCTATTCATTTTTTTTTTTCCCTTGTGGGCGTTCAAAAAAATAATTTTTAAGTCTATTGACAAACAACAAACAAGCTTCCCCTTTCATGGGGGCTGCTGTGCATGCAGTTGGTTACCTCCCTTCATCTTTGTTTAATGAACTACTGAGCACCACGCACCACAGTCCATGCTGCACAGCCTGCCTCACAGAGACATGCAGGTGGCGCCAGTGTGCACTACTCACTGTGGCTGCATGACGTTGGTAACCATGGTGAAGAGACACTGTCCCACTCTCTGAATCTCCATCTTGCTCCTCCCTCCACCATCTTGGACTGGAACCATGACCTTTGTTACCTGGTTTTGACCCTTCACCTGTGACCTGTGCCCACACAAACTAATGGATCCAGGCCATAGAGGTCGTTTCTCACTGAGGCCCCAAAGGCACAGCGTAGTGGGTGTGCTCACCATTCAGAGAGCCCAGTCCGACTGGCTGCCCACCCTGCCGCCTGTGGCCCTCAGGCGTCCCCCGGATGGCAGACATGTGACCCTCAGGAAGGCCTGGTCAGAGGAGAGGCCCCAGAGCTGCGGAGGTGAGAGCAGAGACCAAAGCACTGAGGGAGCACGGAAAATGTGTGAGAGAAATACTATACTACTAACGCACACCTGCAAAAAAAGTGAGGGATATTATATACATTTAATAAAATCATAAGAAACCTCAAGTTAAATCACCCAAGATTCATGCAATTAAACACACTCTTTAATAGACCACCAACACAGTTGCCACCCAATTATAATGTCAGAATATAATGCACTCATCTTGACTCTCACATCCACTGGTCTTACTGATCTCACAGTTACTTTGTGCTGAGTGGTCAAAAGGAGATGTATTTAACATGAATCTCAAGTCTCATTTACATATTTCACCTCATCCATACTTTTTAGCATGAATACAGTAGGGAGGGAGGGAATCAATCAATACAAAAGACAAACAACATAATGAAGCAAAAGTTATGTTAATATTTAAATAAACTAACAGCTAGCTACTAACAATGAGTAGTCAAGGCACCTCTTGTTAAAACATGCTCTTATAAATGTAATATTTCAGAACTTTTTGTAATGTAATGTCCGAACACATTACTGCATTGTCTGTCTGAGATAATAACATTGTGTGCTTCTTGCTGCTCTTCACTGTTTGTGTGATTCATTCCTATACTCTTGTGTGGACTATAACAATATATAGGAATTCTCAGTTTTTCAGTAGTAGTATAATATGTCATGTATGTTATTGTGGCATTTGTGCAGCCCGCTCAGCCTACAGATCTGGTGAAACTCCGGTCACAGCAGCCTCTCTGGACAGTGGGCTCAGTGGCAGTGTCTACAGCCTGCTGGATGAAGAAGCAGAAGCCAATGAAGTGGACAGTGCCATTTTCCAAGTGCCCAGATTGTAAGACATTTACATCTCTCATTCACATGAACAATGTAAATGAATATTCTAATAATGATGGTTTACTTTGAACTTTATTCTAGTGGGAAAATCCCAAATGGCACAGACATGGTGAAATCTTCCATGGGGCACAATAATGGAGAAGGTAAATGACATTTACACAATGTTGATTGTATCTTACTTTCTCAAGGCTATGAATCACACCAATGACTAATTAAACATGTTTTAAAGGAGCATTGTAGTTTTGGTTTGTAATAATGTAATCCAAAAGTTATGAAGAATGATACACAAGTTAGATCACAGTTATTTTAATTTTAATGGCTGCAATAGTGCAAGTCTTCAGACTGTAATGTTGTCAGGTCCTTTTGACCCATCATTCCAAAGGCCACTCTCTATTAAGTTGCTAAGGCAACAGAGGTCTGAGCAAACCCTATTATTGCTTTGTGGTCAGCGCTTGGTATTACTCATTGTGACATTTCTCGAAGGGTCCACCAGAGGTCAGCTGTCACTCTAGCCCATCTGTGCGTGTACTGCTGTCTCTGTATGCAATATGTGATGTGTGTGTGTGTGCGCAGGTAAGTCTCATGTGATGGGGGAAATCAAAATTGCTCTGAAGAAGGAGGTTAAAACAGAAGGTGATCACCTGGTCCTGGAAATTCTTCAATGTCGCAACATCACCTATAAATTCAAAACTCCAGACCACCTGCCAGGTAAAACTGACATTTGAATTTAATGACAGAGACAAGTTTAAGTTACAATTATGGTGTGAATAAATCACCATTATGGCAGATGATATGTAAACATGGTACATCCAATATAGAACAATAAAGATACATGACTTACAATTGTTTATACAAATCACCCAAACAAATGTTGGTCAGATGTGTCCTCCAAAAGAGTATTTAAACTGACCTGTATTTGTGCTCACAGATCTTTATGTGAAGCTGTATGTAGTCAATATTGCTACTCAGAAAAGGATCATCAAGAAGAAGACCAGAGTGTGCCGCCATGACCGAGAGCCATCTTTCAATGAGACCTTCCGCTTCTGCATGAACCCCACAGGCCACGCCCTACAGGTTTTGTTTTCTATACCATACAAATGACAGAAATGTGTATGCATGAATACAATGCACAAGTACTGATTGTACCTTCAAACAGCTGTTCCTGGTATCAAATGGAGGCAAGTTTGTGAAGAAGACCCTGATTGGTGAGGCCTATGTGTGGTTGGACAAAGTGGATCTACGTAAACGGGTGGTAAGCTGGTACAAGTTGCATGCAAGTACTGCCCAAATCCACTCATAGAGGGACATGGAAAATGCCAGCGACTGCACTATGATTTTGTTAACCATCTATCAATGTACGTTGGGCAAACTAAACTCTCGGTGCAGTACAACAATGGACAATAAAAGAGAGATGATCGATAAATGTTTTCTAGAAGAGACTGTTGAAATGTTTACAGAATGCACTGCGTAGAATAACCAGGGTCAAAGGTCAAGAGTAATCAACCAGGTATGTCACATTTCAACAGATTCATCATATGTATATGTTACATATACACTTTCAGTCACTAACACACAGAAGTCATTAACACTGAAGATAACACTAAAGTTTACTAGAAACAGGGAATAGACATAACAGTTATTGTAGAACTTACATATTTTATTCATTACATTGTTTGAAAGCCACTATATCCCATGAATTTATTATCTACAGAGTTTACTGATTTACAAAATATCTAAATTTTATTTATTCCTTAAAAAAGTTCTCTTATTTATTTTTATATTACAAACAATAGCAGAAACTTATTTGTTGTTTCCTTGGGAAGGATAGACTATTTTGTAACACACTGTCTTGCATTCCACTGAAAGAGGGAAAAAAAATCAGCATGTATTTAATTATCTCTCCTGAGAAACGATCTGTTTTAAACTGATGAAATACTAATAATTATTATTATTATTGAATATAATATTCATACTATCTGATATATGAGTCTGGATATTATACTGTATATTGTGCGCATGAGTATTCGGTTTGCAGTGCCACATGTTCTGCACAGAAGACTTCAATGGTTCACTTTGTAAATAGTGAATAAAATGTTAACACTGGAAGTTTAAATATATTGATAGATATATAGAATATATAGATAGAGTTATCTTTATCACAGACAATCGAGTGTTGATGATTGTGATAGAGCTTTTATTTACCCACAATGCCCTTCCAAATGTGAGTCCTTTATTCAACATTTGACATTTACATGTGTTTTTGTCAGGAGATCCAAGCACACAACGTTTAGACTAGACTGCTTTTGTAGTATTTTGCACTTTTTGCTCAGAATGTAAAGCTGACACGGTCATTCTGCTTTAAATGGCATATCCGTAGATGTCTTTTTGTTTAAAGGAAGGAGAAAAGGCTCCAAACCAACCAATGTTCTACTACATTGGGTTACAACGTTCATGTAATAAAATACATTACCTGGATTAGTGACAGTAAGACATTTATGTGTTTTATGTTCTTTGTACATGCTGTCCTTACAGAACATTACAATGTTGAATTGCTGATTCTTGCAGCATTTGAAGAAGGCCGTTCAGTCTGCACTTGGAAGTCAGGGGTGAATCAGTGGCTTCATAAATTACTCTTTTATTGAATAAAAAAAGCTGAGTGACTTCTATGCAACATTGAACAGCAAGTATATCTCAAACTGAGAGATTTCACTTTTGGTTATATTTTGCACCTAGTTTTGTTATTATTCTTTTATTATGTTTAATTAAACTTGTTATGTCATGTTTTTAAATTATGTAAATGTTTTTATTTATTTATTCACAGCTTTAGATAAGAAGTGAGGTTTTTATACTTGGTGATGTTTGTTTACAATATTTAGAGGGCCTAAAATCTCAGAACTAATTCCATTTTCTTTTATGAACAAATACTTGCAAAAACTCAACTTTACAGGTAGAAATGTACTTATCATGCACTTGTCATTTGGCTAGTTTAATTATTCAGTAACATATTCACAACAATTGTATAGAAGGTAAACACTGCATAAAATGCTTATTGGTCCTACCAGTTATTTTTGTATCCATGTGCTTGTACGTATAGCCTCTTCATACTAAGTTCATGCATGCCATTGGCTCGCATACATTTTACTTAAATCATGGTTTGTTTTATTTTTGCCTTTCTCGTGACATTAAAGACAACATTACTCTCTCATGTACTCCTACAACTGTCATCTCTATTTCCAACTTTGTAAATACATGTTTTGTACTGGGTTTGTGGGCAAATGGTTCATGGCAGACAAATAGATACAATTGACTTGAATAATGTACAGTTATGAGAAGGATTTAGCCGTCTGTCTTTATGGACTAGAGATTTATCAACCCCCCTCTCACTAAACACTAAAGCATTATCATAGTCTAACTAACACAGATCTTAATAAGGAGATTTAAATGTGCCCTCACTGGATGTTGCATGTTTTGTTGGTGGTTCATACTATTTTTGTGTCCAGATATTAAAGAAAAAATGACCGAAGTAGAAGGATATTGAGGGAAATAGATATAGAAGCAAATAATATAAGATACTGTATGCTGACTGTACAAAGATATGCTTGTAAACCTGTCCCGGTTTTCCTCTTGTAAAGTATAATGACATACTGTCATGGTTTTGTGATTGTATACAGGAGGTATTGATGAATTATGCAAATTGTGCTGTAAAAATGGCTGTTGCCCCATGTGTCAATATTAAATATCAATACAACTTAACTTGTGTCTTTAAACTTTTAACTTGTGAGTTTAATTTATAGTTTATGTTGAAGAGGTCCCTGATTATATATATATATATATTTTTTTTTTATCTGAATAGTTTAGTGTTGTTTATTTTTTATTATTGTCAGAGACAATGCGCATAAAAAACACTGATCTACACAGAGGGTTAGGGTTAACCCTCCATCACCTGCACTTCTCCGTGGGTCCTCAGGAGGTCGCTCTTCTCCACACGCTGCAAACAGTGTACAGTGAATCCCAAATAACTTACACACATCTTTCACTGACAAAATACTGAGAAACTATTTCCACAGTATCGGCTATATCTGTCACTATCTGTCAATTACTATTGGTATTTTTGTCTTGGATGAGTTAAGAATATCAGCCCAGTGCATCGGTTCTTTGTCACTGGTTCTGTTCATTTTCAGAAATCCTACATGCAGACAGATGGGTCAGACTTCCACACTATAGCAATAAACCTGACTCCCTCCATGGAGACGAGCAGCTGATGGCACCAGGCCAAGTTACACCTCAGATCTATGAAGAGGTGAGCCTGCTCACAGTAATAATACATGTTTAAAAGAGATTATCCAGCAATTAAAAAAAAAAAAAAAAAAAAAAATCTGTAATAGAATAAATGCAAAACATACAAGTTTAAGGCTATACTGTGGAACATTCCAGGCAAAGCAATAACATCTCCATGGAGACAAGTACCTGCCACCTTTCTGGTGATTAGTTAGTTAGTTAGTTAGTTAGTTAGTTAGTTAGTTAGTTAGTTAGTAAGTTAGTAAGTTAGTAAGTTAGTTAGTTAGTTAGTTAGTTAGTTAGTTAGTTAGTTAGTTAGTTAGTTAGTTAGTTAGTTAGACAGTCATTTAATCAAATTGTGAGCTAGTGTCAGGGCCATGCAGCGTAATATAATGTAATGTTGTCTTGATTTTAGAAATAAAACAAATGTAACCCTAATATACTTGTTAAGGTGTTTTGGACATAGATATCTCTTCATAACTGGGAAAAATTATTCTTGACATTATTCTTGATAAGTATTTCGTCTCTACGTGGCATATTTATTTAATACAACATTTGCATGGCGCAACAGCGGCCGCACAATGTGAGCGCCACAGGGAGAGAAGAGAGCGCGCGCAACAGACATCACATCCTGTCTACAAAATAAAACGCCTCTTTTACACAGTAAGAGCGCTGCTTTTATGAACAATACTTAACACCCCCACTCGATGTTAGCTCACTGGGTAAAACAAAATTACAATATCTGAACATTTTCATAAAATTTTCACATCATTGATACCGTTTCATTTCTTTAAGTACCAAGTATTTTCTGTGCTAAATCTTTTAGCTTCTGCTTTGTGGCTGGTTTTGTTAAGATATCTGCAGTCATTAGATCTGTAGGACAATATACCAATAGTACTCTTCCAGAATTAAAAATATCTCTTATGAAGTGGTATTTCACATCAATATGTTTGCACCTTTGTCTGTTAACAAGATTTTTTGTAAGTGCAATCATGCCTTGATTGTCCTCTTACACTTTTGTTTTCTCATATTGGTAGCAGTCAAGTCCTTTTAAATAGCTGTTCTATGTAAAGACATTCCTATAAAGCTGAAGCTAAAATATGTACTCCGCTTCACAGGTAGAGAGAGCTACTGTTTGTTGTTTTCTTGTTTTTCATGAAATCAGTGAACTTCCTTCACATAAACTAACACAACAACCTGAAGTGCTACGTCTGTCTGTTTCATTTGATGCCCAACTTGCATCACAGTAAATTGTCAGGCCAAGTCTTTCCGTTACATTTTTCTTGAAGTACAGTCCTTGTTCTATTGTACTTTTTTCCACTGTATTCCAATGTTCCACAGTTGGTTCACTAAAGTGTTGAGAAAGTTTACTGACAACAAATTTAATGTCAGGTAGTACATTTTGACTACTCCGGTTGTTTGTTCAAAGTCTATTCCTAAGAAATGTTTCAGAGTTCCCAAATCTTTTATTCTGAATTTTAGAGTAACATTCTTTTCACATCATTCATTGCATTTTCACTAGTAGCAACAATAATGAGGTCATCTACCCAGATAATGAGTATTAACTTTTGACCATATTTTTCCTTTGTATACACACAATCTGTACAAAATCATTTTCACATATATAGGTGTGTAATACAGTATTCCAGTTTCTGACTGATTGCTTGAGTCCATACAAGGATTTTTTCAGTCTACATACCAGTTTTTCACCTGTTTTTGAGTGTTTCTCATAATCTTGTGGTTGTTCTAAATAATTCTCACAGCCAAAAGGTGCATGCAAATATGCTGTCTTTAAGTCCATTCGGTGCAAGATCAAGTCCTCCCGCGCTGCTTTCTGCATAAGAACTCTGACACTTGAGAGTGAGAAAGTCTCCTCTCAATCATTTCCCACTTGCTGGTTGTGTCCTTTAGCAACAAATCTTGCTTTGTATTTGTTAGATCCATCTGTGTCTGTTTTCAATGCATAGACCCATCTCCCTCCTAAAACGTGTCTACTTGGTGGCAAGGGGGTCAGCTGAAATGTCTCCTTTTCCTCCAGTGATAGCATCTCCTTATCCATGGCATTTTTCCACAGAACTGACTTGGATGATGTCCCTGCTTCCTCCTATGTTTTTGGAATATCACACACAGCTCGATAACAAAAATCAACACCTTTGTAACTTGTCCAATGAATCGCCCTCAGTCTGTAAACTTCACCAACCTGTGCTTCTTGACCTTGTTCACTTCAGGATCAAAAATTAGATAGGCTGGACTGTTTTTATCGTAGCCTATAAAAATGCCATGCTCACACTTGGAATCTAGCTTGCCCTTCTCTTGCTTGTGACTGTGCTTGTGACTTTTGCATTTGTGACCCGTTTGGTAACTTTCCTGTATAAGTGATATGCAATTTTCTTTGTTCACCTGTTATAACACCTGTTTCTCAAGTGAGAGGCTTTCTGGATAGCATAGTTCCATAAACAGTCTGGTAGCTTACTTTCTATCAATAAACATCTAGCCATATCAAATAGTGTCCGCCAGCTTCTCTCTGCTGTGCCATTTTGGTGTGGCGAGTAAGGTGTGTGTAAAGTGACGAGTAAGGTGCTGATGTCTCATGTCCGATTTTGTTCTTTGTCAGTAACCACTGAAAATTTCTGTTCATAAACTCAGTGCCGTTGTCTGAACGTATGCACTTGACTTTTCTATAGGGTGCTACATCGGCTAAGAACTTTTCTGTTGCTGTAATAGCATCACTCTTAGACTTAAGGAAATACACTAATACAGCACTTGAATAATCATCAGTAAAACACTGTGCGTATTTGTGTCTGTCTAAACTAGCCATTTTCATTGAGCCTGCCAGGTCTGTATGGATTAGCTCCAGGGGTTTCTTTGCTTTACAGACTGGCTCCCTTTTTTTTTGTTTGGGTGAACTTGTCTTTCGTACAGATCTCACCCATCTGATCTGGTTTAACAGCATTTCCCTTCATTTCCATACCTTTGACTACACTTTGGAGTTTGATTACATCCTCAAACTTACAATGCCCTAAAATCTCATGCCATGTTTGGACATCGTGACACACTTTACACTGGTCTGTATGAGCAACAACAGTGGGCAAATAATATAGTTTTCATACTTGTGAATTTTAAATGTGTTAACGTCTTTTGTAATCAGGTGACTTTCTCCCTTCTTGAAGGTCACAGTTGCTCCTCCATTGGCAGCTCTGGCCACTGAAGAGATGTTGTATGGATAGGAGGGCATGTACAGAGCATCCTGTAGTTGTGCCCTGTGCTGTCCACAGCTGTCCAGTAAGTGTATTGTTGCAGTTCCTCTGCATTGAGCCTTTCCACTGCACCTTGTCCCATTAGCGAGTTGAATGAGTCTCTGGTTGAAATGTGCTGTAAAAACTTGTAAATCTTTTAATGTCATTTACAATTTGTGACGTTATTCCTGCATCTACCGTAATGCCTTTAATTTTTACTTTGCGGATTGACGGGTTACCTTTTCTTTGTGCAGCTTTGAAGATGTAGTCACTGGTTTGTTTGTCAGCTATCATACATATGGACTCTTGGTGTGTGTTGTTTTTGTAAATATTGCACCATACGTTCCAAGTACATTTTCTTGCTTTATGTCCTATTAGTCTATATTTGTAACATGTCATGTTTGTATTGTCAGTTTTACCTTGAGTGCTGCTGGTGTACTTTTTTTTGGATATTTTTATCCTGCTTTGTGAATATTTTCATCACGTTGTCTGTTGCCTCAGCAGTGCTCATTTTCTCAGGCTCGTTGTATGTGTGTAGTCTCCTTGAAATCTTTAAATGTCACATTGTCCTCATTTTGTGTTATGTGTACTGCTAAAGGCTTGTATGAATCTGGTAGACCACCAAGAATCATTACCACATCAAACCATCAGCCTCAGCGGCATCACATAGAGCTGTGATGAGGTTGTCCGCTCTGACAATGTAGTCCGTTTTTGATTCACTTTCTGCTTTCCATAACTTTGTTAAAGACGTGTACAGGTTGATAATGCGTGCCTTGCTTTTCCCTGAGTAATGTTCCCTTAGTATTTTCAGTGCTTTCCTGCTGTTGTATCTAGCATCATGCCTAATTAGTGAAAGGTTTTTATCATCGATGAGCCTTATTAGCTCTGCATAACAGTCCAGATTCTTTGTTCTGTCTACTGACGTTTGCTCATCTCCGACTGGCTCATTTAGAATAATGTCTTTCATGTTTAGAATGTGTAAATGTCCCAAAAATCTTGTTTCCCAAAGGTCGTATTTGTCTTCGGCTCCATCGAAATAAAGTTGCTGGGATAATGCTCCAGTAGCACGAACCGCCAAGTGGCTCTTTCTCTTCGAGAATGCACGCTTGACGTTTGCGGTCAGTTGTTCTTCTGCCCAAGTCTGTAGTAGCCTACATGCGCACCTTCTATATATATTTTATATATATATATATATATATATATATATATATATATATATATATATATATATATATATATATATATATATATATATATATATATATATATATATATATATATATATATAAATACATACACACACACACACACACACACACACAACGTGTATATGTGTGTATGTGTGCGGAAAACAACCACTCACAGGGCACAGATGAGGCAGGCATACACAAGAATGCCACTGTTAACTTATATAAATACACACATACATGGGCTCTGGATACACATTTTTCTGTCTCTCCCAGTATTGAACGGGGTCCTCCAGCCTTGCCGTATTTGGCTCATCATGTGGCTCAAAAATCTACACGAGTGTCCTTGCCTATATATAACTAGTATACCTACCAAGTGTACCTAAAGTATCTAGAGTACCTGCCAGCGTCTCTGGAGGAGAGCACGTCCATGCCCTGCTGCTTACTCTGGTGACACACAGTCACCATGGAGACCAGGGAGTCCAGGATGTCCAGGTCCCTCCAAATAGCACTGCTCCTCTGGACACACTGGGTACAAGGATTCACTGAACCCTTTAAACAAGTGTTTGTGATTGGATCATAACGCAAAAAATATACACTGAAATTTACACCAATATGTGTACAAGACATCTAACAATGGCCTAGAATATGACCTACATTTAAGCCTACATTAAAACACAAATAAATGTCTATGAGTGTGATTTTCCAAAGTTTATTAAAAGATGTCTAAAACTATGTTCTCTTTGGCTGCTGTGGTCCCACAGCTGTGTGAACATCTCCCATGTCTTCACAGAACTCACTCATCTTCTCCAAAGCCCTTGGCCTGCAGTCCCTGGGCACATCAGGAGAGCAAAAGCATGGCTGCAATGTCCTACACAGGCCTACTTCAGTACTGTCTTCGATGGCAATGGCAATACATCTTTTTCAACTGTTCAACTGTGGCTGGTGCTATAGGACTGAGAAAGCAGGCTGTGAACGCTAACATCTGGATAAAACAACAACTTGTATACCAGTCTCCGATCTTTACTTATTTTTAAACCAATAGTATTCATATTCATGGTTTAAAACTAAGGCAACATCCTCCATTGTCATAGCAATTAAGCAAATCAAATACAAAATTCTGGCAAAGGTACACCACCTGCTAGCTTCTACAACCCCGAATGCATGCAAGAATGCATGTTTTTCACAGAATTTTTGAGCACGTAAAAAAGCCATAATTTATAAGCTAAGTTTAGTGATATACAGTGTAGCTTTCCAGTAGACAACCATGTAGCGGACTTCCCCACCAGAAAAGTAAATTGTACTAAACATATTTACATTTGTATAATTCTTAAAAAAAAAAAAAAATCCAAATAACAATTCCAAAAAAAACAACTCAGTTTTATTGACAGATTTACAGACAGATCAGGGTGCTCTTCTGATCAGCTCCATCTTCTTCATTTTCTGGAGACATGTTTTTTCTCATCATCTTCATCAGATCACAGGATCACAGCTGGCCCCTCCAAACCGGTCACCATGGAAAAACAGAAAGAGACAATATTAAGACACTGAGTAAACATTCAGAAGCAACACCTATGGAATTATTAATATTTTCTTACTTTTTTTCGTCATCTTCATCAGATCAAAGGTCCACAGCTGGTCCCTCCAAACCAGTCGCCATGGAAAAACAGAAAGAGACAATGTTAAGACACTGAGTAAACATTCAGAAGCAACACCTATGGAATTATTATTATTTTCTCACTTTTTTTCGTCATCTTCATCAGATCACAGGACCACAGCTGACCACTCCAAACCGGTCACCATGGAAAAACAGAAAGAGACAATGTTAAGATACTGAGTACCGTAATCAGAAGTAACTTTTATGGAATTATTATTTTCTTACCTCATGTTTGTGATCAGGTCTTGTTTATTATTTTCTCACTTTTTTTTATCATCTTCATCAGATCACAGGACCACAGCTGGCCCCTCCAAACCGGTCACCGTGGAAAAACAGAAAGAGAGAGACAGTGTTAAGACAGTAAACATTCAAAACCAGCTTCTATGGAATTATTATTATTTTCTTACGTTTTTTTCGTCATCTTCATCAGATCACAGGACCACAGCTGACCCCTCCAAACCGGTCACCATGGAAAAACAGAAAGAGACAATATTAAGACACTGAGTAAACATTCAGAAGCAACACCTATGGAATTATTATTATTTTCTTACTTTTTTTCATCATCTTCATCAGATCACAGGACCGCAGCTGGCCCCTCCAAACCGGTCACCATGGAAAAACAGAAAGAGAGAGACAGTGTTATGACAGTAAACATTCAAAACCAGCTTCTATGGAATTATTATTATTTTCTTACGTTTTTTCGTCATCTTCATCAGATCAAAGGTCCACAGCTGACCCCTCCAAACCAGTCGCCATGGAAAAACAGAAAGAAACAATGTTAAGACACTGAGTAAACATTCAGAAGCAAACCTTTATGGAATCATTATTATTTTCTTACTTTGTTTTATCATCTTCATCAGATCACAGGACCACAGCTGGCCCCTCCAAACCAGTTGCCATGGAAAAACAGAAAGAGACAATGTTAAGACACTGAGTAAACATTCAGAAGCAAACCTTTATGGAATCATTATTATTTTCTTACTTTTTTTCATCATCTTCATCAGATCACAGGACCACAGCTGGCCCCTCCAAACCGGTCACCATGGAAAAACAGAAAGAGAGAGACAGTGTTATGACAGTAAACATTCAAAACCAGCTTCTATGGAATTATTATTATTTCTTACGTTTTTTTCGTCATCTTCATCAGATCAAAGGTCCACAGCTGGTCCCTCCAAACCGGTCACCATGGAAAAACAGAAAGAGACAATATTAAGACACTGAGTAAACATTCAGAAGCAACACCTATGGAATTATTATTATTTTCTTACTTTTTTTCGTCATCTTCATCAGATCACAGGACCACAGCTGACCACTCCAAACCGGTCACCATGGAAAAACAGAAAGAGACAATGTTAAGACACTGAGTACCGTAATCAGAAGTAACTTTTATGGAATTATTATTTTCTTACCTCATGTTTGTGATCAGGTCTTGTTTATTATTTTCTCACTTTTTTTTTCATAATCTTCATCAGATCACAGGACCACAGCTGGCCCCTCCAAACCAGTCACCATGTAAAGACACAGAAAGAGAGACATACACATGTTACGACATACACATCCAAAAGCAGCTTCCACTGTAATTTTCTTACCTCATGTTTGCTTAATTATTATTATCAGAGTCAAATGTTTTTCAGATTAATTAAAATAAAACACCTAAACCTACGTATAGATACAAACTAAGTACTTAATTTACAAAAAAATAAAAAAAATAAAAATGAAAATAAATAAATAAATAACAAGAGAAGCAGGGAGTGTCCCACTGACCGGTGAGTCAGTGAACAAACCCATATCTCCAGATACAATCATTTAAAACTATTAAATTCACTATTTCTGAACAGTCTACAATCAGACTGTTTACAAAGGCTTAAAATTAACCATTAAAAAAACAAATACAACAACAAAAGAGGAGAAGCAGGGAGTGTCCCACTGACCGGTGAGTCAGTGAACAAACCCATATCTCCAGATACAATCATTTAAAACAATTAAATTCACTATTTCTGAACAGTCTACAATCAGACTGTTTACAAAGGCTTAAAATTAACCATTAAAAAAACAAATACAACAACAAAAGAGGAGAAGCAGGGAGTGTCCCACTGACCGGTGAGTCAGTGAACAAACCCATATCTCCAGATACAATCATTTAAAACTATTAAATTCACTATTTCTGAACAGTCTACAATCAGACTGTTTACAAAGGCTTAAAATTAACCATTAAAAAAACAAATACAACAACAAAAGAGGAGAAGCAGGGAGTGTCCCACTGACCGGTGAGTCAGTGAACAAACCCATATCTCCAGATACAATCATTTAAAACTATTAAATTCACTATTTCTGAACAGTCTACAATCAGACTGTTTACAAAGGCTTAAAATTAACCATTAAAAAAACAAATACAACAACAAAAGAGGAGAAGCAGGGAGTGTCCCACTGACCGGTGAGTCAGTGAACAAACCCATATCTCCAGATACAATCATTTAAAACTATTAAATTCACTATTTCTGAACAGTCTACAATCAGACTGTTTACAAAGGCTTAAAATTAACCATTAAAAAAACAAATACAACAACAAAAGAGGAGAAGCAGGGAGTGTCCCACTGACCGGTGAGTCAGTGAACAAACCCATATCTCCAGATACAATCATTTAAAACTATTAAATTCACTATTTCTGAACAGTCTACAATCAGACTGTTTACAAAGGCTTAAAATTAACCATTAAAAAAACAAATACAACAACAAAAGAGGAGAAGCAGGGAGTGTCCCACTGACCGGTGAGTCAGTGAACAAACCCATATCTCCAGATACAATCATTTAAAACTATTAAATTCACTATTTCTGAACAGTCTACAATCAAACTGTTTACAAAGGCTTAAAATTAACCATTAAAAAAACAAATACAACAACAAAAGAGGAGAAGCAGGGAGTGTCCCACTGACCGGTGAGTCAGTGAACAAACCCATATCTCCAGATACAATCATTTAAAACTATTAAATACACTATTTCTGAACAGTCTACAATCAGACTGTTTACAAAGGCTTAAAATTAACCATAAAAAAACAAAAAACACAGCAACAAAAAGAGAGAAGCAGGGACTGTCCCACTGACCGGTGAGTCAGTGAACAAACCCATATCTCCAGATACACAATGTAAACGGGGGAGTATATAATTTAATGTAATCTGACTACTACTACTGTTACAGCTTTTTTTTGTGTTTTTTGTGTCTTTTTTGTGTCACGCAAATACTAATTAGTCTTAAGTAGTTGTACTACTAAGTACTATAAAACACACTGTCACCTCTAACCCTCCTATGCCCTGAAAAGCAAAGTAAATGCAAGGTGTACTATGCAGGACTTTGTGACAAACTTTAACACTAAAAATAATTTTGTGTATCAATTAGAACCCACTGTTTCAGTACAAAGTAACCTGAGGTCCAATCACATAATACATGTATTATATTATTGTGTGGCCATGGGCTCTGGCCATATGGTTAAGAATCACTCAATGGGAACAAAACCAATCAAAAAACTATATATATATATTTTTTTTTAAGTTTTCATGAAATCCTATATAATAATCCTTGCATTTTTTTACTACTCAAAAACTATAAGGTTTCACTTCCTATGCCCAGAAATTACAAGGCGTACTATGCAGGAATTTCTGTAAAAGTGCAATACTAAGATTCAATTCAGAATGGTTATTACACTAAACTCAATACTTAAAGGTGTGTGTTGTTTTATGAAATCCTACATAATATTCCTTAACTTCAGTCTACTCCTTTTTTAAATCAATCAATCAAGAAATCAATGGGATGGTGGGCATGGTTGAAGGTGGTAATGTCGCCGCATTAATCCAAGATCTAAGTCTCAGAGGCTGAGTTCAGTCCTCGTCTGACTCAGAGTCTTGGAGTATTGAAGCTAAACTAAAACCCCTCTCACCTCTGACCCTCCTATGCCCAGAAAGTACAAGGCTTACTATGCAGGAGTTTCTGTAAAACTGTAATACCCAGATTCAGTTTAGAATAGTAATTACACTAAAATCAACAAGCAAAGGCTACGTTTTTATTATTAATGTTTGTTGTTTTATGAAATCCTGCATAGTATTCCTTAACTTCAATCTAATCCTTTTTGAAATCAATCAATCAAGAAATCAATGGGATGGTGGGTGTGGTTGAAGGTGGTAAATAGCGCCCCAGTGAACCAAGCTCTAAGTCTCAGAGGCTGAGGTCAGTCCTGGTCTGACTCAAGAGTCTTGGACCCTTGGAGCTAAACTAAAACCACTCTCACCTCTGACCCTCCTATACCCAGAAAGTACAAGGCTTACTATGCAGGAGTTTCTGTAAAACTGTAATACCCAGATTCAGTTTAGAATAGTAATCTCAGTAAACTCAATAAGTAAGTAAGTTATGTTTTTATCATTAAAGTTTGTTGTTTTATGAAATCCTGCATAGTATTCCTTAACTTCAATCTACTCCTTTTTTTAAAAATCAATCAATTAAGAAATCAATCAAGAAATCAATGGGATGGTGGGTGTGGTTGAAGGTGGTAAATAGCGCCCCAGTGAACCAAGCTCTAAGTCTCAGAGGCTGAGGTCAGTCCTGGTCTGACTCAGAGTCTTGGACCCTTGGAGCTAAACTAAAACCACTCTCACCTCTGACCCTCCTATACCCAGAAAGTACAAGGCTTACTATGCAGGAGTTTCTGTAAAACTGTAATACCCAGATTCAGTTTAGAATAGTAATCTCAGTAAACTCAATAAGTAAGTAAGTTATGTTTTTATCATTAAAGTTTGTTGTTTTATGAAATCCTGCATAGTATTCCTTAACTTCAATCTACTCCTTTTTTTAAAAATCAATCAATTAAGAAATCAATCAAGAAATCAATGGGATGGTGGGTGTGGTTGAAGGTGGTAAATAGCGCCCCAGTGAACCAAGCTCTAAGTCTCAGAGGCTGAGGTCAGTCCTGGTCTGACTCAGAGTCTTGGACCCTTGGAGCTAAACTAAAACCACTCTCACCTCTGACCCTCCTATACCCAGAAAGTACAAGGCGTACTATGCAGGAGTTTCTGTAAAACTGTAATACCCAGATTCAGTTTAGAATAGTAATCTCAGTAAACTCAATAAGTAAGTAAGTTATGTTTTTATCATTAAATTTGTTGTTTTATGAAATCCTGCATAGTATTCCTTAACTTCAATCTACTCCTTTTTTAAAAAAATCAATCAATCAAGAAATCAATCAAGAAATTAATCAAGAAATCAATGAGTGGGTGGGCGTGCTGAAGGTGGTAAAGTGTGAACCAAGCTCTAAGTCTCAGAGGCTGAGTTCAGTCCTCGTCCGACTCAGAGTCCTGGAGGTGGTAGTAGCAGCACGTCCCAGCAGAGGTGGAGGGGCCGGGATCGGGGGAGGAGCAGCCTGGGTTAGAGGAGGAGAGGCGCGACCGCTTGGAGGTGGGGTCTTCATCGTCTTCATCGTCTTCATCCCTGCCACGCTTGGGTCTGCTGAGGGGAATGAAGCTCAGAGCAGGACCCACAGGAGGAGGAGGGTGAGAAGCAGGACGAGAGCTGGATGTAGCAGAGAGGAGAGCTCTGAGGGCCACAGAAGGTCTCTCTGCTCGCTGAGGAGAGGAGCGGCCTGGGTCGGAGGAGGAGAGGCACGGCCGCTTGGAGCTGGGTCCGAGGTCTTCATCCTCTTCGTCTCTCTCGCGCTTGCAGCTGCTGGGGGTTGGGGGACGTCCACGAGGAGGCAAAATGGGAAACCGGATAACATCCGGCAACTCCTCTTCCTCGTCGTTCTCCTCTTCACTCTCGGAGAAACTCACTTCCAAGCCCAGCCAGTCCACTTCATCAGCTGACCAAGCGCCGTCGCTCCAGTCCTCTTCATCAGAAGACCAGTTTTCAGGCATAAAACCCCGTGCCCCGAACTCACCTCTGTCGTCTTCATCGAACTCGTCATCAGGAAGAAGCACAAGGTCCTCTGCAACAGGTTTGACAATGTTAAACACCCTTTAAATTGTAGCAAGAGCAAGTCAACTACCATGAGCTCTATTACTACTGCTACTACTTCTACTCACAGCTACTTAAATAACATATCAAAGAGGCCTATGTTGTACATGTGGATGGGACAGACCAAAAACTAAAATCGTTGGTGTGTGACATCACGTCTGACCAGTTCAAATGGCCTATTTTACTGTTACAGCTACTATTTCACTGTTGCTTAAGTCATTATTTGTGGTGTATTCCAAATACTGCATGGCGTGATTCAGATTTGAATTTGGTTATGTATGACACTGTCCTGAGACACTTTGGGTAATTAACAGCACATAGTTGTCCCACATCATTTTATTAATAGGCTATTAAGAACACAACATTATTAATGTGAATTTATACTTGAGTAGAAATATTGGGATAGGCTAACTAGGCCAACATAATTGTAGTTTTTGAAATTATAACCTAACGTTAAGCTACACTAAATTCTGCTTGGTTCATATAGGCCTATTTGATGCCTACATGAATTAATAATTATTAATATAGTAATGAATGATTAAATGGACCCAAGCCCATTTGTATAGGCGAATTAGGTGGTTCCCAAATGTGGTACCCCCGGGGTAAGTGTCGTAGGGGGTACGACACATCAAAACACTGTACTGTAATGGCCTTTATGTGTGCAGAGTCAACACAAGCGTGTGGCAGTACCAGACACGTGACTCTCAGGGGGTTCACCAGTACAAAAAGTGTGGAACCACTTGGAACCACTGGGCTAGATTATAGTTTATAGTTTATAGGCTCACAGTCAGCTACTTAGACATTTATACTCATTAACTCATGTTTATGGTGTTAAACCATCTAAACCTCAAATGAAAGGCTCAAACTGCAGCAATGCAGCTATAGCGTTGCTATAGAGATCAGAACGTACTTTCAAGGCATTTTTTAAATTTTTCAAATTTAGAAGGGCTGGCCAGGCGCCATCTTGTTTCACAAAATACCACTCAAGCCTTGATGAATTTAGACCAGAAAACAAACCACATTTCCCATAAATGTGATGTTAACTTTTGACTTTGCACTCCTGCTGATATATTTTGATCAGTTTCACCAACTACACCGTTATTCGAAATGAAACCCTGGAGTGAAAGTCACAACCTATAAAATTTATCAAACTTATCCTTTTTCATAAACCTGAAAACTCGGCCGTAGCATGTGGACAAAACTTTTCTTAAGTCATGATGTAAGTGGGCTTTGTTATTCATATTTATTGTCATTTACTATAACTGAATGAGAATTGATTGATTTTACCTTCAGCGATGGCGACGACCAGGTGGTGCAGGTTGTCGGGGAGCGGGCGGGGGATGTCGCGACCCATGGTGTTCAGTTTTTTCAAACTTAAAAAAAAGCGATAAAAGAAAGTTACAAAGTGTTGTGATTATGGTTTAAAACCCGCCAGGGGTTAATGAGAGATGAATACCAATGTTACGTACAGCAGTCAACTCAGCGCACGGTGGTCAACTCGTCAACTCAGCGCACGGTGGTCAACTCTGGTTCAAGTCAAAAGTGAGTAACTGACGCAGCAGGCTGCTTATATAGTGCTCCGGACGTTCTGTTGCTATGGCACGACGCACAGACGCACTGAGCGTCAATATTTGTGTCAATTTTTGACTTATATTATTTTATGTATTAACTTTCATTTGAGTAATTTGTGTTTTTTTATTACTTTGTACTTATTGTATTAACATTTTATACTATGTTTGGATAAATTACATTTACTTTAATAATAATATTGGTTCCTATTATTGTTGCGGTACAGCGCATTTGCGCACTGATAAATGTAAAAAGTGCAAACGCGCACAGAGCGTTGTTGAATAAAGAGACGAGCTGTACACTGTCCTGCCTGTTCGTCTATTTAAGCAAGGAAGACAGCAGGAAAATACAACATATTAAATCTAACTGTAACCCGCCATACCCACACCCTTACCAGACTGGTGAGAACAATATTGTTAAGTATTGTTCATAAAAGCAGCGCTCTTACTGTGTGTAAAAGAGGCGTTTTATTTTGTAGACAGGATGTGATGTCTGTTGCCCGCGCTCTCTTCTCTCCCTGTGGCGCTCACATTGTACGGTAGCTGAGTTGTATTAAATAAATATGCCACGCAGAGGCTAAATTTTCGACCTCGTCAAGAATCATTTTTCCCAGTTATGAAGAGATAGTGATGGTGAGATGAAGCCCCATGAAGCATCAACACTTTCAGTCAACTGTGCCGGCACATGTACCGACACTTAAGGATTCATGTACTCTATGGCGCCATCAAGAGGTCAATAAAATGTACTGCAATCTAGTTTCCACCTCAGCGCCATCAATTGAACAAATGTACTCCAAAACATTGATAGGACCACAGTGAAACATATTATTAGAAATAGGAAGGCACTTGTGTCACTTGTAGTAGTGCTTCTAATTAAATAAAGAGAATTAAACTCCAATATTTGTCATTGGTTTTTATTCAAAAAAGTAGCTTTTCTAAAGAAGCAGGGCTAAGGCGGTTCCGCTTTTTTGTGAGGATTCCTCCTGTTTTAGAAAAAAAATCCTCTCACAGGGCGCAGATGAAGCTGGAGTGCAAAGGTACATGGTGGCCAGTGTGAATAAATGTGGAAATGTATTTCTTTACCTTCTCCAGTACTGCAGTAGGTCCTCCTGTCTGTCTATATTTGGAAGAAAGTCTTTGAATAAAACTGTATATATATAACTGTATATATATATATATATGTATATATATATATATATATATATATATATATATATATATATATATATATATATATATATATATATATATATATATATATATATATATATGTGTATATATATTATATATATATATATATATGTGTATATATATAACTGTATATATATATATATATATACACACACACACACACACACACACAACGTGTATATGTGTGTATGTGTGCGGAAAACAACCACTCACAGGGCACAGATGAGGCAGGCATACACAAGAATGCCACTGTTAACTTATATAAATACACACATACATGGGCTCTGGATACACATTTTTCTGTCTCTCCCAGTATTGAACGGGGTCCTCCAGCCTTGCCGTATTTGGCTCATCATGTGGCTCAAAAATCTACACGAGTGTCCTTGCCTATATATAACTAGTATACCTACCAAGTGTACCTAAAGTATCTAGAGTACCTGCCAGCGTCTCTGGAGGAGAGCACGTTCATGCCCTGCTGCTTACTCTGGTGACACACAGTCACCATGGAGACCAGGGAGTCCAGGATGTCCAGGTCCCTCCAAATAGCACTGCTCCTCTGGACACACTGGGTACAAGGATTCACTGAACCCTTTAAACAAGTGTTTGTGATTGGATCATAACGCAAAAAATATACACTGAAATTTACACCAATATGTGTACAAGACATCTAACAATGGCCTAGAATATGACCTACATTTAAGCCTACATTAAAACACAAATAAATGTCTATGAGTGTGATTTTCCAAAGTTTATTAAAAGATGTCTAAAACTATGTTCTCTTTGGCTGCTGTGGTCCCACAGCTGTGTGAACATCTCCCATGTCTTCACAGAACTCACTCATCTTCTCCAAAGCCCTTGGCCTGCAGTCCCTGGGCACATCAGGAGAGCAAAAGCATGGCTGCAATGTCCTACACAGGCCTACTTCAGTACTGTCTTCGATGGCAATGGCAATACATCTTTTTCAACTGTTCAACTGTGGCTGGTGCTATAGGACTGAGAAAGCAGGCTGTGAACGCTAACATCTGGATAAAACAACAACTTGTATACCAGTCTCCGATCTTTACTTATTTTTAAACCAATAGTATTCATATTCATGGTTTAAAACTAAGGCAACATCCTCCATTGTCATAGCAATTAAGCAAATCAAATACAAAATTCTGGCAAAGGTACACCACCTGCTAGCTTCTACAACCCCGAATGCATGCAAGAATGCATGTTTTTCACAGAATTTTTGAGCACGTAAAAAAGCCATAATTTATAAGCTAAGTTTAGTGATATACAGTGTAGCTTTCCAGTAGACAACCATGTAGCGGACTTCCCCACCAGAAAAGTAAATTGTACTAAACATATTTACATTTGTATAATTCTTAAAAAAAAAAAAAATCCAAATAACAATTCCAAAAAAAACAACTCAGTTTTATTGACAGATTTACAGACAGATCAGGGTGCTCTTCTGATCAGCTCCATCTTCTTCATTTTCTGGAGACATGTTTTTTCTCATCATCTTCATCAGATCACAGGACCACAGCTGGCCCCTCCAAACCAGTCGCCATGGAAAAACAGAAAGAGACAATATTAAGACACTGAGTAAACATTCAGAAGCAACACCTATGGAATTATTAATATTTTCTTACTTTTTTTCGTCATCTTCACCAGATCACAGAACCACAGCTGGCTCCTCCAAACCAGTTGCCATGGAAAAACAGAAAGAGAGAGATAGTGTTAAGACAGTAAACATTCAAAACCAGCGTCTATGGAATTATTATTATTTTCTTACGTTTTTTTTCGTCATCTTCATCAGATCAAAGGTCCACAGCTGGTCCCTCCAAACCGGTCACCGTGGAAAAACAGAAAGAGAGAGACAGTGTTAAGACAGTAAACATTCAAAACCAGCTTCTATGGAATTATTATTATTTTCTTACGTTTTTTTCGTCATCTTCATCAGATCACAGGACCACAGCTGACCCCTCCAAACCGGTCACCATGGAAAAACAGAAAGAGACAACATTAAGACACTGAGTAAACATTCAGAAGCAACACCTATGGAATTATTATTATTTTCTTACTTTTTTTCATCATCTTCATCAGATCACAGGACCACAGCTGATCACTCCAAACCGGTCATCGTGGAAAAACAGAAAGAGAGAGACAGTGTTAAGACAGTAAACATTCAAAACCAGCTTCTATGGAATTATTATTATTTTCTTACGTTTTTTCGTCATCTTCATCAGATCAAAGGTCCACAGCTGACCCCTCCAAACCAGTCGCCATGGAAAAACAGAAAGAAACAATGTTAAGACACTGAGTAAACATTCAGAAGCAAACCTTTATGGAATCATTATTATTTTCTTACTTTTTTTTATCATCTTCATCAGATCACAGGACCACAGCTGGCCCCTCCAAACCAGTTGCCATGGAAAAACAGAAAGAGACAATGTTAAGACACTGAGTAAACATTCAGAAGCAACACCTATGGAATTATTATTATTTTCTTACTTTTTTTCATCATCTTCATCAGATCACAGGACCGCAGCTGACCACTCCAAACCGGTCATCGTGGAAAAACAGAAAGAGAGAGACAGTGTTAAGACAGTAAACATTCAAAACCAGCTTCTATGGAATTATTATTATTTTCGTACGTTTTTTCGTCATCTTCATCAGATCAAAGGTCCACAGCTGGTCCCTCCAAACCAGTCGCCATGGAAAAACAGAAAGAAACAATGTTAAGACACTGAGTAAACATTCAGAAGCAAACCTTTATGGAATCATTATTATTTTCTTACTTTTTTTTATCATCTTCATCAGATCACAGGACCACAGCTGGCCCCTCCAAACCAGTTGCCATGGAAAAACAGAAAGAGACAATGTTAAGACACTGAGTAAACATTCAGAAGCAAACCTTTATGGAATCATTATTATTTTCTTACTTTTTTTCATCATCTTCATCAGATCACAGGACCACAGCTGGCCCCTCCAAACCGGTCACCATGGAAAAACAGAAAGAGAGAGACAGTGTTAAGACAGTAAACATTCAAAACCAGCGTCTATGGAATTATTATTATTTTCTTACGTTTTTTTCGTCATCTTCATCAGATCAAAGGTCCACAGCTGGTCCCTCCAAACCAGTCGCCATGGAAAAACAGAAAGAGACAATATTAAGACACTGAGTAAACATTCAGAAGCAACACCTATGGAATTATTATTATTTTCTTACTTTTTTTCGTCATCTTCATCAGATCACAGGACCACAGCTGACCACTCCAAACCGGTCACCATGGAAAAACAGAAAGAGACAATGTTAAGACACTGAGTACCGTAATCAGAAGTAACTTTTATGGAATTATTATTTTCTTACCTCATGTTTGTGATCAGGTCTTGTTTATTATTTTCTCACTTTTTTTTTCATAATCTTCATCAGATCACAGGACCACAGCTGGCCCCTCCAAACCAGTCACCATGTAAAGACACAGAAAGAGAGACATACACATGTTACGACATACACATCCAAAAGCAGCTTCCACTGTCATTTTCTTACCTCATGTTTGCTTAATTATTATTATCAGAGTCAAATGTTTTTCAGATTAATTAAAATAAAACACCTAAACCTACGTATAGATACAAACTAAGTACTTAATTTACAAAAAAAATGAAAATAAATAAATAAATAACAAGAGAAGCAGGGAGTGTCCCACTGACCGGTGAGTCAGTGAACAAACCCATATCTCCAGATACAATCATTTAAAACTATTAAATTCACTATTTCTGAACAGTCTACAATCAGACTGTTTACAAAGGCTTAAAATTAACCATTAAAAAAACAAATACAACAACAAAAGAGGAGAAGCAGGGAGTGTCCCACTGACCGGTGAGTCAGTGAACAAACCCATATCTCCAGATACAATCATTTAAAACTATTAAATTCACTATTTCTGAACAGTCTACAATCAGACTGTTTACAAAGGCTTAAAATTAACCATTAAAAAAACAAATACAACAACAAAAGAGGAGAAGCAGGGAGTGTCCCACTGACCGGTGAGTCAGTGAACAAACCCATATCTCCAGATACAATCATTTAAAACTATTAAATTCACTATTTCTGAACAGTCTACAATCAGACTGTTTACAAAGGCTTAAAATTAACCATTAAAAAAACAAATACAACAACAAAAGAGGAGAAGCAGGGAGTGTCCCACTGACCGGTGAGTCAGTGAACAAACCCATATCTCCAGATACAATCATTTAAAACTATTAAATTCACTATTTCTGAACAGTCTACAATCAGACTGTTTACAAAGGCTTAAAATTAACCATTAAAAAAACAAATACAACAACAAAAGAGGAGAAGCAGGGAGTGTCCCACTGACCGGTGAGTCAGTGAACAAACCCATATCTCCAGATACAATCATTTAAAACTATTAAATACACTATTTCTGAACAGTCTACAATCAGACTGTTTACAAAGGCTTAAAATTAACCATAAAAAAACAAAAAACACAGCAACAAAAAGAGAGAAGCAGGGACTGTCCCACTGACCGGTGAGTCAGTGAACAAACCCATATCTCCAGATACACAATGTAAACGGGGGAGTATATAATTTAATGTAATCTGACTACTACTACTGTTACAGCTTTTTTTTGTGTTTTTTGTGTCTTTTTTGTGTCACGCAAATACTAATTAGTCTTAAGTAGTTGTACTACTAAGTACTATAAAACACACTGTCACCTCTAACCCTCCTATGCCCTGAAAAGCAAAGTAAATGCAAGGTGTACTATGCAGGACTTTGTGACAAACTTTAACACTAAAAATAATTTTGTGTATCAATTAGAACCCACTGTTTCAGTACAAAGTAACCTGAGGTCCAATCACATAATACATGTATTATATTATTGTGTGGCCATGGGCTCTGGCCATATGGTTAAGAATCACTCAATGGGAACAAAACCAATCAAAAAACTATATATATATATATTTTTTTTAAGTTTTCATGAAATCCTATATAATAATCCTTGCATTTTTTTACTACTCAAAAACTATAAGGTTTCACTTCCTATGCCCAGAAATTACAAGGCGTACTATGCAGGAATTTCTGTAAAAGTGCAATACTAAGATTCAATTCAGAATGGTTATTACACTAAACTCAATACTTAAAGGTGTGTGTTGTTTTATGAAATCCTACATAATATTCCTTAACTTCAGTCTACTCCTTTTTTAAATCAATCAATCAAGAAATCAATGGGATGGTGGGCATGGTTGAAGGTGGTAATGTCGCCGCATTAATCCAAGATCTAAGTCTCAGAGGCTGAGTTCAGTCCTCGTCTGACTCAGAGTCTTGGAGTATTGAAGCTAAACTAAAACCCCTCTCACCTCTGACCCTCCTATGCCCAGAAAGTACAAGGCGTACTATGCAGGAATTTCTGTAAAACTGCAGTACTCAGATTCAATTCAGAATAGTAATTACACTAAAATCAACAAGCAAAGGCTACGTTTTTATTATTAATGTTTGTTGTTTTATGAAATCCTGCATAGTATTCCTTAACTTCAATCTAATCCTTTTTGAAATCAATCAATCAAGAAATCAATGGGATGGTGGGTGTGGTTGAAGGTGGTAAATAGCGCCCCAGTGAACCAAGCTCTAAGTCTCAGAGGCTGAGGTCAGTCCTGGTCTGACTCAAGAGTCTTGGACCCTTGGAGCTAAACTAAAACCACTCTCACCTCTGACCCTCCTATACCCAGAAAGTACAAGGCTTACTATGCAGGAGTTTCTGTAAAACTGTAATACCCAGATTCAGTTTAGAATAGTAATCTCAGTAAACTCAATAAGTAAGTAAGTTATGTTTTTATCATTAAAGTTTGTTGTTTTATGAAATCCTGCATAGTATTCCTTAACTTCAATCTACTCCTTTTTTAAAAAATCAATCAATTAAGAAATCAATCAAGAAATCAATGGGATGGTGGGTGTGGTTGAAGGTGGTAAATAGCGCCCCAGTGAACCAAGCTCTAAGTCTCAGAGGCTGAGGTCAGTCCTGGTCTGACTCAGAGTCTTGGACCCTTGGAGCTAAACTAAAACCACTCTCACCTCTGACCCTCCTATACCCAGAAAGTACAAGGCGTACTATGCAGGAGTTTCTGTAAAACTGTAATACCCAGATTCAGTTTAGAATAGTAATCTCAGTAAACTCAATAAGTAAGTAAGTTATGTTTTTATCATTAAATTTGTTGTTTTATGAAATCCTGCATAGTATTCCTTAACTTCAATCTACTCCTTTTTAAAAAAAATCAATCAATCAAGAAATCAATCAAGAAATTAATCAAGAAATCAATGAGTGGGTGGGCGTGCTGAAGGTGGTAAAGTGTGAACCAAGCTCTAAGTCTCAGAGGCTGAGTTCAGTCCTCGTCCGACTCAGAGTCCTGGAGGTGGTAGTAGCAGCACGTCCCAGCAGAGGTGGAGGGGCCAGGATCGGGGGAGGAGCAGCCTGGGTTAGAGGAGGAGAGGCGCGACCGCTTGGAGGTGGGGTCTTCATCGTCTTCATCGTCTTCATCCCTGCCACGCTTGGGTCTGCTGAGGGGAATGAAGCTCAGAGCAGGACCCACAGGAGGAGGAGGGTGAGAAGCAGGACGAGAGCTGGATGTAGCAGAGAGGAGAGCTCTGAGGGCCACAGAAGGTCTCTCTGCTCGCTGAGGAGAGGAGCGGCCTGGGTCGGAGGAGGAGAGGCACGGCCGCTTGGAGCTGGGTCCGAGGTCTTCATCCTCTTCGTCTCTCTCGCGCTTGCAGCTGCTGGGGGTTGGGGGACGTCCACGAGGAGGCAAAATGGGAAACCGGATAACATCCGGCAACTCCTCTTCCTCGTCGTTCTCCTCTTCACTCTCGGAGAAACTCACTTCCAAGCCCAGCCAGTCCACTTCATCAGCTGACCAAGCGCCGTCGCTCCAGTCCTCTTCATCAGAAGACCAGTTTTCAGGCATAAAACCCCGTGCCCCGAACTCACCTCTGTCGTCTTCATCGAACTCGTCATCAGGAAGAAGCACAAGGTCCTCTGCAACAGGTTTGACAATGTTAAACACCCTTTAAATTGTAGCAAGAGCAAGTCAACTACCATGAGCTCTATTACTACTGCTACTACTTCTACTCACAGCTACTTAAATAACATATCAAAGAGGCCTATGTTGTACATGTGGATGGGACAGACCAAAAACTAAAATCGTTGGTGTGTGACATCACGTCTGACCAGTTCAAATGGCCTATTTTACTGTTACAGCTACTATTTCACTGTTGCTTAAGTCATTATTTGTGGTGTATTCCAAATACTGCATGGCGTGATTCAGATTTGAATTTGGTTATGTATGACACTGTCCTGAGACACTTTGGGTAATTAACAGCACATAGTTGTCCCACATCATTTTATTAATAGGCTATTAAGAACACAACATTATTAATGTGAATTTATACTTGAGTAGAAATATTGGGATAGGCTAACTAGGCCAACATAATTGTAGTTTTTGAAATTATAACCTAACGTTAAGCTACACTAAATTCTGCTTGGTTCATATAGGCCTATTTGATGCCTACATGAATTAATAATTATTAATATAGTAATGAATGATTAAATGGACCCAAGCCCATTTGTATAGGCGAATTAGGTGGTTCCCAAATGTGGTACCCCCAGGGTAAGTGTCGTAGGGGGTACGACACATCAAAACACTGTACTGTAATGGCCTTTATGTGTGCAGAGTCAACACAAGCGTGTGGCAGTACCAGACACGTGACTCTCAGGGGGTTCACCAGTACAAAAAGTGTGGAACCACTTGGAACCACTGGGCTAGATTATAGTTTATAGTTTATAGGCTCACAGTCAGCTACTTAGACATTTATACTCATTAACTCATGTTTATGGTGTTAAACCATCTAAACCTCAAATGAAAGGCTCAAACTGCAGCAATGCAGCTATAGCGTTGCTATAGAGATCAGAACGTACTTTCAAGGCATTTTTTAAATTTTTCAAATTTAGAAGGGCTGGCCAGGCGCCATCTTGTTTCACAAAATACCACTCAAGCCTTGATGAATTTAGACCAGAAAACAAACCACATTTCCCATAAATGTGATGTTAACTTTTGACTTTGCACTCCTGCTGATATATTTTGATCACTTTCACCAACTACACCGTTATTCGAAATGAAACCCTGGAGTGAAAGTCACAACCTATAAAATTTATCAAACTTATCCTTTTTCATAAACCTGAAAACTCGGCCGTAGCATGTGGACAAAACTTTTCTTAAGTCATGATGTAAGTGGGCTTTGTTATTCATATTTATTGTCATTTACTATAACTGAATGAGAATTGATTGATTTTACCTTCAGCGATGGCGACGACCAGGTGGTGCAGGTTGTCGGGGAGCGGGCGGGGGATGTCGCGACCCATGGTGTTCAGTTTTTTCAAACTTAAAAAAAAGCGATAAAAGAAAGTTACAAAGTGTTGTGATTATGGTTTAAAACCCGCCAGGGGTTAATGAGAGATGAATACCAATGTTACGTACAGCAGTCAACTCAGCGCACGGTGGTCAACTCGTCAACTCAGCGCACGGTGGTCAACTCTGGTTCAAGTCAAAAGTGAGTAACTGACGCAGCAGGCTGCTTATATAGTGCTCCGGACGTTCTGTTGCTATGGCACGACGCACAGACGCACTGAGCGTCAATATTTGTGTCAATTTTTGACTTATATTATTTTATGTATTAACTTTCATTTGAGTAATTTGTGTTTTTTTATTACTTTGTACTTATTGTATTAACATTTTATACTATGTTTGGATAAATTACATTTACTTTAATAATAATATTGGTTCCTATTATTGTTGCGGTACAGCGCATTTGCGCACTGATAAATGTAAAAAGTGCAAACGCGCACAGAGCGTTGTTGAATAAAGAGACGAGCTGTACACTGTCCTGCCTGTTCGTCTATTTAAGCAAGGAAGACAGCAGGAAAATACAACATATTAAATCTAACTGTAACCCGCCATACCCACACCCTTACCAGACTGGTGAGAACAATATTGTTAAGTATTGTTCATAAAAGCAGCGCTCTTACTGTGTGTAAAAGAGGCGTTTTATTTTGTAGACAGGATGTGATGTCTGTTGCGCGCGCTCTCTTCTCTCCCTGTGGCGCTCACATTGTACGGTAGCTGAGTTGTATTAAATAAATATGCCACGCAGAGGCTAAATATTCGACCTCGTCAAGAATCATTTTTCCCAGTTATGAAGAGATAGTGATGGTGAGATGAAGCCCCATGAAGCATCAACACTTTCAGTCAACTGTGCCGGCACATGTACCGACACTTAAGGATTCATGTACTCTATGGCGCCATCAAGAGGTCAATAAAATGTACTGCAATCTAGTTTCCACCTCAGCGCCATCAATTGAACAAATGTACTCCAAAACATTGATAGGACCACAGTGAAACATATTATTAGAAATAGGAAGGCACTTGTGTCACTTGTAGTAGTGCTTCTAATTAAATAAAGAGAATTAAACTCCAATATTTGTCATTGGTTTTTATTAAAAAAAGTAGCTTTTCTAAAGAAGCAGGGCTAAGGCGGTTCCGCTTTTTTGTGAGGATTCCTCCTGTTTTAGAAAAAAAATCCTCTCACAGGGCGCAGATGAAGCTGGAGTGCAAAGGTACATGGTGGCCAGTGTGAATAAATGTGGAAATGTATTTCTTTACCTTCTCCAGTACTGCAGTAGGTCCTCCTGTCTGTCTATATTTGGAAGAAAGTCTTTGAATAAAACTGTATATATATAACTGTATATATATAACTGTATATATATATATGTGTATATATATATATATATATATATATATATATATATATATATATATATATATATATATATATATATATATATATATATATATATATATATATATGTGTGTATATATATGTATATATATATATATATATGTGTGTATATATATATATATATATATATATATACACACACACACACACACACACACACAACGTGTATATGTGTGTATGTGTGCGGAAAACAACCACTCACAGGGCACAGATGAGGCAGGCATACACAAGAATGCCACTGTTAACTTATATAAATACACACATACATGGGCTCTGGATACACATTTTTCTGTCTCTCCCAGTATTGAACGGGGTCCTCCAGCCTTGCCGTATTTGGCTCATCATGTGGCTCAAAAATCTACACGAGTGTCCTTGCCTATATATAACTAGTATACCTACCAAGTGTACCTAAAGTATCTAGAGTACCTGCCAGCGTCTCTGGAGGAGAGCACGTTCATGCCCTGCTGCTTACTCTGGTGACACACAGTCACCATGGAGACCAGGGAGTCCAGGATGTCCAGGTCCCTCCAAATAGCACTGCTCCTCTGGACACACTGGGTACAAGGATTCACTGAACCCTTTAAACAAGTGTTTGTGATTGGATCATAACGCAAAAAATATACACTGAAATTTACACCAATATGTGTACAAGACATCTAACAATGGCCTAGAATATGACCTACATTTAAGCCTACATTAAAACACAAATAAATGTCTATGAGTGTGATTTTCCAAAGTTTATTAAAAGATGTCTAAAACTATGTTCTCTTTGGCTGCTGTGGTCCCACAGCTGTGTGAACATCTCCCATGTCTTCACAGAACTCACTCATCTTCTCCAAAGCCCTTGGCCTGCAGTCCCTGGGCACATCAGGAGAGCAAAAGCATGGCTGCAATGTCCTACACAGGCCTACTTCAGTACTGTCTTCGATGGCAATGGCAATACATCTTTTTCAACTGTTCAACTGTGGCTGGTGCTATAGGACTGAGAAAGCAGGCTGTGAACGCTAACATCTGGATAAAACAACAACTTGTATACCAGTCTCCGATCTTTACTTATTTTTAAACCAATAGTATTCATATTCATGGTTTAAAACTAAGGCAACATCCTCCATTGTCATAGCAATTAAGCAAATCAAATACAAAATTCTGGCAAAGGTACACCACCTGCTAGCTTCTACAACCCCGAATGCATGCAAGAATGCATGTTTTTCACAGAATTTTTGAGCACGTAAAAAAGCCATAATTTATAAGCTAAGTTTAGTGATATACAGTGTAGCTTTCCAGTAGACAACCATGTAGCGGACTTCCCCACCAGAAAAGTAAATTGTACTAAACATATTTACATTTGTATAATTCTTTAAAAAAAAAAAAATCCAAATAACAATTCCAAAAAAAACAACTCAGTTTTATTGACAGATTTACAGACAGATCAGGGTGCTCTTCTGATCAGCTCCATCTTCTTCATTTTCTGGAGACATGTTTTTTCTCATCATCTTCATCAGATCACAGGACCACAGCTGGCCCCTCCAAACCAGTCGCCATGGAAAAACAGAAAGAGACAATATTAAGACACTGAGTAAACATTCAGAAGCAACACCTATGGAATTATTAATATTTTCTTACTTTTTTTCGTCATCTTCACCAGATCACAGAACCACAGCTGGCTCCTCCAAACCAGTTGCCATGGAAAAACAGAAAGAGAGAGATAGTGTTAAGACAGTAAACATTCAAAACCAGCGTCTATGGAATTATTATTATTTTCTTACGTTTTTTTCGTCATCTTCATCAGATCAAAGGTCCACAGCTGGTCCCTCCAAACCGGTCACCGTGGAAAAACAGAAAGAGAGAGACAGTGTTAAGACAGTAAACATTCAAAACCAGCTTCTATGGAATTATTATTATTTTCTTACGTTTTTTTCGTCATCTTCATCAGATCACAGGACCACAGCTGACCCCTCCAAACCGGTCACCATGGAAAAACAGAAAGAGACAATATTAAGACACTGAGTAAACATTCAGAAGCAACACCTATGGAATTATTATTATTTTCTTACTTTTTTTCATCATCTTCATCAGATCACAGGACCACAGCTGATCACTCCAAACCGGTCATCATGGAAAAACAGAAAGAGAGAGACAGTGTTAAGACAGTAAACATTCAAAACCAGCTTCTATGGAATTATTATTATTTTCTTACGTTTTTTCGTCATCTTCATCAGATCAAAGGTCCACAGCTGACCCCTCCAAACCAGTTGCCATGGAAAAACAGAAAGAAACAATGTTAAGACACTGAGTAAACATTCAGAAGCAAACCTTTATGGAATCATTATTATTTTCTTACTTTTTTTTATCATCTTCATCAGATCACAGGACCACAGCTGGCCCCTCCAAACCAGTTGCCATGGAAAAACAGAAAGAGACAATGTTAAGACACTGAGTAAACATTCAGAAGCAACACCTATGGAATTATTATTATTTTCTTACTTTTTTTCATCATCTTCATCAGATCACAGGACCGCAGCTGACCACTCCAAACCGGTCATCGTGGAAAAACAGAAAGAGAGAGACAGTGTTAAGACAGTAAACATTAAAAAACAGCTTCTATGGAATTATTATTATTTTCTTACGTTTTTTCGTCATCTTCATCAGATCAAAGGTCCACAGCTGGTCCCTCCAAACCAGTCGCCATGGAAAAACAGAAAGAAACAATGTTAAGACACTGAGTAAACATTCAGAAGCAAACCTTTATGGAATCATTATTATTTTCTTACTTTTTTTTATCATCTTCATCAGATCACAGGACCACAGCTGGCCCCTCCAAACCAGTTGCCATGGAAAAACAGAAAGAGACAATGTTAAGACACTGAGTAAACATTCAGAAGCAAACCTTTATGGAATCATTATTATTTTCTTACTTTTTTTCATCATCTTCATCAGATCACAGGACCACAGCTGGCCCCTCCAAACCGGTCACCATGGAAAAACAGAAAGAGAGAGACAGTGTTAAGACAGTAAACATTCAAAACCAGCTTCTATGGAATTATTATTATTTTCTTACGTTTTTTTCGTCATCTTCATCAGATCAAAGGTCCACAGCTGGTCCCTCCAAACCGGTCACCATGGAAAAACAGAAAGAGACAATATTAAGACACTGAGTAAACATTCAGAAGCAACACCTATGGAATTATTATTATTTTCTTACTTTTTTTCGTCATCTTCATCAGATCACAGGACCACAGCTGACCACTCCAAACCGGTCACCATGGAAAAACAGAAAGAGACAATGTTAAGACACTGAGTACCGTAATCAGAAGTAACTTTTATGGAATTATTATTTTCTTACCTCATGTTTGTGATCAGGTCTTGTTTATTATTTTCTCACTTTTTTTTTCATAATCTTCATCAGATCACAGGACCACAGCTGGCCCCTCCAAACCAGTCACCATGTAAAGACACAGAAAGAGAGACATACACATGTTACGACATACACATCCAAAAGCAGCTTCCACTGTCATTTTCTTACCTCATGTTTGCTTAATTATTATTATCAGAGTCAAATGTTTTTCAGATTAATTAAAATAAAACACCTAAACCTACGTATAGATACAAACTAAGTACTTAATTTACAAAAAAAAAATAAAAATAAAAATGAAAATAAATAAATAAATAACAAGAGAAGCAGGGAGTGTCCCACTGACCGGTGAGTCAGTGAACAAACCCATATCTCCAGATACAATCATTTAAAACTATTAAATTCACTATTTCTGAACAGTCTACAATCAGACTGTTTACAAAGGCTTAAAATTAACCATTAAAAAAACAAATACAACAACAAAAGAGGAGAAGCAGGGAGTGTCCCACTGACCGGTGAGTCAGTGAACAAACCCATATCTCCAGATACAATCATTTAAAACTATTAAATTCACTATTTCTGAACAGTCTACAATCAGACTGTTTACAAAGGCTTAAAATTAACCATTAAAAAAACAAATACAACAACAAAAGAGGAGAAGCAGGGAGTGTCCCACTGACCGGTGAGTCAGTGAACAAACCCATATCTCCAGATACAATCATTTAAAACTATTAAATTCACTATTTCTGAACAGTCTACAATCAGACTGTTTACAAAGGCTTAAAATTAACCATTAAAAAAACAAATACAACAACAAAAGAGGAGAAGCAGGGAGTGTCCCACTGACCGGTGAGTCAGTGAACAAACCCATATCTCCAGATACAATCATTTAAAACTATTAAATTCACTATTTCTGAACAGTCTACAATCAGACTGTTTACAAAGGCTTAAAATTAACCATTAAAAAAACAAATACAACAACAAAAGAGGAGAAGCAGGGAGTGTCCCACTGACCGGTGAGTCAGTGAACAAACCCATATCTCCAGATACAATCATTTAAAACTATTAAATACACTATTTCTGAACAGTCTACAATCAGACTGTTTACAAAGGCTTAAAATTAACCATAAAAAAACAAAAAACACAGCAACAAAAAGAGAGAAGCAGGGACTGTCCCACTGACCGGTGAGTCAGTGAACAAACCCATATCTCCAGATACACAATGTAAACGGGGGAGTATATAATTTAATGTAATCTGACTACTACTACTGTTACAGCTTTTTTTTGTGTTTTTTGTGTCTTTTTTGTGTCACGCAAATACTAATTCGTCTTAAGTAGTTGTACTACTAAGTACTATAAAACACACTGTCACCTCTAACCCTCGTATGCCCTGAAAAGCAAAGTAAATGCAAGGTGTACTATGCAGGACTTTGTGACAAACTTTAACACTAAAAATAATTTTGTGTATCAATTAGAACCCACTGTTTCAGTACAAAGTAACCTGAGGTCCAATCACATAATACATGTATTATATTATTGTGTGGCCATGGGCTCTGGCCATATGGTTAAGAATCACTCAATGGGAACAAAACCAATCAAAAAACTATATATATATATTTTTTTTTTAAGTTTTCATGAAATCCTATATAATAATCCTTGCATTTTTTTACTACTCAAAAACTATAAGGTTTCACTTCCTATGCCCAGAAATTACAAGGCGTACTATGCAGGAATTTCTGTAAAAGTGCAATACTAAGATTCAATTCAGAATGGTTATTACACTAAACTCAATACTTAAAGGTGTGTGTTGTTTTATGAAATCCTACATAATATTCCTTAACTTCAGTCTACTCCTTTTTTAAATCAATCAATCAAGAAATCAATGGGATGGTGGGCATGGTTGAAGGTGGTAATGTCGCCGCATTAATCCAAGATCTAAGTCTCAGAGGCTGAGTTCAGTCCTCGTCTGACTCAGAGTCTTGGAGTATTGAAGCTAAACTAAAACCCCTCTCACCTCTGACCCTCCTATGCCCAGAAAGTACAAGGCGTACTATGCAGGAATTTCTGTAAAACTGCAGTACTCAGATTCAATTCAGAATAGTAATTACACTAAAATCAACAAGCAAAGGCTACGTTTTTATTATTAATGTTTGTTGTTTTATGAAATCCTGCATAGTATTCCTTAATTTCAATCTAATCCTTTTTGAAATCAATCAATCAAGAAATCAATGGGATGGTGGGTGTGGTTGAAGGTGGTAAATAGCGCCCCAGTGAACCAAGCTCTAAGTCTCAGAGGCTGAGGTCAGTCCTGGTCTGACTCAAGAGTCTTGGACCCTTGGAGCTAAACTAAAACCACTCTCACCTCTGACCCTCCTATACCCAGAAAGTACAAGGCTTACTATGCAGGAGTTTCTGTAAAACTGTAATACCCAGATTCAGTTTAGAATAGTAATCTCAGTAAACTCAATAAGTAAGTAAGTTATGTTTTTATCATTAAAGTTTGTTGTTTTATGAAATCCTGCATAGTATTCCTTAACTTCAATCTACTCCTTTTTTAAAAAATCAATCAATTAAGAAATCAATCAAGAAATCAATGGGATGGTGGGTGTGGTTGAAGGTGGTAAATAGCGCCCCAGTGAACCAAGCTCTAAGTCTCAGAGGCTGAGGTCAGTCCTGGTCTGACTCAGAGTCTTGGACCCTTGGAGCTAAACTAAAACCACTCTCACCTCTGACCCTCCTATACCCAGAAAGTACAAGGCGTACTATGCAGGAGTTTCTGTAAAACTGTAATACCCAGATTCAGTTTAGAATAGTAATCTCAGTAAACTCAATAAGTAAGTAAGTTATGTTTTTATCATTAAAGTTTGTTGTTTTATGAAATCCTGCATAGTATTCCTTAACTTCAATCTACTCCTTTTTTTAAAAATCAATCAATTAAGAAATCAATCAAGAAATCAATGGGATGGTGGGTGTGGTTGAAGGTGGTAAATAGCGCCCCAGTGAACCAAGCTCTAAGTCTCAGAGGCTGAGGTCAGTCCTGGTCTGACTCAGAGTCTTGGACCCTTGGAGCTAAACTAAAACCACTCTCACCTCTGACCCTCCTATACCCAGAAAGTACAAGGCGTACTATGCAGGAGTTTCTGTAAAACTGTAATACCCAGATTCAGTTTAGAATAGTAATCTCAGTAAACTCAATAAGTAAGTAAGTTATGTTTTTATCATTAAATTTGTTGTTTTATGAAATCCTGCATAGTATTCCTTAACTTCAATCTACTCCTTTTTTAAAAAAATCAATCAATCAAGAAATCAATCAAGAAATTAATCAAGAAATCAATGAGTGGGTGGGCGTGCTGAAGGTGGTAAAGTGTGAACCAAGCTCTAAGTCTCAGAGGCTGAGTTCAGTCCTCGTCCGACTCAGAGTCCTGGAGGTGGTAGTAGCAGCACGTCCCAGCAGAGGTGGAGGGGCCAGGATCGGGGGAGGAGCAGCCTGGGTTAGAGGAGGAGAGGCGCGACCGCTTGGAGGTGGGGTCTTCATCGTCTTCATCGTCTTCATCCCTGCCACGCTTGGGTCTGCTGAGGGGAATGAAGCTCAGAGCAGGACCCACAGGAGGAGGAGGGTGAGAAGCAGGACGAGAGCTGGATGTAGCAGAGAGGAGAGCTCTGAGGGCCACAGAAGGTCTCTCTGCTCGCTGAGGAGAGGAGCGGCCTGGGTCGGAGGAGGAGAGGCACGGCCGCTTGGAGCTGGGTCCGAGGTCTTCATCCTCTTCGTCTCTCTCGCGCTTGCAGCTGCTGGGGGTTGGGGGACGTCCACGAGGAGGCAAAATGGGAAACCGGATAACATCCGGCAACTCCTCTTCCTCGTCGTTCTCCTCTTCACTCTCGGAGAAACTCACTTCCAAGCCCAGCCAGTCCACTTCATCAGCTGACCAAGCGCCGTCGCTCCAGTCCTCTTCATCAGAAGACCAGTTTTCAGGCATAAAACCCCGTGCCCCGAACTCACCTCTGTCGTCTTCATCGAACTCGTCATCAGGAAGAAGCACAAGGTCCTCTGCAACAGGTTTGACAATGTTAAACACCCTTTAAATTGTAGCAAGAGCAAGTCAACTACCATGAGCTCTATTACTACTGCTACTACTTCTACTCACAGCTACTTAAATAACATATCAAAGAGGCCTATGTTGTACATGTGGATGGGACAGACCAAAAACTAAAATCGTTGGTGTGTGACATCACGTCTGACCAGTTCAAATGGCCTATTTTACTGTTACAGCTACTATTTCACTGTTGCTTAAGTCATTATTTGTGGTGTATTCCAAATACTGCATGGCGTGATTCAGATTTGAATTTGGTTATGTATGACACTGTCCTGAGACACTTTGGGTAATTAACAGCACATAGTTGTCCCACATCATTTTATTAATAGGCTATTAAGAACACAACATTATTAATGTGAATTTATACTTGAGTAGAAATATTGGGATAGGCTAACTAGGCCAACATAATTGTAGTTTTTGAAATTATAACCTAACGTTAAGCTACACTAAATTC